>NC_058411.1:119247439-119299776 GCF_002201575.2 Neomonachus schauinslandi | reverse complement strand
ACCTAGAGCAATCTACACATTCAATGCAATCCCCATCAAAATACCATCCACTTTTTTCAAAGAAATGGAACAAATAATCCTAAAATTTGTATGGAACCAGAAAAGACCCTGCATAGCCAGAGGAATGTTGAAAAAGAAAAGGAAAGCTGGCGGCATCAGAATTCCGGACTTCCAGCTCTATTACAAAGCTGTCATCATCAAGACAGCATGGTACTGGCACAAAAACAGACACAGATCAATGGAACAAAATAGAGAGCCCAGAAGTGGACCCTCCACTCTATGGTCAACTCATCTTTGACAAAGCAGGAAAGAATGTCCAATGGAACAAAGACAGTCTCTTCAACAAATGGTGTTGGGAAAATTGGATAGCCACATGCAGAAGAATGAAACTGGACCATTTCCTTACACCACACACAAAAATAGACTCCAAATGGTTGAAAGACCGCAGTGTGAGACAGGAGTCCATCAAAATCCTAAAGGAGAACACAGACAGCAACCTCTTTGACCTCAGCCGAAGCAACTTCTTCCTAGAAACATCGCCAAAGGCAAGGGAAGCAAGGGCAAAAATGAACTCTTGGGACTTCATCAAGATAAAAAGCTTTTGCACAGCAAAGGAAACAGTCAACAAAATCAAAAGACAACCGACAGAAGATATTTGCAAATGACATATCAGATAAAGGGCTAGTATCCAAAATCTATAAAGAACTTATCAAACTCAACACCCAAAGAACAAAGAATCCAATCAAGAAATGGGCAGAAGACATGAACAGACATTTTTCCAAAGAAGACATCCAAATGGCCAACGGACACATGAAAAAGTACTCAATATCGCTCGGCATCAGGGAAATCCAAATCAAAACCTCAATGAGATACCACGTCACCCCAGTCAGAATGGCTAAAATTAACAAGTCAGGAAATGACAGATGTTGGCGGGGATGCGGAGAAAGGGGAACCCTCCTACACTGTTGGTGGGAATGCCAGCTGGTGCAGCCACTCTGGAAGACAGTATGGAGGTTCTTCAAAAAGTTGAAAATAGAGCTACCATATGATCCAGCAATTGCACTACTGGGTATTTACCCCAAAGATACAAAAGTAGGGATCCGAAGGGGTACGTGCACCCCGATGTTTATAGCAGCAATGTCCACAACAGCCAAACTGTGGAAAGAGCCAAGATGTCCATCGACAGGTGAATGGATAAAGAAGATTTGGTATATATATACAATGGTATATTATGCAGCCATCAGAAGGAATGAGATCTTGCCATTTGCAATGACGTGGATGGAACTGGAGGGTGTTATGTTGAGTGAAATAAGTCAAACAGAGAAAGACATGTATTATATGATCTCACTGATATGAGGAATTCTTAATTGTAGGAAACAAACTGAGGGTTGCTGGAGTGGGGGGTGGGGTGGGAGGGATGGGGTGACTGGGTGATGGACACTGGGGAGGGTATGTGCTCTGGTAAGCGCTGTGAATTGTGCAAGACTGTTGAATCTCAGATCTGTACCTCTGAAACAAATAATGCAATATATGTTAAAAAAAAAAAAAGAAGAAGAATGTAGCGGGAGGGGAAGAATGAAGCTGGGGAAATCTGAGGGGTAGACGAACCATGAGAGACGATGGACTCTGAAAAACAAACAGGGTTCTAGAGGGGAGGGGGGTGGGAGGATGGGTTAGCCTGGTGGTGGGTACTGAGGAGGGCACGTTCTGCATGGAGCACTGGGTGTTATGCACAAACAATGAATCATGGAACACTTCATCTAAAACTAATGATGTAATGTATGGGGATTAACATAAGAATAAAAAAAAAAAAGAAACACTCCCTGTTCCATGGAAAGGCGGCATCTTTTCCATGTTTATTTTATTTTTACTGGCTTATTCCCTGGTCTGTAAATATGCTCAAATTATCCCCACTAGAAAGAGAATTCTCACTCAGTCTCTTTACCCTGTATTCTTTTATTGCTAAGATCTCCTGAAGAAATAAGCCCATATTGGTTGCCTATTTCCTCATTCTCATTCACTTTTCTTTTCTTTGCAATCCAGTGTTTGTCCCCACCACTCCACATATACTTTTATTACCCTTAAAACAAGCAAGATCCACCAACTAACCCAAACCCTAACCCTCTAATGAAGCCTATAGAGCCCTGTGTGTCTTATTCCACCACCTCTCCTTACACTGTCTGTCTCATTTGCTGCCCTACACTCCTAGGCTTTCTTATAGTTTCTTATAGTTTCTTGATATGCAGAACTCTTTCCTTCCTCGGGGCCTTTGCACTGCTCCCATCTGGAACCCTTGCTTCCTCCTCATAGCTTGTCATTTGGATATCAGAGAGAGGCCTCGCTTCCTTACCTGATTTAAGGTAAGGCTCATTATTATTCTCTTTCTTATAATTCCTGTTCTTTTTCTTGAGAGTACGTTGAATAAACTATATCTATCTGTGTTATATCATCTATCTATCTATCTATCTATCTATCTATCTATCTATCTATCTATCATCTATCCATATATATCTATATCATCTATTTATCTATCATCTATCATCTGCCTTCTATTATCTATCTATATCTATCTATCTATCCATATATATCTATATCTATATCATCTATCTATCATCTATCATCTGTCATCTATTATCTATCTATATCTATCTATCTATCATCTATCTATTATCTATCTATCATCTATCTATTTATCTATCTATCTATCTATCTATCTATCTATCTATCTATCATCTAGCTATCTATCATCGTCCCTCTCTATGAACTTCAAAGGATAGGAGCTGCATTTGTGTAGGTTATCACTATACCAAGACCAGTTCCTGGAACACGGTAGTTGCCTTGCTTGTAGAAAAAGTGAATGAATGAAGATGTTTTGTCAGAGGTAACTAATAACCCCTTTGCTTCCAAGTTCTGTGCCTGGATGAAAAAGTGAGCTAGCAGAAAATCTTTGACTCAGCATTCCACACCTCCCCCACCCCCAGATGTTCTGAGTTCCCTGACAATTTTTGTCGCTGTGTCTGATCTCCATGTTAGAAAGGTCTTGGGGAGTTTTGTTTTTAACAATTTCACTCAACAGAAAAACCTAAGTCCAATTTCTTCCTCTGTACAGAAAGATGGTACTGCTGATGTTAAGTGAATGAACTCAAGGGCGAATTACAGTACCTACCAGATGCCATCTTCCTGTGTATTGCTGTGATTTCCCGGTTTCCTTTAGAAATGGAAGTTTTAAGAGTTAGAAGGTTTTGCCTTTCAGCATTCTTCCACATGCCACCTTGGCTCCTGAGTGCAGTGCCTAATAGCGGTTCCTTTCTTTTTCTTTTCTTTTCTTTTTTTTTTGCTGAATTTCACTTTCCTTCTGGGGGGTATAAATATGCTAACAATAAAATATTCAAGTGAGTAATAATGTGTGCAATGTACATTGCCAGCATTCCTAATAGCTATTAGATGGTGATGGGACTTAACTATTCTGGACGGAGGACTTAAACAATCATTTAAAAAAAAGCTGGTGTCTGCCTAGATATCTTAAATGCACACACACACAATGAAAACTTCAACAAATC
This sequence comes from Neomonachus schauinslandi, assembly GCF_002201575.2. NCBI lineage: Eukaryota > Metazoa > Chordata > Mammalia > Carnivora > Phocidae > Neomonachus > Neomonachus schauinslandi. Next base: position 119,296,216 of record NC_058411.1, on the reverse strand, counting down.
ATTGTATCTGTCCGTCTAGATGCTTTCTTAGCAGATGAGACACTGACACTCTGAGTGAGAGTTTGGGTACTTTGTTGTTTCTTTTATTATTTAAGAATGTTTTGAAATGTAATGCAAAAGAAATGAAGGTAAAAAATATAATTATTCAAAAAAGGAAAGTGGTCACCATTGTTAAATAACAAGACTAGAAAACCCATGAGAATTACTTGCCTAGAATTAGTTTAGGAGAATGGCTAGGTATGAAATAAACTAATGAATCATTGAAAACTACATCAAAAACTAATGATGTACTATACAGTGGCTAGCTGAACATAATAAAAAAAGAAAGAAAGAAAAAAAGAGAAACCAGTGGGAAGGCAGGTGTGACATCATGGCAAGAATGAGTGCTTTGTTTCCAAATTGATGTTAGTTTTCATTCCAATTTGCTACTTTTCTGCTGTGGGACAATTTATACAATCTATTTCAACATCAATTTTTTTGTTTATTTATAAGGAAGAAAAATACATATTCTACTGGGTTACTAGTGAGATTAAAATGAAATATCCATTCCATAAAAAATAAGTTAAATATTAAAAAGAAATATAATATGGCTTGCTATATGCTTACTTGTATGTGCTTTATACACAAAATGCTGAAGAGATACAGGAGGTCTTGAGGTCACACAAGTCAATTGTTAGTATGTCTTTGCTACTCCTTGCAGTCTCCAGTGTCACTGTCAGCTCAATCCAGGTCCTTTATATAGTTTGTCTGAATTATTGGGGATGAATTGTTCCCGCTTCTAGGACTCAATAGCTGATCAGATAAGGACAAAGGGTCATTCATAAATGCACTGAGCATCTACCATTCTGTGTTAGGCCTTGTGTGCTAGGTGCCTGAGCCAGTGTGACGAAGACCCAATGCTACTTCATGGACGCACAGAGAAGGTTGTGCCAAAACTCTTAGATTTAGTGATGGGACCAGAAAAAGATTTACAGAGAAGAGTGAATTGGGGAGAAAGGTGGTGAGTTCTAACTTGGACACTAAGGGCTTGCATTTTCAAAGTGCTATTTAGACAGTGATGCCCAATAAACAAATAGGTACTAGAGACTGGAACAAAGGTAGAGTCCAGAGTCTAAGAAGGACTTCAGAGGCAGGCCCAAAGTAGGACTGAAGTCCTACTCTGTGATGTATCTGCTAAGAAAATTTACACAGAAAGGGGGAAATTTCTGAGAATCGAAGTTTAAAGAGGGCTCATGAATTTGGGGTGTATAGTAAGAAATAAAATAGTAAAGGAGAAATGCATTGAGGCCAGAAAACAGTTTTGATGTGATGAGAGATGCTGGGGACAATTGTTCCTCAGAGCAAGGAAGATGAAGATTATCTGCAAGGGCTATGGAATCAAGGGATGTGAGGGGTGGAGGCTGCAAGGGAGCCTGGTCTGGGGGGTGTGGGTGGTCAATGAAAAGGGAAAATGTGAGAGAAGAGACTGATAATGCTGTGTATCAAATGATGGTTCTCCAAATGGAGTTGACTGCAAAAGAAAGCAACAAGAGAAGAGGATAGCTAAGAAGACATGAGATGAGGTGGAACGAAGAGAAAGTAGAGAAAGTTTTACAATACTGGGAGGAGAAGTAATTTGATAAAAATGAAGGGGGCGGAGATGTCACTGGGGGCTTGAAGAGGGTGACACATACTGGGAGCAGTCACTTTAGATAATGCATGATAAAATTAAGAAAAGATTAAATGAAAAAGGCTGAGTACTCCCTCTGAGGGCCAAATTGTAGTTAGCACACATTTTGAGAATCAAAACAGCACAGTTTTATTTTCTTCCAGAAATTCTTGGACAAGAAAAGGGTGATAGGTTGGAAAAGCAGAAATTCTAAGGTCCTAAAAAGTCAATGATTTCAAATGACTAACCATGGAGTCCAGCCTGAGTAGATGTAAAAGTGATGGCCAAAAGGGGAAGAAAAGCCAGGAGAACACAGAAGGTTTTAAAGACATGACACTGCATTGAGATGAATACTTCCATACCCTTGGAAGGAGATATTCCATTTCAAAAGACAGTAATGTTCCCCTTTTCCCCTTACTTGCTTCCCCCTTCCTCACGGGTGATGATTGATGTGGGAAACAAAGGCAGAAGAAAGACTGTTGAATTTCCTAACTACCTAGACCCCACTGACAAGTCTGAAACAGGCAGAGTGACATTCTTCTAGGGACACAGTGCAATGGCCTCCATGTTGACACTTTGCTAAGGGCAAAAGGCAATCCTAGCCCAACCCCCCCCCCCCCCCCCCCCCCCCTAAACCCCCTTTAAAATAAAAATTCCTTAAAAAATTCCTTTATCTCTACCCCCCAAGGTACGTGTTGACAATCATCCCCCAAGCATATGGCCCACCGATATATATCTGAAGGGTCTCATGACTAAGGATTTATTAGACAGTAATAAATGACATTTTCCCAAGAATAGCTAGCCTCCTCAAGGTCCTGGAAACCTTGCTTTCAAATTCCTTAGAGACTTACACTATCCCTAACCCCCTCCCAACTTGAAGGTATATAATGGGTCACTCCTCATGACCCCAGTGCAGCTCTTTCTGCCCATGGGTCTTGTCCCTGTGCTTTAAGAAAATCACCTTTTTGTACCAAAGATATCTCAAGAATTCTTTCTTGGCTGTCAGCTTCAAACCCTAACATTCTTTCCTACATTAATGATGAATTGTAGCCAGAGTCACCTGAGAGAAGCCCATATATATATATATATATTTTTTTTTTAAATTTTATTATGTTATGTTAGTCACCATACAATACATCATTAGTTTTTGATGTGGTGATCCACGACCCATTGTTTTTGTATAGCACCCAGTGCTCCATGCAGTACGTGCCCTCCTTAATACCCATCACCGGGCTAACCAATACCCCCAACCCCTCCCCTCTAAAACCCTGTTTGTTTCTCAGAGTGGCTTCCCTGGGATGCCCAGGTCTCCCTTACCTTATGCAAATGTCTACACTGCAGGAGAGGATGTTGCACTAATTAAGGGCTTGGGATCGAATAAACCACATCCATAATGTCTGTCAATGTTAACAAACTACCAAAATCATAAAGGTGATTAATAATAACAATGCTCTCCTGCAAGTAATACAATCTCACACATATACCAAGTCATTGATCTAATCTGTTAGTGTCCTGGAGGATTTAAGCAGCCCAAGATGAAAGCTGTGCCTTTTCCATGTCCTGAAAGGTATATATATGCCCTACTGCCTACCTCTCAATATAGAAGGTTATAATTAATCACAGAGATGTGGCTGAATGCAGTACCATTCCTTCTGTTGTTTCTTGCTGCCAGGAAAGAAAACAGCAGCCCCTGAAAGACCTGTAAAAGCATCTCTGTTGCCATGTGAAGCATTGGCTTTAAATCCCTGTTACTCAGTCCTGCCTCCCTGCTGTCTTGGCTTTCCTTTTTCTGTTCTTTCCTTTTCTCTTGGCTTGCCAAATTTGGGCTTAGTCAGTGCTGTGGTGTTAACACTGCAGCTCATAATGAGCCAACTCATGCTGACTCAGAACCAAAGAGCCGGATCAGCACTCTACCTAGAACGAAGGACAAAAGCAGGGGTCAAGATACTTGGGCCAGATATGTTTCCTGGAGTGCCTCTCTTTGTTCAAAATTCTATAGATGCCTGAGGGGAGAAGGCAGAGACAATGTGAGAGGAGATAAACTCCCAAGAGGAAGATTCTATTTCACTAGTAAAGAAAGATTGCAAGTTTTAATCTGTGTGTGTGTATGTGTGAGTATATTTGTGCATGCACGTATGGGTTTTTTTTAAAGATTTTATTTATTTATTTGAGAGAGGGAGAATGGGAGGGAGAGAGGAGGGGAGGGTCAGAGGGAGAAGCAGACACCCCCCGCTGAATGGGGACCCAGATGTGGGACTCAATCCTAGGACTCCAGGATCATAACCTGAGCCAAAGGCAATCGCTTAACCAATTGAGCCACCCAGGCGCCCTCATTTTAAACATCTGTTTAAAAAACAGAGTATGTTTTTTAAAACAACTCTGAATATGTAAATTATTTTTAATTGAAAAATTTACTGATATAGTTATAGATTCACATATAATTATAAGAAATAATACAGAGAGATCCTATATTTACTTTCCCAGTTTTCCCCAGTGGTAATATTTTGTGAACTTATAATATCAAAACCAGGATACATTGATACAATGCATATTTCATATTTCCCAGTTTTACTTATACTTATTAGTGTATGTATGTGCATGTGTATGTATTTAGTTATATACAATTTGATTTCATTTTAGGTTTGTATATTATCCACCACAGTTAGGATACTGAAAGTTTTATCATCCCTAGAACACCCCCACCCCCATTTTGCTCTTTCATAACCACATCCACCTTCCCCCACTCCTATCCCCATCCTCATCCTTGCCCCTAAGCCCTGTTAACCTTGTTCTCCATTTCTAAAATTTTGTCATTTCAAAACTGTTATATAAAGGAAATCATACAGCACATAACATATATGATTTTTTTTTCACTTAGCATAACTCTTTTGAGATCCATTGAAGTAATTGTGTATATCTAGAATTTGTTCCTTTTAGTTGCTGAGTAGTATTTCATGGTATGCATGAAACAGATGAATTATTTACCCATTTAACTTACCTATATTGTTATAGGTAGTCTCTTCTTTAGAAGAGAAGTGAGTCTCTTCTCTAGAAGAGAAGTGAGTCTTTTCTAGTCAGCATTAAAAGTGTTATTTTTTTATTATTAAAGATTTTTATTTATTTATTTGACAGAGAGAGAGATAGCGAGAGCAGGAACACAAGCAGGGGGAGTGGGAGAGGGAGAAGCAGGCTTCCTGCCGAGCAGGGAGCCCGATGTGGGACTCGATCCCAGGACCCTGGGATCATGACCTAAGCTGAAGGCAGACGCTTAATGACTGAGCCACCCAGGCACCCTAAAAGTGTTATGTTTTTTCATCTAATTCACCAATCTGTCTTTTTATTGCTATATTTAAACCATTTATATTGCAGGTAAATATTTATATGTTGACACTTCAGTCTGCCTTTTTATTGTTAATTTTGTTTCTTTCCTCTGGTTCTTGTTCCTTTGTTTCTATTTTCTTGACTTCCTTGGGTTATTTGAACAATTTTTTTGGATTCAACCTTGATTTATTTATAGTATTCTTGAGTATATTTCTTTGTATAATTTTTTTTGTGGTCATTCTGGGTATTACAATATAAATATGTGACATTACAGTCTACCAGTATCGACATTTTACTACTTTGTGTTAAGTGCAGAGTTTCACTTCTACCTAGATCTCTTTACTTTCTCCTCTTTTAAATTTCATTGGTTTGAGTATCAGATGGTATTAACAATTTTGTTTCAATCATCAAACATGATTGATTTATGAAATCCATGAAAAGAAGGATAGTCCATTGTATGTACTCACATTCCTGTTATTTCTGTTGTTTCTTCTTTTCTGATGCTCCAAGATATCTTCTCTTATCAGTCTTTTTCCATTTGACAAATTACTTTTGGCAGTCCTTAAGGGTACATTTGCTAGTAAAATATCTTTTTTTTAAAATCTGAAAATGACTTTTTTTCTTTTTATTCCTGAAGGGCAGTGTTCCCAGCCATAATATTCATGGTTGATTTATTTCCCTTTCAATTCTTGAAAATGATGTGACATTATCTTCTTTTTCCCATGGTTTTAGATGAGAAATCTAATGACATTTGAACATTTTCCTCCTACAGGTAATGTATCATCTCTCTCTAGTTTCTTTCAAGATTTTTTAAATTTGTCTTTGGCAGAGATTTCTTTTGGTTTATCCTGTCTGAGGTCCCTCAGGTTCTTGAACTTATAAGTTTGTGTGTGTCATCAAATTTGGGAAGTTTTCAGTTATTTCTTCTTCAAGTACTCATTGAACCCCACTCTCTTCCCTTTTTCTAGGGCTCCAATGACAGAAATGTTTTTTTCATAGTCTTTTAGGTGTCTTAGATTCTGTTTATTTTATTTTTTTTACTTTTATTTTATTATGTTAATCACCATACATTACATCATTAGTTTTTGATGTAGTGTTCCATGATTCATTGTTTGCATATAACACCCAGTGCTCCATGCAGAACGTGCCCTCTTTAATACCCATCACTGGGCTAACCCATCCTCCCACCCCCTTCCCTCTAGAACCCACAGTTTGTTTCTCAGAGTCCATAGTCTTTCAGGGTTCTTCTCCACCTCTAATTTTCCCCGCTTCATTTTTCCCTTCCTACTATCTTTCTTTTTTTTTTTAACATATAATGTATTATTTGTTTCAGAGGTACAGGTCTATGATTCATCAGTCTTACACAATTCACAGTGCTCACCATAGCACATACACTCCCCATTGTCTAGCACCCAGCCACCTCATCCTCCCCACCCCCCACCACTCCAACAACCCTCAGTTTGATTCCTGAGATTAAGAATTCCTCATATCAGTGAGGTCATATGATACATGTCTTTTTCTGATTGACTTATTTTGCTCAGCAAAATACCCTCCAGTTCCATCCACATTGTTGCAAATGGCAAGATTTCATTCCTTTTGATGGCTGTATAATATTTCATTGTATAAATATACCACATCTTCTTTATCCATTCATCTGCCAATGGACATCTTGGCTCTTTCCACAGTTTGGCTACTGTGGACATTGCTGCTATAAACATCGGGGTGCACGTACCCCTTCAGATCACTATATTCATATCTTTGGGGGTAAATACCCAGTAGTGCAATTGCTGGATCTTATGGTAGCTTTATTTTCAACTTTTTGAGGAACCTCCATACTGTTTTCCAGAGTGGCTGCACCAGCTTGCATTCCCACCAACAGTGTAGGAGGGTTCCCCTTTCTCCACATCCTCACCAATATCTGTCGTTTCCTGAATTAATTTTAGCCATTCTGACTGGTGTGAGGTGGTTTCTCATTGAGGATTTGATTTGGATTTCCCTGATGCCGAGCAATGTTGAGCACTTTTTCATGTGTCTGTTGGCCATTTAGATGTCTTCTTTGAAAAAAATGTCTGTTCAGGTGTTCTGCCCATTTCTAGATTGGATTATTTGTTCTTTGGGTGTTGAGTTTGATAAGTTCTTTCTAGATTTTGGATACTAGCCCTCTATCTGGTATATCATTTGTAAATATCTTCTCCCATTCTGTTGGTTGTTTTTTGGTTTGTTACCTGTTTCCTTTGCTGTGCGAAAGTTTTTTATCTTGATGAAGTCCCAATAATTCATTTTTGCCCTTGCTTCCCTTGCCTTTGGTGATGTTTCTAGGAAGAAGATGCTGTGGCTGAGGTCGAAGAGGTTGCTGCCTGTGTTCTCCTTTAGGATTTTGATGAACTCCTGTCTCACATTGAGGTCTTTCAACCATTTGGAGTCTATTTTCATGTGTGATGTAAGGAAATGGTCCAGTTTCATTCTTCTGCATGTGGCTGTCCAATTTTCCCAACACCATTTGTTGAAGAGACTGTCTTTGTTCCATTGGACATTCTTTCCTGCTTTGTCAAAGATGAGTTGACCATAGAGTTGAGGGTCCACTTCTGGGCGCTCTATTCTGTTCCATTGATCTATATGTCTGTTTTTGTGCCAGTACCATGCTGTCTTGATGATGACAGCTTTGTAATAGAGCTTGAAGTCTGGAATTGTGATGCCGCCAGCTTTGCTTTTCTTTCTCAACATTCCTTTGGCTATTCAGGGTCTTTTCTGGTTCCATACAAATTTTAGGATTATTTGTTCCATTTCTTTGAAAGAAGTTGATGGTATTTTGATGGGGATTGCATTGAATGTGTAGATTGCTCTAGGTAGCATTGACATCTCCACAATATTTGTTCTTCCAATCCATGAGCATGGAACGTTTTTCCATTTCTTTATGTCTTCCTCAATTTCTGAGTACAAAATCTTTGCCTCTTTGGTTCGATTTATTCCTAGGTATCTTATGGTATCTTATGGTCTTGGGTGCAATTGTAAATGGGATCAACTCCTTCATTTCTCTTTCTTCTGTCTTGTTTGTGTATAAGAATGCCACTGATTTCTGTGCATTGATTTTATATCCTACCACTTACTGAATTCCTGTATGAGTTCTAGCAGATTTGGGGTGGAGTCTTTTGTGTTTTCCACATAAAGTATCATATCATCTGCAAGGAGTGAGAGTTTGATTTCTTCTTTGCTGATTTGGATGCCTTTTTCTTTTTGTTGTCTGATTGCTGTGGTTAGGTCCTCTAGTACTATGTTGAATAGCAGTAGTGAGAGTGGACATCTCTGCCGTGTTCCTGACCTTAGGGGGAAAGCTCTCAGTTTTTCCCCATTGAGAATGATATTCACTGTGGGTTTTCCATAGATGGCTTTTATGATATTGAGATTTGTACCCTCTATCCCTATACTATGAAGTGTTTGAATCAAGAAAAAAATGCTGTACTTTGTCAAATGCTTTTTCTGCATCTATTGAGATGATCATTTGGTTCTTATTCTTTCTTTCATTAGTGTATTGTATCATATTGATTGATTTGCAGATGTTGAACCACGTTTGCATGCCAGGAATACCTCGTTCTGGTGAATAATCATTTTAATGTACTGTTGGATCCTATTGGTTAGTATTTTGGTGAGAATTTTTGCATTCATGTTCATCAGGGATATTGGTCTGTAATTCTCCTTTTTGATGGGATCTTTGTCTGGTTTTGGGATCAAGGTAATGCTGGCCTCATAAAATGAGTTTGGAAGTTTTCCTTCCATTTCTATTTTTTGGAACAGTTTCAGAAGAATAGGTATTAATTCTTTTTTTTTTTTAAAGATTTTATTTATTTATTTGACAGAGAGAAACACAGCGAGAGAGGGAACACAAGCAGGGGGAATGGGAGAGGGAGAAGCAGGCTCCCCGCAGAGCAGGGAGCCCGATGCAGGACTCGATCCCAGGACCCTGGGATCATGACCTGAGCCGAAGGCAGTCGCTTAACCAACTGAGCCACCCAGGCGCCCGAATAGGTATTAATTCTTGAAATGTTTGGTAGAATTCCCCTGGGAAGCCATCTGGCCCTGGGCTTTTGTTTGTTGGGAGATTTTTGATGACTGCTTCAATTTCCTTCGTGGTTATAGGTCTGTTCAGGTTTTCTATTTCATCCTGGTTCAGTTTTGGTAGTTGATACATCTCTAGGAATGCATCCATTTCTTCCAGGTTATCTAATTTGCTGGCATAGAGTTGCTCATAATATGTTCTTGTAATTGTATTTCTTTGGTGTTGGTTGTGATCTCTCCTCTTTCATTCATGATTTTACTTATTTGGGTCCTTCCTCTTTTCTTTTTGATAAGTCTGGCCAGTGGTTTATCAATCTTGTTAATTCTTTCAAAGAACCAGCTCTTAGATTCGTTGACCTGTTCTACTGTTGTTTTGGTTTCTATTTCATTGATTTCTGCTCTGATCTTTATGATTTCTCTTCTCCTGCTGGGTTTAGGCTTTATTTGCTGTTCTTTCTCCAGCTCCTTTAGGTGTAGGATTAGGTTTGTATTTGAGACCTTTCTTGTTTCTTGAGAAAGGATTGTATTGCTATATACTTTCCTCTTATGACTGCCTTTGCTGCATCCCAAAGATTTTGAACAGTTGTATTTTCATTTTCATTTGTTTCCATGAATTTTTTAAAAATTTCTTTAATTTTCTGGTTGAGCCATTCATTCTTTAGTAGGATGCTCTTTAGCCTCCATGTATTTGAGTTCTTTCTGACTTTCCTCTTGTGATTGAGTTCTAGTTTCAAAGCATTGTGGTCTGAAAATAGGCAGGGAATGATCCCAATCTTTTGGTACCAGTTGAAACCTGATTTGTGACCTAGGATGTAATCTATTCTGGAGAATGTTCCATGGGCACTAGAGAAGAATGTGTTGCTTTGGGATGGAATGTTCTGAATATGTCTGTGAAGTCCATTTGGTCCAGTGTGTCATTTAAAGTCTTTATTTCCTTGTTGGTCTTTTGCTTAGATGATCTGTCCATTTCAGTGAGGGGGGTGTTAAAGTCCCCCACTATTATTGTATTGTTGTCAATGTGTTTCTTTGCTTTTGTTACTAATTGCCTTAGATAATTGGCTGCTCCCATGTTAGGGGCATAGATATTTACAATTGTTAGATCTTCTTGTTGGACAGACCCTTTAAGTATGATATAGTGTTCTTCCTCATCTCTTATTACAGTCTTAGGTTTAAAATCTAAATTGTCTGATATAAGGATTGCCACCCCAGCTTTCTTTTGGTGTCCATTAGCATGGTAAATGGTTTTCCACCCCTTCACTTTCAATCTGCAGGTGTCTTTGGGTCTAAAATGAGTCTCTTGCAGACAGCATATTGATGGGTCTTGTTTTTTTTTTTATCCAATGTGATACCCTCTGTCTTTTGTTTGGGGCATGTAGCCCATTTACATTCAGGGTAACTATTGAAAGATAGGAATTTAGTGCCATGGTATTGCCTTTAAGGTGACTGTTACTGTGTCTGTGTTCCTTTCTGGTCTATGTTGCTTTTAGGCTCTCTCTTTGCTTAGAGGACCCCTTTCAAGATTTCTTGTAGGGCTGGTTTTGTGTTTGCAAATTCCTTTAGTTTTTGTTTGTCCTGGAAGCTTTTTATCTCTCCTTCTATTTTCAATGACAGCCTAGCTGGATATAGTATTCTTGGCTGCATATTCTTCTCATGTAGTGCTCTGAATATATCATGCCAGTCCTTTCTGCTCTGCCAGGTCTCTGTGGATAGGTTTGCAGCCAATCTAATGTTTCTACCACTGTAGATTACAGACCCTTTGTCCCAAGCTGCTTTCAGCATTTTCTCTTTGTCTCTGAGACTTGTAAGTTTTACTAGTAGATGTCAGGGTGTTGACTTATTTTTATTGATTTTGAGGGGGGTTCTCTGTGCTTCTTGGATTGATGCCTGTTTCTTTCCCCAAATTAGGGAAGTTCTCTGCTATAATTTGCTCCAATATACCTTCTTACCTTCTCTCTCTTTTTCTTCTGGGATCCCAATTATTCTAATATTGTTTCATCTTATGGTATCACTTATCTCTCGAATTCTGTCCTCGTGATCCTGTAGTTGTTTATCTCTCTTTTTCTCAGCTTCTTTATTTTCCATCATTTGGTCTTCTGTATCAGTAATTCTCTCTTCTATCTCATTTATCCTAGCAGTTACAGCTCCCATTTTGATTGCGCCTCATTAATAGCCTTTTTGATTTCGACTTGGTTAGATTTTAGTTCTTTCATTTCTCCAGAAAGGGTTTCTCTAGTATATTCCACGTTTTTTTCAAGCCCAGCTAGTATCTTTATGATTGTCATTCTGAACTCTAGTTCTGACATCTTACTAATGTCCATATTGATTAGGTCCCTGGCAGTCAGTACTGCCTCTTGGTTTTTTTTTTTTGGGGGGGGGTGAGTTTTTCCATCTTGTCATTTTGTCCAGAGAGAATAGATGAATGAGATAACAAAATGCTAACAGGGTAAACAGCGACCCCAGAAAAATATACACTAAACAAATCAGAAGAGGCCTGAAACCAGGGGAAAAGAAAGGGAAAGAAAGAAGAAAGAAAAAAAAAAGGAAAAAAAAGAATATGATCATATATGTTTGGGCTGGTGAATAGATCAGTGCCACACACTAGATTTTCAGCAATTTTGATCTGTTAGAAGAAACTCCTCCCAAAATTTTAAAGAAAAAAATACCTATATGTATAAAAATAAGGGTAAATATGATGAAGGGATAGAGTAGGAATGTAAAGATGAAAATTATAAAAGATTTTATAAAAGGAATTGATAAGAAGTTGGTTGAAAAATGGGAGAAGAGAAATTTAAAAAAAAGGGGGAGAGAATGTGATCAAGCAGGAGACTAGAACAAAACCATACACTAGAGATTTAAGGTATATTTTGATCTGTTAGAAGAAACTGTAACCCAAAATTTTAAAGACAGAACAACTACAATGAAGTGATAGAATACAATTCTAAAAAGGGAAAATAAAAAAGATTTTTAAAAAAGGGATTCATAAGATGGTTGAAAAAGGGAAAAAGCAAACTTCAAAAAAAATAGAAAAAGAAAAAAAGGAAAATTAAAAAAATTAACTTTGAAAGAATAAGGAATCAGTGGATAAAAAGCCATGAATTCTATGTGCTGTATTCCCCTAGCGCTGGAGTTCTGCCATTCTCATTGATTGGTAAACTTGGTCTTGGCTGGCTGTTCTTGCTGATCTGGGGGAGGGGCCTGTTGCAGTTGTTTTCAAATGTCTTTGCCAGAGGTGGAATTGCCCCGCCCTTTCCGGGGCTGGGTTAAGTAATCTGCTCAGGTTTGCTCTCGGGAGTTTTTGTTCCCTGCAAGCTTTGTGTACAGCTTTGGAGGACAAGAGTGAAAGTGGTAGCCTCCCAATCTCCACCCTGGAGGAGCAGAGAACTCAGGGCCCCACTCCTCAGTGAACCCCCAGAGAAAAGCAGTCAATCACTCCCATCTTCCCGGTCTCTGGCTGCACTGTGTGCTCACCTGGCCTGTGACTGAGCATTTCTCTCTCTGGCACATGACCCCGTGTGGAGTCTCCAAACCCAGCAGAGTCCTGCAGTATGCTCCCATGCCACTCCTCCCGGTGGAGGAAGGGGGTCTCCCCGGATCTGCCACCTGTTGGATCCCTGCTGGAAGAGCAGTGGCCCGACTGTGCTGTAGATCACGGTTTATGGCAACCCTGAGCTGAGAGGCCACTCCTTGGCTCCATCTTTGCAGCCAGCTTCCCTGCTCTGATCCTTGGGAGCTCTGCCACACTCATGCACCCCCAGTCTTTCTGTGACTCTGAGGGTCCTGAGACCACGCTGCCCCAGCGAGGTTTCCATCCCCTGCTTAGACACTGGAGCGACGTCCGTCAGTGGAGCAGACTTTTAAAATTTCTGATTTTGTGCTCTGCTGCTCTATCACTTGCAGGTAGCCAGCTGAGGAGGCTCCTTCCCCCTGTGGTCTATCCTCCCAAATATCGCCTCGGATTCACTTCTCTGCACGTCCTACCTTCCAGAAAGTGGTCGCTTTTCTGTTCAGAGAGTTGCTGCTATTCTTTTCTTCAATCTCCTGTTGAGTTTGTAGGTGTTCAGAATGGTTTGATCCCTATCTAGATGAATTCCTGGAACCAGACAAAATTTAGGTCTCCTACTCCTCCGCCATCTTGCTCTTCCACTCTGTTTATTTTTTCAAGTCTATTTCTCTCTGTTGTTTAGATCATCTGTCCAAATTGGGCAAATTATATCCTCCAGTTCTATAATTCTACCCTCTGTCATTACCATTATACTAGTGAGCCCAATCAGTGAGGTTGTTTTTTTTTTTTTAATTGCTATTGTATTCTTCAGTTCTTTAATTTCCATTTTGGTCTATTTTTGTAATTTATATTTCTTTGGTGAGATTTTGTAATTGTTTTTATTTGCTTAAGAAAATTTGTTATTAATTGTTGGAGCATTTTTATAGCAGCTGTTTTAAAATCCTTATCAGATAATTTCAACTTATTCAATTTCAGATCTTATTCATCTCAGTGTTAATGTCAGTTGATTGTCTTTTCTCATTCCAGTTGTGTTCTTAGTTCTTGACATGGCAGGTAATTTTTTTGTTGTATTCTTTTTTTTAAAAAAAATATTTATTTATTTGACAGAGAGAGAGACAACGAGAGAGGGGACACAAGTAGGGGGAGTGGAAGAGGGAAAAGAAGGCTTTCCACCAAGCAGGGATCCTGATGTAGGGCTCATCCCAGGACCCTGGGATCATGACCTGAGCCAAAGGCAGACGCTTAATGACTGAGCCACGCAGGCACCCCTTTTTGTTGTATTCTTGACAATTTGTCTATTGTGTTAGGAGACTCTTTAAATCTTACTTAAATGTTTAATTTTAACAGGCAGTTACCCTGTCTAGGTTTAATACGGAAGTTCTGGCTTACTTTTCCAGGCTGTGGTTTCACATCAGTTTTATTTCAGAGCCTTGTCTTAGGTCTTCTTGATTCATCTACTGGTGTTGGGGCTTCCACTCCCTCTTAGTGTTGCCTGAGGGAGTGGAACAGGTTTCCCCAGACTGAACTACCAAGTGTCTTAGACGAAGAAGAGTCTCAGGCCCATGAAAGAAGCTTCCTGGACTGGGTCACCTGTCATGGTGGCATTTTTCTGCTGGTTCTGCCCACCCAACAAGTATGTCAGGGAATCTCAACATAGTGGGGTCTTTTGTTTGTATTTTCCCTAGACTGTAAACCTACATAGGGAAAACCAAGACTAGTAGACAGTAGTTGTTCAGCTGTCACTCTTGTGAATGGCACAGGATAGACTGTGTAAGGAGGCAAGTGTGGTGGGATGGCTGTGTTATTGTTCTCCAACACCCAGAGCCTCTTTGAAATTTAGCTTATCCATGTGACTCACCTGGCTAACAAAACACAAGCAGGAATGAGTGTCACCTACAGGTGGAAGCATTGAGAGCCAGGAGGATCTTTGCTTCTCGCTCTTCCCTCTGTCACAGTCACTGATGATGTTTCAGATGGTGGCTGTTCCATCAGCCCACATCCCACAGTGGGAATGATGACAGCTCAGAGCAGAGCCCACGCAGATCTAGGAAAGCACATTGATGTGAGTGATATAAATGAACAGGACCCTTTGTGTGAATCGTGAAGATTTGGGGTGTTTTTTGTCACCATGGCATCACTTAGCCTACTCTGCAGTGAATTTTGCTTAAAGGAAAAATTGAGTGAAGAGGCAAATCCTGATAACCCTGGAGGGTACTAGAAATGCACAAAACCATGTACCTTAACAATTACATAAATTATGCAGTTCGTTAATTCAGCTTGTGTTCTTTAGTTAAACATAACAAATGGGGTTTTACTTTACAGAAATGAAAATCTGTAAGTTTGGTTTGATAGCATCTGTCTATATTAGGCTACCTAAGTAGTCTATAAAGATATTTGCAATGTAGTGTGCTTTCCAGTAGGAGAACAGAGAAATGAAGCTATTTCCAGAGAAATCTTTATTTCTGTTTCCACCTGCTCTGGTCTGAATATCCTCCCCTCCGTCCCCCGCCAAATTCATTTGTTGAGCTCTAAAGCCCAATGTAATGGTATTAAGATGTGGGGGTCTTTGGGAGATGATTAGGTCATGAGGACTCCGCATATTAATTATGAGATTAATGCCCTTAAAAAAGAAGCCCAAAAGTGTTCCTTTACCTTCAACCGTGTAAGAATGTAGCAAGAAGTTGTCATCTGCAACCCCAAAGAGGACTGTCACCAGAAGCTGACTATGCTAGTACTCTGATCTTGGCCTCTCAACTTCCAAAACTGAGAAAAAAATGTCGTGTTTATAAGCCACCAGTCTCTGGTATTTTGTTATAGCAGCCAGAATGGACTAAGACACCACCCCAGAACAGACTGCAGCATTAAGGATTATTATTATTGACTTCATGGCTTTATGCTTATCCCTCAGTTTTTGTTATCTGTAGCATTTTCATTTCTTTGTCAGTCTTCTGCAAATTTCTGCCTCCATTTAATAGCCTTGCATTGAGACCTCCACAGGTTAGTGGAGTTCAGATTGTACCAGACCATAAGTACAGCTTCCAGGTATGAACAAAATCATAGTCGGGGAAACTGGTTACCATCCAGAAAGAAATCAGTTTTCCTCTGGGAAGTCTTAAGAAACTCACAAAATTATATTATTGCCAGATGATGTTTATTAAATTAAGATGGCTTTGACACATTTTTCCAATGCTCCTAATGTAATTTGTACTGAAGAAAAGATATCCTGGTCTTTTCAAGAAGATGAAGAAATAATTTAGTCAAATTGTTAGAAAGAAATCTATACCTTTTTACAATATTGAATGTGTGAAAGTGAAATCACTTTAAAATGAAATAAAATGACACATGTACCACTGAATTAGGAAACAACAAAAACCTTTTTCCCCTTAAGACCCTGGGCCAAACTCTGGTGCTATCTCTCAGCACCATTTTCTACTGAAGACACCTGGGACATCCAGCTCATTATTTTTCCCTCTTTCTATCTTTATTCTATGCTGCTACCACTTACTATTCACTCTTGAGGTTCCTGTTTCCCCTAAGTCTAGCAATGGAGTAAGTTTCTTTTTCTGCATCTACTGGTCTTTTCCTGCTGTTCTGTTAAGGCATATTTTAGACTTTTTTATTTTAAGAATTTTATTATCTCTGAGGTATAAATAAAGAGAAATAAAGCAAAAAATACAAAAATTTGGGCAAATGTCAACATGTAAGTAGTCTCACAATATCTCTATAATTATTTTCTGGCTTGGAAATAATGTAGATGGAAGTGGATGTGTCAGCCCCTTCACTTCATTCCCTGGTCATACTCCCTCCTTTAATCCTTAAGGAAAAGCCTTAGTTTCTTTCTCAGCTCACTTATTCCTATCCATGTGTTAATTTCCTTTGTGAGTTTTGAGCTTTTTGAGAGTGCTATTTCTTTCCCATATTTCGATCTCTAGGACCTAGCCCAGTGCCCAGGAAATATTAGCTGCTCAACAAATGTTTATTAAGTATAATGCATTCTTTCTGTGGGTGCATTCTCTCATTAACTAACTGTAATTAAAAGTTTACAACTGGAATGATAGAGTGAGGAGCTCCATAAATCAACGTTTCCATACAAGCAATGAACACAATGGCAGAAACTATGAAAACCAACTTTAAAAGAACCCTTGGAGAGGAGTTAAGATGGCAGAGGAGTAGGGGACCCTAAATTTGTCTTGCCCTTGAATACAACTAGACAGTTATCAAATCATTCTGAATACCTGAGAAGTCAATTGGAGGTCTGAGAAAACCAATACTGCAAGTCTACAACTAGAAAAGTGATCACTATTTGAAATGTAGGAGGTGCAGAGACTTGAACCCGGTGTGATATAGCTGAGGATATGGCGGCCAGGAGGGAGCCTGCTTAAGGGGGCCACCACAGAGTATTATAAGCAGAAGAGCACAAAATTAGAACTTTTAGAAGTCTGCTACAGTGGGGGACATGCCTGGCTTAAAGGCGTTCACGTGGCAAAGTAGGGCACAATCCCTGGTGTAACATCATGATCTGAGGATCCCCTGGGTTGCAAGGAGAACGGGTGGCACTTAAGTGGGGCATGGTTCCCAGGCATAGGAGTGTGGAAGCTGGCTGAGAATAGTGTGTCTAGGTGCTGGCTTTCTGCTCTGTGTTACCATAAATTGTGAACAGCTGTGTAGTCATGTGACCACTTTTCTGGGACTGGTCCAACAAAAGGTAGGAGTGTGGTGAGGCCCTCTCCAGGAAGAAGAGCAGGGGTCTCTGCCATGGGAGTCCCTAAAATTTGGAGTTTTGAAACTCAGCTGTGTGCCTGATCTAAAAAAAGCACAGACACAGGCAGGATGAACACAGAGTTCTGACAGAAACTGGGGAGACAAGAGTGATTGATTTCTCCTCAGTGAGGGCTCACTGAAGAGTGGGGGGCAAGAATTCTCAGCTCTCGGGCTAGAGAGTGGGCACTGCCATATTGCCCATCAGTGCTGAAATCCTTCAGGGAGCAAAACAGCACCATCTGGTGGAGTCTGGAGCCTCTTAGACAAAGCCCTGCCTCCTTGCACACTGGAAGTGCTGTCCATTAGGGCAAATCCACCTGAGAATGAGTGCAACAAGCTCCTCCCCCAGAAGACCAGCACAAACAAATTGTTCACACCAAGTTTACTGATCATAGAGGACTGCAAAGTTTCAGCTCTAGGGGAAAATAGTATCTAGCATCCTTTATACTTTTATTCTTCAGGTTTTTATTATTATCTTTTCAGTAATTTTCTTATTTTTTAAATTCTTTTTTAATTTTTACTTTTATATATAATTTATATATATTTTATTTGTTTCCTTTCATTGATATATATATATATCATATATATATATATCTTGCTTTCTTATTTTGTGATCTAGTTTCTTTTAACAGGCAGACCAAAACACACCCAGGATCTAGTTTTTGTTTGTTTGTTTGTTTTTGCTGTTGGTGTTATAGTTGTTTTGTTGTTGTTTTTCTTTTTCTTTCTTCTTTTCTTTTCTGGACAAAATGACGAGATGGAGAAATTCACCCCAAAAGAAAGAACAGGAGGTAGTACTCATAGCCAGGAATTTAATCAATACTGATAAAAGTAAGATATCTCAAATAGAATTAAAAACAATGATTATAAGGATATTAGCTGGACTTGAAAAAAGCATAGAAGACACTAGAGAATCCTTTATTATAGAGATAAAAGAACTAAAAACTAGTCAGGTTGAAATTAAAAATGCTATAACCAAGATGAAGGCCCAAGTGGAGGCCATAAAAAGGAGGCTGAACAAAGCATAGGAATGAATCAGTGATGTAGAAGATAAAGTTATGGAAAATAAGGAAGCTGAAAAGAAGACGGAAAGAAAACTAGTAGATCACAAAGGGAGACTTAGGGAACTCAGTAATTCCATAAAATGAAATAATATCCCCATTATAGGAGTCCCAGAAGAAGAATGGGAAAGGGGGCAAAGGATTATTTGAACAAATTATAGCTAAGAACTTCCCTAATCTGAGGAACAAACAGGCATTCAAGCCCAAGAGGCACAGAAAACACCCATCAAAATCAACAAAAATAGGTCAACACCACAACATATTATAGTGACACTTGCAAATTACAATGATAAAGAGAAAATTCTGCAAGCAGCTTAGGACAACAGATCCTTAACCTACAAAGATATACATATAAGGCTGGCATCGGATCTGTCCACAGACCTAGAAGGCCAGAAAGGAAAGCCATGATATATTCAACATGCCACATGGGAAAAATATGCAACCAAGAATACTTTATCTAGCAAGGCTGTCATTCAGAATAGAAGGAGAGATAAAGAAGTTCTAAGATAAACAAAAACTAAAGGAATTTGTAAACACTAAACCACACTGCAAGAAATATTCAAGGGGGTCCTTTGAGCAGAGAGAAAAAAGTAACTAAAACCAGGAGGGCACAGAGACAATCTACAGGAACAGTAACTTTACATGTAATACAATAGCACTAAATTCATATCTTTCAATAATTACTCTGAATGTAAATGGACTAAATGTTCCAATTAAAAGACATAAAGTATCAGGCGCCTGGGTGGCTCAGTTGGTTAAACGACTGCCTTCGGCTCAGGTTATGATCCCAGAGTCCTGGGATCGAGTCCAGCATTGGGTACCCTGCTTGACAGGGAATCTGCTTCTCCCTCTGCCCCCACCCTGCTCTTGTGCTCTCTCTCTCTCAAATAAATAAATAAAATCTTAAAAATAAAAGACATAGGTATCAGAATGAATAATAAAAAAAAAGACCCATCAATATGCTCCTTACAAGACATTCATTTCAGACCGACAGGCACCTCCAGATTGAAGGTGAAAGAGTGGAGAACCATTTACCATACTGATGGATATCAAAAGAAAGCTGGAGTAGCCATCCTTATATCAGACAAATTAGATTTTAAACCAAAGACTGTAATAAGAGATGAAGAAGGACACTATATTATAATAAAGGGGTCTATTCAACAAGAAGATCTAACAATTATCAATATTTGTGCCCCTAACTTGGGAACACACAAATATATAAATAAATTAATAAAAAACTTAAAGAAACTCATTGATAATAATACAATAATAGTAGGAGACTTTAACACCCCACTCAGCAACAGACAGATAATCTAGCAGTAAATCAACAAGGAAACAAAAGCTTTGAATGACAGCCTGGACCAGATGGATTTAACAGATATATCCAGAGCATTTCATCCTAAAACAGTGGAATACAAAATCTTTTCTTCTTTTTTTTATTAAATTCAATTAGCCGACATATAGTACATCATTAGTTTCAGATGTAGTGTTTAAAAATTCATCAGTTGCATGTAACACCCAGTGCTCATGCATCATGTGCCCTCCTTAATCCCCATTACACAATTACCTCATTCCCCCACCCAACTCTCCTCCAGCAACCCTCAGTTTGTTTCCTATAGTTAAGAGTATCTCATGGGCGGGGGGAGGAGCAAGATGGCAGAGGAGTAGGAGACCTAAATGTCGTCTGGTCCCAGGAATTCATCTAGATAGGGATCAAACCAATCTGAACACCTACAAACTCAACAGGAGATCGAAGAAAAGAATAGCAGCAACTCTCTGAACAGAAAAGCGACCACTTTCTGGAAGGTAGGACGTGCGGAGAAGTGAATCCGAGGTGATATTCAGGAAGATGGATGGGGGGGGAAGGGGGCTCCGTCAGCTGCTACCAGCAAGTGATAGAGCAGCGGAGCTCAAAATTGGAACTTTTAGAAGTCTGTTCCACAGAGGGACGTCACTCCAGTGGCTAAACGGGGGGTGGAAACCTCGCTGGGGCAGTGTGGTCTCAGGACCCTCAGGGTCACAGGAAGACCGGGGGTGCCTGAGTACAGCAGAGCTCCCAGGTATTGGAGCAGAGAAGCCAGCTGCAGAGACAGAGCTGAGGAGTGGGCTCTCAGCTCAGCATTGCCATAAACTGTGATCCACAGCACAGTTGGGCCACTGCTCTTCCATCAGGGAGCCAACAAGTGGCAGATCAGGGAGACTCCCCTTACTCTCCTGGGAGGAGTGGCATGGGAGCACACCGCAGGACTCTGCTGGGTTTGGAGACTCCACACGGGGTCGTGTGCCAGAGAGAAAAATGCTGGGTCAGAGGCCGGGTGAGCACAGAGTGCAGCCTGAGACGGGGGAGACAGGAGTGATTGATTGCTTTTCTCTGGGGGTGCACTGAGGAGTGGGGCCCTAAGTTCTCAGCTCCTCTGGAGCAGAGAATGGGAGGCTACCATTTTCACTCTCATCCTCCAAAGCTGTATGGAAAGCTCGCAGGGAACAAAAGCTCCTAAGAGCAAACCTGAGTGGATTACTTAGTCCGGGCCCAGGCAAGGGTGGGACAATTCCGCCTGCAGCAAAGACATTTGGGAACCATGGCAACAGGCCCCTCCCCCAGAAGATCAGCAAGAACAGCCAGCCAAGACCAAGTTTACCCACTAATGAGAACGGCAGAATTCCAGCACTAGGGGAATACTGTACATAAAATTCATGGCTTTTGTCCCATGATTCTTTAGTCTTTCAAAGTTAATTTTTTTAACGTTCTTTTTTTTTTAATTGTTCTTTTTCCATTTTTCAACCAACATCTTATCAATCCCTTTAAAAAAAATCTTATTTAGGGGGAGAAGGAAAGATGGCGGAGGAGTAGGGGACCCTATTTCAACTGGTCCCCGGAATTGAGCTGGATATCTACCTGACCACTCTGAGCACCCATGAAACCAGCCTGAGATGTAAGAAGATCTGGATCTCTATAAACAGAATATTGCAGGTGGTTGGTTTTGAGGTACGAAGCGGGGAGCCCTGATTCTGCGGGCAGATATCTGAGGATAAACGGCAGCGGATGGGAGCCTGTCTGTGGGGATCCTACACCGCCTGTGAGCGACAGCCTTGTGTGCTGCAGACGGGGCACAGACTCAAAGACCGGTAGCAGCGGGGAAAAGACTTTAGGGCAGGCCCCGGGGTGGAAACCCAGAAAGGCAGGGTCATGTGGGCGAAGTGGGAGCGGCTGGTGGTTTTAGAAGCACAAAGGGCAGAGATGTGCCTCGATCTGGCGGCAGGACTGGGGGTGCTGCAGAGGGGCGCACAACCTAGGACGCTGCAGTTTATAGCAGCACAGACAGAAACTGAGACAGTGTGGCCTAGAGAGCTCACTGAAGAAAAGACTGCGACTGCTCTGCTCTGAGGCACAGGGTTGGAAAGATTCTCTTCTGCTCTGACTTGCAGAAGAGATGTGGAAAGCCGCCAAGGAAAGAAGCCAGAGAACAAAGCCCCAAAAACTGATTCCCGCTAAGCCCATCCCCTGCCACAGAGGGGCAGGGCAACTCCGCCCAAACAGGGTTGCCTGAGTAACAGAGCGGCAGGCCCCTCCCCCAGAAGACAGGCTGGGAAAACAAGAGGCCAGCAAACCTAAGGTCCCAAGAAAACAGGTGCATCTTGCTTGGGTTGTGGTCAATAATTTGGACTCTATACATTCCCTCAAACACCCAGCAACAGAATGACTAGGAGGAGGAGCCCCCAAAATAGAAAACACTCAGAGATTATGACTTATGCTACAGATTTACAAATGGATGCAGATATAACCAAGATGTCAGAGATGGAATTCAAGCTAGCAATTGTGAAGACAATGGCTAGAATGGAGAAATCAATTAATGGCAACATAGAGTCTCTAAGGGCAGTAATGAAAGCTGAATTGGCAGAACTTAAAAATGCTATCAGTGAGATCCAATCCAATCTAGATAATCTAACAGCTAGGGTAAGTGAGGCAGAAGAACGAATAAGCGACCTGGAAGACAATTTAATAGATAAAAAGGGAAAAGAGGAGGCCAGGGAAAAACAACTCAGAATCCATGAAAATAGAATCAGAGAAATAAGTGACACCATGAAGCGTTCCAAAGTCAGAATAATTGGAATCCCGGAGGGAGTGGAGAGAGAGAGACTAGAAGATGTATTTGAGCAAATTGTAGCTGAGAACTTCCCTAATCTGGGGAATGAAACAAACATTCACATCCTAGAGGCAGAGAGGACCCCTCCCAAGATCAAGGAAAACAGGCCAACACCCCGGCATGTAATAGTAAAACTTGCAAATCTTAGAACCAAGGAAACCATCTTAAGGGCAGTTAGGGGGAAGAGATTCCTTACGTACAGAGGGAGGAACATCAGAATAACGTCAGACCTATCCACAGAGACCTGGCAAGCCAGAAAGGCCTGGCAAGATATTTCAGGGTACTAACCAGGAAGAACATGCAGCCAAGAATAGTTTACCCAGCAAGGCTTTCATTTAGAATGGATGGAGAGATGCAGAGCTTCCAAGACTGGCAGAAACTGAAAGAATATGTGACCACTAAGCCAGCCCTGCAAGAAATATTAAGGGGTGTTCTATAAAAGGAGAAAGACTCCAAGAGTGATATACAAAAGAAATTTACAGGGACAATCCATAAAAACAATGTCTTCACAGGCAACACGACAATAAATTCATATCTTTCAATAATCACTCTCAACGTGAATGGCCTAAACATTCCCATAAAACGGCACAGGGTTGCAGATTGGATAAAAAGACAGGACCCATCCATATGCTGCCTACAAGAGACTCATTTTGAACCTAAAGATACATCCAGACTGAAAGTGAAGGGATGGGGATCCATCTTCCATGCCAGCGGACCTCATAAGAAAGCTGGGGTAGCAATTCTTATATAGACAAATTAGATTCTAAACTAAAGTCTATAATTAGAGACACAGAAGGACAATATCATTCTTAAAGGGTCTATCCAACAAGAAGATCTAACAATTGTAAATATCTATGCCCCCAACAGAGCAGCCATCTACATAAGTCAACAGTTAACCAAAATAAAGAGTTGTATTGATAACAATACGTTAATTGTAGGAGACCTCAATACTCCACTCTCAGCAATGGACAGATCATCTAGGCAGAAAATCAACAAGGAAACAAGAGCTTTGAATGATACACTGGACTAATGGACCTCATAGATATTTACAGAACATTCCACCCTAAAACAACAGAATACTCATTCTTCTCGAGTGCACATGGAATTTTCTCCAGAATAGACCATATGCTGGGTCACAAATCAGGTCTCAACTGATACCAAAAGACTGAGATTATTCCCTGCATACTTTCAGACCACAATGCTTTAAAACTGGAACTCAATCCCAAGAAAAAATTTGGCAGAAATTCAAACACTTGGAAGCTAAAGACCACTCTGCTCAAGAATGTTTGGGTCCACCAAGAAATCAAAGAAGAACTTAAACAATTTATGGAAACCAATGAGAACAAAAACATATTGGACCAAAATCTATGGGATACTGCAAAGGCGGTCTTAAGGGGGAAATACACAGCCATCAAAGCCTCACTCAAAAAAATAGAAAAATCCCGAATTCACCAACTGACTCTACACCTTAGAGAACTAGAGAAGAAGCAACAAATGATGCCTAAGCCACACATTAGAAGAGAAATAATTAAAATTAGAGCAGAAATCATTGAATTAGAAACCAGAAACACAGTGGATCAGATCAATGAAACTAGAAGTTGGTTCTTTGAAAGAATTAATTAGATCAATAAAGCACTGGCCAGACTTACCCAAAAGAAAAGAGAAAGGACTCAAATTAATAAAATTATGAATGAAAGGGAGAGAGCACGACTAACACCAAGGAAATAGAAACAATTATTAGAAATTATTATCAACAACTATATGCCAATAAACTGACCAATCTGGATGAAATGGAGGCCTTCCTGGAAACCTATAAGCTGCCAAGACTGAAACAGGAAGAAGTTGACAACCTGAATAGGCCAATAACCAGTAACGAGATTGAAGCAGTGATCAAAACCTCCCAAAAAACCAGAGTCCAGGGCCTGATGGATTCCCTGGGGAATTCTACCAAACATTCAAAGAAGAAATAATACCTATTCTATTGAAGCTGTTTCAAAAAATAGAAACAGAAGAACTTACAAACTCATTCTATGTGGCCAGCATTACCTTAATCCCCAAACCAGGCAAAGACCCCATCGAAAAGGAGAATTTCAGACCGATATCCCTGTTGAATACGGATTCCAAAATCCTCAACAAAATCCTAGCTAATAGGATCCAACAATACATTAAAAGGATCCTCCACCACGACCAAGTGGGATTTATCCCCGGGATGCAAGGGTGGTTCAACATTCGCAAATCAATCAATGTGATAGAACACATTAATAAGAAGAGGGAGAAGAACCATATGGTCCTCTCAACTGATGCAGAAAAAGCATTTGACACAATGCAACTTCCTTTCCTGATTAAAACTCTTCAGAGTATAGGGATAGAGGGAACATTCCTCAAGTTCATAAAATCCATCTATGAAAAACTCACAGCGAATATCATCCTCAATGGGGAAAAGCTGACAGCCTTTCCCTTAAGATCAGGAACATGTCAAGGATGCCCACTCTCACCACTATTGTTCAACATAGTACTAGAAGTCCTAGCCACAGCAATCAGACAACAAAAAGAAATAAAAAGTATTCAAATTAGCAAAGAAGAAGTCAAACTCTTTCTTTTCACAGACGACATGATAGTTTATGTGGAAAACCCAAAACTCTACCCCCAAATTACTAGAACTCATCCAGCAATTCAGTAATGTGGCAGGATACCAAATCAACGCCCAGAAATCAGTTGCTTTCTTATACACTAACAATGCAACTGTAGAAAGAGAAATTAGAGAAATGATTCCATTTACAATAGCACCAAAGCCATAAGATAACTCAGAATAAACCTAACCAAAGAGGTAAAGGATCTATACTCTAGGAACTACAGAATACTCATGAAAGAAATTGAAGAAGACAGAAAACGATGGAAAAATATTCCATGCTCATGGATCAGAAGAATAAATATTGTTAAAATGTCTAGGCTACCCAGAGCAATCTATGCCTTCAATGCCAACCCACTCAAAATTCCAATGACATTTTTCAAAGTGCTGGAACAAACAATCCTAAAATTTGTATGGAATCAGAAAAGACCCCGAATCGCCAAGGAAATGTTGAAAAAGAAAAACAAAACTGGGGGCATGACATTGCCCAATTTGAAGCTCTATTACAAAGCTGTGATCACCAAGACAGCATGGTACTGGCACAAAAACAGACCTATAGACCAATGGAATAGAATAGAGAACCCAGATATGGACCCTCAACTCTATGGTCAAATAATCTTTGACAAAGCAGGAAAAAACATGCAACGGAAAAAAGGCAGTCTCTTCAATAAATGGTGCTGGAAAAATTGGACAGGCACATGCAGAAGAATGAAACTCAACCATTCTGTAACACCACACACAAAGATAAACTCAAAGTGGATGAAAGACCTCAATGTGAGACAGGAATCCATCCAAATCCTAGAGGAGAACATAGGCAGTAACCTCTTTGACATTGGCCACAGCAACTTCTTTCAAGATATATCTCCAAAAGCTAGTGAAACAAAAGCAAAAATGAAGTTTTGGGACTTCATCAAGATAAAAACTTCTGTACAGCAAAGGAAACAGTCAAGAAAACAAAGAGGCAACCCACAGAATGGGAGAAGATATTTGCAAATGACACTACAGATAAAGGGCTCGTATCCAAGATCTAGAAAGAACTTCTCAAACTCACCACCCAAAAAACAAATAATTAAGTAAAAAAGTGGGCAGAAGATATGAAAAGACACTTCTCTGAGGAAGACATACAAATGGCTAACAGGCCCATGAAAAAATGTTCATCATCATTAGCCATCAGGGAAATTCAAATCAAAACCACATTCAGAAACCAGCTTACACCAGTTAGAATGGCAAAAATTGACAAGGCAAGAAAGAACAAATGGTGGAGAGCTTTTGGAGAAAAGGGAACCCTCTTACGCTGTTGGCAAGAATGCAAGTTGGTACAGCCACTTTGGAAAACAGTGTGGATATTCCTCAAAAATTTAAAAATACGCTACCCTATGACCAAGTAATTGCATTCCTCGGCATTTACCTCAAAGACACAGATGTAGTGAAAATAAGCGTCATATGCACCCTTGTGTTCATAGCAGCAATGTCCACAATAGCCAAACTGTGGAAAGAGCCGAGATGCCCTTCAACTGACAAATGGATAAAGAAGACTTGGTCCATATATACAATGGAATATTAGTCAGCCATCGGAAAGGATGAATACCCAACTTTTGCATAAACTTGGGTGGGACTGGAGGAGATTATGCTAAGTGAAATAAGTCAAGCGGAGAAAGTCAATTATCATATGGTTTCACTTATTTGTGGAACATAAGGAATAGCATGGAGGACATTAGGAGAAGGAAGGGAAAAATGAGGAGGGGGGAAGTGGAGGGAGAGATGAACCATGAGAGACTATGGACTCTGAGAAATAAACAGGGTTTTAGAGGGGAGGGGGGAGGGGGGATTGGTTAGCCAGGTGATGGGTATTAAGGAGGGCACATACTACAAGGAGCACTGGGTGTTATACGAAAACAATGGATCGTGGATCACCACATGAAAAACAAATATTGTATTGTATGGAGACATAACATAATAAAATTAAAAATAATAAATAAATAAATAAATAAATAAATAAAATAAAATCTTTTTTATTTTTCATTTTTAGAGTCATATTCTATCCCGTCATAGTAGTTAACCTTAGTTTTGGTATATATATATAAGTTGTTCTCTCTTTAAAATTTTGGGATACAGTTTCTTCTGACAGACCAAAATATACCCTAAATCTGTAGTGTATGGGTTTGTTCTAGTCTCCTGCCTGATCACATTCTCAATTTTTTTTATATCCTCTTCTTTCTTTTTTCAACCAACTTCTTATCATTTCATATTATAAATTCTTTTATAATTTTCATTTTTACAGTCATATTCCATCCATTCATTGTATTAACCCTTATTTTTGTACATATATAAGTTTTTCTTTCTTTAAATTTTTGGGAGGCACTTTCTTCTAACAGACCAAAATACTCCCAAAAATCTAGTGTGTGGCACTGATCTGTTCACCAGCCTGATCATATTTGATCATATTCTGTTTTTTTGTTTGTTATCTTTATCTTTTTTCTTTCCTTCCCTTTCTTTTCCCCTGGTTTCAGGTCTTGTCTGATTTGTTTAGTGTATATTTTTCTTGGGACGTCATTACCCTGTTAGCATTTTGTTTTCTCATTCATCTATTCTCCTCTGGACAAAATGACAAGATGGAAAAAATCACCTCAACAAAAAGAAGAAGCAGGACCAATTCCAGGGACCTAATCAATACGGACATTAGTAGGATGTCAGAAGAAGAGTTCAGAATGATGATTTTAAAGATATTCGCTGGGCTTGAAAAAAGCATGGAAGATATTAGAGAAAACCTTTCTGGAGAAATAAAAGAACTAAAATCTAACCAAGTCGAAATCAAAAAGGCTATTAATGAGGTGCAATTCAAAATGGAGGCTCTAACTGCTAGGATAAATGAGGCAGAACAGAGAATTAGTGATATAGAAGACCAAATGATGGGGAAAAAAGGAGCTGAGAAAAAGAGAGAGAAACAACTACTGGATCATGAGGGCAGAATTCGAGAGATAAGTGATACCATAAGGTGAAACAATATTAGAATAATTGGGATCCCAGAAGAAAAGAAAGAGAGAGAGGGGCAGAAGGTATAATGGAGCAAATTATAGCAGAGAACTTCCCTAATTTGGGGAAGGAAACAGGCATCAAAATCCAGGAGGCACAGAGAAACCCCTCAAAATCAATAAAAATAGGTCAACACCCCAACATCTAATAGTAAAACTTACGAGTCTCAGAGACAAAGAGAAAATCCTGAAAGCAGCTCGGGAGAAGAGATATGTAACCTACAATGGTAGAAACATTAGATTGGCAACAGACCTATCCACAGAGACCTGGCAGGCCAGAAAGGACTGGCAGGATACCTTCAGAGCACTAAATGAGAAGAATATGCAGCCAAGAATACTATATCCAGCTAGGCTGTCATTGAAAATAGAAGGAGAGATAAAAAGCTTCCAGGACAAACAAAAACTAAAGGAATTTGCAAACACAAAACCAGCCCTACAAGAAATCTTGAAAGGGGTCCTCTAAGCGAAGAGAGAGCCTAAAAGTAACATAGACCAGAAAGGAACACAGACAATATACGGTAACAGTCACCTTACAGGCAATACAATAGCACTAAATTCCTATCTTTCAATAGTTACCCTGAATGTAAATGGGCTACATGCCCCAATCAAAAGACATAGGCTATCAGATTGGATAAAAAAAAAAACAAGACCCATCGATAAGCTGTTCATAAGAGACTCATTTTAGAAACAAAGACACCCCCAGATTGAAAGTGAGGGGGTGGAAAACCATTTACCATGCTAATGGACACCAAAAGAAAGCTGGGGTGGCAATCCTTATATCAGACAAATTAGATGTTAAACCAAAGACTATAGTAAGAGATGAGGAAGGACACTATATCCTACTTAAAGGGTCTATCCAACAAGAAGATCTAACAATTGTAAACATCTATGACCCTAACATGGGAGCAACCACTTATATAAGCTAATTAATAACAAAAGCAAAGAAACACATTGACAACAACACAATAATAGTGGGGGACTTTAACACCCCCCTCACTGACATGGACAGATCATCTAAGCAAAAGATCAACAAGGAAATAAAGTTTTTAAATGACACACTGGACCAAATGGACTTCACAGATATATTCAGAACATTCCATCCCAAAGCCACGGAATACACATTCTTCTCTGCCCATGGAACATTCTCCAGAATCGATCACATCCTAGGTCACAAATCAGGTCTCAACCGGGCCCAAAAGATTGGGATCAATCTCTGCCTATTTTCAGACCACAATGCTTTGAACCTAGAACTCAATCACAAGAAGAAAGTCGGAAAGAACTCAAATACATGGAGGCTAAAGAGCATCCTACTGAAGAATGAATGGGTCAACCAGAAAATTAAAGATGAATTAAAAAAATTCATGGAAACAAATGAAAATGAAAACACAACTGTTCAAAATCTTTGGGATGCAGCAAAGGCTGTCCTAAGAGGAAAGTATATAGCAATACAAGCCTTTCTCAAGAAACAAGAAAGGTCTCACATATACAACCTAACCCTACACCTAAAGGAGCTAGAGAAAGAACAGCAAATAAAGCCTAAACCCAGCAGGAGAAGAGAAATCATAAAGATCAGAGCAGAAATCAATGAAATAGAAACCAAAACAACAGTAGAACAGATCAACGAAACTAGGAGCTAGTTCTTTGAAAGAATTAAAAAGATTGATTAACCGCTGGCCAGACTTATGAAAAAGAAAAGAGAAATGACCCAAATAAATAAATTAATAAATGAAAGAGGAGAGATCACAACCAGCACCAAAGAAATACAAACAATTACAAGAATATATTATGAGCAACTCTATGCCAGCAAATTAGATAACCTGGAAGAAATGGGTGCATTCCTAGAGATGTATCAACTACCAAAACTGAACCAGGAAGAAATAGAAAACCTGAACAGACCGAAAACCACGAAGGAAATTGAAGCAGTCATCAAAAATCTCCCAACAAAAAAAGCCCAGGGCCAGATGGCTTCCCAGGGGAATTCTACCAAACATTTAAAGAAGACTTAATACCTATTCTTCTGAAACTGTTCCAAAAAATAGAAATGGAA
This sequence comes from Neomonachus schauinslandi, assembly GCF_002201575.2. NCBI lineage: Eukaryota > Metazoa > Chordata > Mammalia > Carnivora > Phocidae > Neomonachus > Neomonachus schauinslandi. Next base: position 119,266,017 of record NC_058411.1, on the reverse strand, counting down.
GGAAAACTTCCAAACTCATTTTATAAGGCCAGCATTACCTTGATCCCAAAACCAGACAAAGACCCTATCAAAAAGAATTATAGACCAATATCCTTGATGAACATGGATGCAAAAATTCTCACCAAAATACTAGCCAATAGGATCCAACAGTACATTAAAAGCATTATTCACCACATTAAGTGGGATTTATCCCTGGGCTGCAAGGTTGGTTCAACATGTCCAAATCAATCAATGTGATACAAAACATTAATAAAAGAAAGAACAAGAACCATATGGTCCTCTCAATAGATGCAGAAAAAGCATTTGACAAAGTACAGCATCCTTTCTTGATCAAAACTCTTCAGAATATACGGATATCAATATCATAAAGGCATCTATGAAAAACCCACAGTGAATATTATACTCAATGGGGAAAAACTGAGAGCTTTTCCTCTAAGGTCAGGAACGTGGCAGGGATGTCCACTATCACCACTGCTATTCAACATAGTACTAGAAGTCCTAGCCACAGCAATCATACAACAAAATAAATAAAAGGCATCCAAATCGGCAAAGAAGAAGTCAAACTCTCACTTTTTGCAGATGATATAATACTTTATCTGGAAAACCCGAAAGACTCCACCCCAAAACTCCTAGAACTCTTACAGGAATTCAGTAAATTGGCAGGATAGAAAATCAATGCACAGAAATCAGTTGCATTTCTATGCACCAACAACAAGACAGGAGAAAGAGAAATTAAGGAGTCAATCCCATTTACAACTGCACCCAAAACCATAAGATACCTAGGAATAAATCCAACCAAAGAGGCAAAAAACCTGTACTCAGAAAACTATAGAATACTCATGAAAAAAATGAGGAAGACACAAGAAATGGAAAAACGTTCCATGCTCATGGATTGGAAGAACAAATATTGTGAAGATGTCAATGCTACCTAGAGCAATCTACACCTTCAGTGCAATCCCCAACAAAATACCATCCACTTTTTTCAAAGAAATGGAACAAATAATCCTAAAATTTGTATGGAACTAGAAAAGACTCCGAATAGTCAGACGAATGTTGAGAAAGAAAACAAAGCTGGTGGAGCCAGAATTCTGGACTCAAGTTATATGACAAAGCTGTAGTGATCAAGATAGTATAGTTCTGGCACAAAAATAGACACATAGATCAATGGAACAGAATAGAGAGCCCAGAAATGGACCCTCAACTCTATGGTCAACTTATCTTCAACAAAGCAGGATAGAATGTCTAATGGAGAAAAGACAGTTTCTTCAACAATTGGTGTTGGGAAAACTGGATAGCCACATGCAGAAGAATGAAAGTGGATCATTTCCTTACACCACACACAAAAATAGACTCCAAATGGTTGAAAGACCTCAATGTGAGACAGGAGTCCATCAAAATCCTAAAGGAGAACACAGGCAGCAACCTCTTCGACCTCAGCCACAGCAACTTCTTCCAAGAAACATCGCCAAAGGCAAGGGAAGCAAGGGCAAAAATGAACTATTGGCACTTCATCAAGATGAAAAGCTTTTGCACAGCAAAAGAAACAGTCAACAAAACCAAAAGACAACCGACAGAATGGGAGAAGTTATTTGCAAATGACATATCAGATAAAGGGCTAGTATCCAAAATGTATAAAGAACTTCTTAAACTCAACACCCAAAGAACAAATGATCCAATCAATAATTGGGCCAAAGACATGAACAGACATTTTTCCAAAGAAGACATCCAAATGGCCAACAGACACATGAAAAGTGCTCAACATCTCTCGGCATCAGGGAAACCCAAATCAAAACCTCAATGAGATACCACCTCACACCAGTCAGAATGGCTAAATTTAACAAGTCAGGAAATGACAGATGTTGCGAGGATGCAGTGAAAAGGGAACCCTCCTACACTGTTGGTAGGAATGCAATCTGGTGCAGCCACTCTGGAAATCAGTATGGAGGTTCCTCAAAAATTTGAAAATAGAGCTACCATACGACCCAGCAATTGCACTACTGGATATTTTCCCCAAAGATACAAATGTAGGGATCCAAAGGGGTATGTGCACCCCAATGTTTATAGCAGCAATGTCCACAATTGCCAAACTATGGAAAGAGCCAAGACGTCCATTGACAGATGAATGGATAAAGAAGATGTGGTATATATACCATTGTATATATATACAATAGAATATTATGCAGCCATCAAAAGGAATGAAATCTTGTCATTTGCAACAATGTGGATGGAACTAGAGGGTATTATGCTGAGCAACATAAATCAATTAGAGAAAGACATGTATCATATGACCTCACTGATATGAGGAATTCTTAATCTCAGGAAACAACCTGAGTGTTGCTGGAGTGGTGGGGGGTGGGAGGGATGGGGTGGCTGGGTGATAGACATTCGGGACGGTATGTGTTATGGTGAATGCTGTGAATTGTGTAATACTGTTGAATCACAGACGTACCTCTGAGACAAATAATACGTTATATGTTAAAAAAAAAAAAAAGAAGATAGCAGGAAGGGAAGAATGAAGGGTAGAGATTGGAATGGGATAAGTACCATGAGAGACTTTGGACTCTGCAAAACAATCTGAGGGTTCTAGAAGGGAGGGTGTGGGGGTTAGGTTAGCTTGGTGATGGGTATTAAAGAGGGCATGTTCTGCGTGGAGCACTGGGTGTAATCATGGAGCACTACATCAAAAACAAATGATGTAATGTATGGTGATAAACATAACAAAAAAAGTTAAAAAAAAAAAGAGTATCTCATGGTTTTTCTCCCTTTCTGATGACTTCCCATTCAATTTTCCCCTTCCTTCCCCTATAATCCTCTACACTATTTCTTATATTCAACATACGAGTAAAACTGTCTGAAAATTGTCTTCCTCTGACTTAATTTGTTCAGCATAATACTCTCCAGTTCAAGCCACGTCAATATAAGTGGTGAGATTTCATCCTTTCTGATGGCTGAGTAATGTTCCAGTATACATATATATACACTATATATATACATACACACACACATATACCACATCACCTTTATCCATTCATCTGTTGATGGACATCTCAGCACTTTCCACAGTTTGGTTATTGTGGTCATTGCTGCTATGAACGTTGGGGTCACTACAGTTTGTATCCCTACAAATCGATCCTTCAGATCACTACATTTGTATCTTGGGGGGTAAATACCTAGTAGTGCATTGATGGGTCATAGGGTATTTCTACTTTTAACTTCTTGAGGAACCTCCATACTGTTTTCCAGAGTGGCTGTAATCAGCTTGCATTCCCACCAACAAGAGGGTTCCCCTATCTCCACATCCTCAACAACATTTGTTGTTTCCTGTCTTGTTAATTTTAGCCATTGTGACTGGTGTAAGGTGATATCTCATTGTGGTTTTGATATGTATTTCCCTGATGACAAGTGATGTGGAGCATTTTTTCATGTGTCTGTTGGCCATTCCTATGTCTTCTTTGGAGAAATGTCTATTCATGTCTTCTGCCCATTTCTTAACTAGATTATTTGTTTCTTGGGTGTTGAGTATGAGAAGTTCTTTTTATTTTATTTTATAATGTTATGTAGTCACAATACAGTATATCATGAGTTTTTGATGTAGTGTTCCATGATTCATTGTTTGCGTATAACTCCCAGTGCTCCATGCAATATGTGCCCTCCCTAATACCCATCACTGAGCTAACCTATCCCCCCACCCCCTCCCCTCTGAAACCCTCAGTTTGTTTCTTGGAGTCCATAGTCTCTCATGGTTTGTGTCCCCCTCTGATTTCCCCCCTTTCATTTTTACCTTCCTTCTCCTAATGTTCTCCATGCAATTCCTTATGTTCCACAAATAAGTGAAACCATATGATAATTGACTTTCTCTGCTTGACTTATTTCACTTAGCATAATCTCCTCCAGTCCCATCCATGTTGATGCAAAAGTTGGGTTTAAGTTGTTAAATTGTTTAAGTTCTTCTTTGATTTCCTGGTGGACACAAACATTCTTGAGCAGAGTGGTCTTTAGCTTCCAAGTGTTTGAATTTCTGCCAAATTTTTTCTTGTGATTGAGTTCCACTTTCAAAGCATTATGGTCTGAGAAGATGCAGGGAATAATCTCAGTCTTTTGGTATCAGTTGAGACCTGATTTGTGACCCAGTATGTGATATATTCTGGAGAAAGTTCCATGTGTGCTTGAGAAGTATGAGTATTCTGTTGTTTTAGGGTGGAATGTTCTGTATATATCTATGAGGTCCATCTGGTCCAGTGTGTCATTCAAAGCTCTTGTTTCTTTGTTGATTTTCTGCTTGGATGATCTGTCTATTGCTGAGAGTGGAGTATTGAGGTCTCCTACAATCAACATATTGTTATCAATATGACTCTTTATTTTGGTTAACAGCTGGTTTATGTAGTTGGATACTCCCATGTTGGGGGCATAGATATTTATAATTGTTACATCTTTTTGCTGGATAGACCCTTTAAGAATAATATAGTGTCCTTCTGTATCTCTAACTACAGTCTTTAGCTTAAAATCTAATTTATCTGATATGAGAATTGCTACCCCAGCTCTCCTTTGAGGTCCATTTGCATGAAAGATAGTTCTGCATTCCTTCACTTTATTTTTTTAAAGATTTTTAAAATTTATTTGACAGAGTGAGAGAGACAGCAAGAGAGGGAACACAAGGGGGGGGAGTGGGGGAGAGAGAAGCAGGCTCCCCACTGAGCAGGGAGCCCCATGTGGGACCAGATCCCAGGACCCTGGGATCACGATCCAAGCTGAAGGCAGATGCTCAACTGACTGAGCCACCCAGGCACCCCATCCATCCCTTGTAGCAGCATATGGAGGGGTCCTGTCTTTTTATCCAATCTGCTACCCTGTGCCATTTTATGGGAGCATTTAGGCCATTCATGTAGAGACTGATTATTGAAAGATATGATTTTATTGTCATAATGTTGCTTGTGAAGTCCTTGTTTCTAGAGAGTGTCTCTGTAAATTTCTGTTCTACATCACTCTTGGGGTCTTTCTCCTTTTACAGACCCCCCCCTTAATATTTCTTGCAGGGCCAGTTTAGCAGTCACATATTCTTTCAGTTTCTGTCGGTCCTAGAATCTCTTTATCTCTCTATCCGTTCTGAATGACAGCCTTGCAGGATAAAGTATTCTTGGCTGCATGTTCTCCTCATTTAGGACCCTGAATATGTCTTGCCAGCCCTTTCTGGATTGCCAGGTGTCTGTGCACATGTCTGACATTATTCTGATGTTCCTCCCTCTGTACGCAAGGAATCTCTTACCCCTAACTGCCCTTAGGATGGTTTCCTTGGTTCTAAGATTTTCAAGGTTTACTATTACATGCCAGGGCATTGTTCTGTTCTCCTTGATCTTGGGAGGGGTCCTCTCTGCCTCTAGGACATGAATGCTTGTTTCATTCTCCAGATTAGGGAAGTTCTCAGCTATGATTTGCTCAAATATATCTTCTAGTCCCCTCTCTGTTTCTCCATGCCCTCAAGGATCCCAATAATTCTGACATTGGAACATTTCATGGCATCGTTTATTTCTCTAATTCTGTTTTCATGGATTTTAAGCTATCTGTTCCAGGCCTCCTCCTGTTCCTTCCTTTCTATCAGTTTGTCTTCTAGATCACTAATTTGTACTTCTGCCTTGTTTACCCTTGCTGTTAGAGTATCTAGATTGCATCTCATTGATAACATTTTTTAGTTTGGCCTGATTAGCTCTCATTTCTGTCCTTAGAGAATCTATATTGCTGTTAATGGTCTTCTCCAGCCTAGCTATTGTCTTCATAACTGTTATACTGATGTCTATTTCTGACATCTTGCTTATATCCATATCCATTAGGTCTGTGGGAGAGGCCATTGTCTCTGGTTCTTTTATTTGTTGGGAGTTCCTCCTCCTAGTCATTCTGTTGAGGGGTGGTTAAGGGAATGTATAGAGTAAAAAATATCAACCACAACCCAGACAAGGTGCACCCTGGGGAAATTTGGAGTGATCAGAAACCACCACCAAAAACCCAGCAAAAATGAAACCCAAGAATAAGATTTATAAAGTTAAATAAATAAAAAAAAAAAAGAAAAAGGGGGGATGAGAGTGGGGGGGCTATATATTTTAATGTGGGTGAAATAGGGTGTTTCAGTTCTTCCTGGGTGTATTTTGTTCTCTTTATTAGAGAACAGTACTTCCCAGAGTTACAGGGAAATCAAAACTGGTATATATATATAAGGGTATTATTGAATAGGGAAAAAAGGACTACACTGAAGTTTATATCTCTATATATAGAAAAAAGAAAAAGAGAAAAAAAGTATAGGTGTGAAACAGTAGGAGTTAAAGTTAAACATCTAGTTGAAATGGTAAGTAGGTGAAAAGAAAAAACAGAGAAAAAACATGAAAAAGAATAAAAAAGTTGTATCTAATAAATACACAGGCCGTGATGCAACACCAGGACTTCAGTATACTGTTTTCCCCTGGTGTTGGGGTTTTACAGTTTTATGGGGACCCTGGGGTTGTTGTCCTCTTGTTCTTCCAGCTTGTCTTCTGCGGGAGGGGCCTGCCACATTGTATTTCAGGCAACCCTGCTTGGGCAGAGTTGCCCTGCTCCCTACCAAGGGGCTGGGCTCCATGGAAACCGTTTTTTTGCGCTTTTATTCTCCAGTAGCTTTTGTTCTCTGGCAGCTTTTGGTGCCTTTTCAGAGGGTCAAGGCAAAGGAAAATGTCTGCAGCCAGACCTCTGCCCTAGAGGAAAGCAGCCACAGTCTGCTCCTCTCTGAACCCCCCAGAACACACAGTCTCTTGCTCTGTTAGTGACGTTGAAAACCGCAGCCTCCCACAGGCAGTGCATGCCCCCAGCCATTCTCTCAGCAGTGACCCAGGCCTCTGCTTGTCTCTGCCTTCTGTTCCTTTAAAACTGTGAGCAATCCCAGTCTGGGTGGGTGCAGGCAGCAGTGCGGCTGTGGGTGTGGAGGAGGTTGCAGTGGTGACTGCTGTGATGGCCAGCCCCCCAGGTTCACAAGCACAGGTCCCCACAAGTGGCCAGCCCGGTCTGGCATTTGCCCCTTAAGCTCTGGGATTCTGTTTGAGTGCTGTTACTAGGCACTTCCTGTCCCACCACCACCGCTCTGCAAGCTATTGCTGGTCCCCAGGTGCAGGATGTTTTTGAACTGTGGTATTACTTTCCAGTGGCTAGCTTCTGATGGCCCCCTCCCCCTTCTGTTTATCCTCCAATATCTGTCAGCACAACCACAACTCTGTCCTTTGTACCTCTCACTGAAGATCCTCTGCCCCATAGAGATCCAGGAAGTATAATCTTATATCTTAGGCTCATTTCATGGGTGTTCTGACTGGCTTGGTAGATATCCAGCTAAATTCAGGGGACCAGTTGAAATGGAGTCCCCCACTCCTCTGCCATCTTGCCCTCCTCCAAAAAAAACCCAGGATTTTATTGTGTGTGTGTGTGTTTTTTTAACCTGACTTGAAGCTGTGCTCCATGGGAAAGTCTTATTCCCAAGGCATTTGTCAAAAATCAACAGCAACAGTTATTTAACATCACAACTGCCCAACACTGTGGTACCAGTTGGGGCCAAAAAAAAAAAAAAAAAAGAGCCTAGTCAAAACTTAGAAGGAAGATCAAGGTCAGAAAGATGAGGATGTCATAGGGGTCTTGAAAAAACTCTGTTCTTGGGGATCTGGTGCACACATGTGCTGTGTGCACAGTCAGGAAAGACTTTGAAGCCTTTAGTGAAGGCTAAGAAAAAATTGTAAACTTCCAGAACATTGAAGGAGAGCACACCCAAGAGCACACACATACACACACAACACCTATACATATTTTATTTAAACTGTTGAAAGACAAAAAATTTTGGAGACAGAAGAAAATGATTCATCAGTTACAAATCATCTTCAGTAAGATTAATAACTGATTTTCCATAAGGAACTTTGGAGATGAGAAGGCAGTGAGATGACATATTCAAAGTGCAGAAAGAAAAATAATGTCAATCCAGAATTCTATATACAGCAAAACTATCCATTTAAAATGAAAGAGAGATTAAGCCATCTATAGATCAATAAAAACTGAGAATTCATCATTAACAGATCTGCCCTACAAGAAACAATAAAGGAAGTTTTTCAGGCTAAAATTAAGGGACACTTGATAATAACTTGAATCCACATAAGTTTGTAACACACCTTCTCCTATCTGATTTAAAAGGTAACTCCACAAAGCAATACTTGTAAAATTGTGTTGATGAGCTTATAACGTGTAAATATATAATTTTTATGATAATAATGCACAAAGGAAGGGAGAATGGAGCTATAATAGAGCAATACTTTGGCATACTCTTTAAATTACATTGGTACTAATTTGAATGAAAGTGTTTAAAGTTACTGGGTTATTAATCACTCAGAAATAACTGAAAAATACAGTGAAAGGAACAACAAGAAATTAAAATGGTATTGTAGGCAAAATATATTAATATAAAAGAAAGTAATAATAAAAGAGTAAGGGAAAAAATAAACCATAAAACACATAGAAAACAAAATAGCAAAATGACAGACATAAACCTTAACTTATTTGTAATTACATTACATGTAAATGAATGAATGATCCCCAAGCAAAAGACAGAGTTTGGTAGAAGAAACATGAAACATAATCTAACTCTACTTTGTTTACAAAAGATACACTTTAGAGTAAAAAAAGCCTAACATATTGAAAATAAAAAGATGGGAAAAGATAATGCAAGCAGTAATCAAAATAGCACTGAGCTGTATACAGAATAGAATAAGGAAACAGACAATTCAACAACAGTTGGAGATTTCTTTCAAAGTCTCCATTTTCAATAATGAATAGAATGATGTGGATGGAGCTAGAGTGTATTATGCTAAGAGAAATGAGTCAGTCAGAGAAAGACAAATACCATATGATTTCATTCATATGTGGAATTTAGGAAACAAAACATGAACATATGGAAAGGAAAAAAAGAGAGGAAGGCAAACCATGAGACTCTTAACAATAGAGAAGAAACTGAGGGTTGATGGAGGCAGGTGGGTAGGGGATGGGCTAAATGGGTGATGGGTATTAAGGAGGACACTTGTTATGAGTGTTACTGTAAGTGATGAATCACTAAATTCTACTCCTGAAACCAGTATCACACTAAATGTTAACTAACTAGAATTTAAATAAAAATTTGGAGGAAAACAGGTCTGATGCCAATTTCAATGTGTGTTTGAGAAAGAGGCTTTCCCACATGAAAAAGGAATTCTCTGACACCAGCTGGGTGTCCTATAATTCAATTCAATTCTGACATTATCCACCCAGAGATATGGGTTTTATCCCATAGGTTCAGGGCTCAGTCCCAAAGATTGCTCCCTAACCCCACTTTAGACACCAGTTGCAAGCCCAAGTTATGACCTATGCTTCTGACTGACCAGCTTTAAATTGGAGGTTCCAATGATTCACTCCTGTTCCCACACCCTTGTTTTGGGTTAATCTGCTAGAGAAGCTCCCAGAACTCAGAGGAACATTTTATTCACTGTATTACTTATTTACTACAAAGATATCAACTGTCAGATGAAGAGATAAATAGGGTGAGGTCCTAAACAAAGGAGCTTCTGTCCCTGTGGAGTTTGGCCTCATATAGTCACGCAGGGAAGTATTCTGCTTCACCAACCTGGAAGCTCCCTGAATCCCCTCCATATGGGTTTTAATAAAGGTTTCATTACAGAGGCATGATTCATAAAGTCACTGACTATTGGTGATTATTCAATCTCCAGCCCATCTCCCCTCCCTGGAGGTCAGTAGGTGGGACATAAGTTCCAACCTTCTAATCACATGGTTGGTTGTTCTGGCAACCATCACCATCCTTAAGTGGGGTCCAAAGTCACCTCATTAATGTAACAAAAGACACCTTTATTGCTTTTATCACTTAGGAAATTCCAAGAATTTTAGAAGTTCTATGCCAGAAACAGCATGGAAACCAAATATATATATATTTCTTATTATAAATCACAATATCACACTCAGTCAATGGGTATTTCTTGAGCATCTAACATGTGCCAGTTGTGTCTGAAGGTTATGGGATGGAAAATAAGTTAAATATTCTTTACAGCCCCTTGACCATAAGGACCTCACCATCTACTCAGGAAATAGAATATCACTATGAAGCTATTACTGAACATGACAATATTACATATTGCTACAGTCAACTGGGGACAAAGATGATAACTGATGAGCTAATAATTATTTAGCACAGCTATTATTTAATGTGAAAAGTTTTGGTGTTTGAAGAGAGAGTCACATGAACTGGAAAACCTTGACTTTATTTATAGGGGAAATTAAGGGGCAGCTTCACACAAGATCCTTAGAATGGCCCCATGCTTGGCTTAATGCTCTACCATCATCATTTTGAAATTCTTAATAATTTTGAACAAGGATTCTTGCATTTTTATTTTGCTCTGGGCCCCACAATTTAGGTCCTCTCTTCTCCTGGGAAGAGATATTTGATTTGGAAATCATAATTGCTACCACTTACTGTGTGTTCATGAATGCCTGGAAGGATCCTAGATGCTTAAATATTATCTCCTCTCACCCACACAAGAAAGGAGAAAACCAAGAAAGATTACCTGAAATCAATCAATTTGTGGGAAAGACAATGACCCAAGCTCATTTCTTTTCTTTTTGATTCATTCTTTTCAGGTTTTTAAAAAATTATTTTTATTTTTTAAAATTTTTAAAAATTTAAATTCAGTTAATTAACATATAATGTAGTATTGGTTTCAGAGGTAGACTGTGATTCATCAGTCTTATATAATACCCAGTGCTCATTACATCATGTGCCCTCCTTAATGTCCATCACCCAGTTACCCCATTCCCCCACCTCCCTCACCTCCAGCAACCCTCAGTTTGTTTCCTATGATTTTTATATCAATTCTTTAAATTCACGATTCATACTATGAGATATTTTTAAGATTTTTTGAGGGGAATAAAGCAGCCCATCTCTGTGAATAGTTTGTTCTAGAGATTCTCAAAGTTCTCAGTTCACAATTAACTGTACCCTTAATGTCCCAGTGATTTTTCCCTAAGCCAAAAGAAATACTTAAAATTTCTATTTATGAAATAGTTTCAAACACCTGAATAAGTATTTATGTCCTAATAACTTAGTAGCTGAAGAATAATATGTACAAATTGAAAGAAAAAATAATATTTTAATTTTATTCTTAACCACAATTTCTTACAAATGGTATGTGGATGCACCTGTTGGGTACAAACAGCATCTAAAACATTAAAATTAGATTGGACATGCTACTTTTCTTCCAAAACTGTCACAACAACAAACCAAAAACAATGCAAAGATGTGACATCATGGAAGAGAATGTGATCTAATGCCAAAGTTGACTTACCTTGAGCTAGCAGTTCTCCAGGTGTCCTACAGATGTAGCTGGTTTCCCTCAAAAATTTAAAACACCCAGGAGGTTCTGCTGAGTTCCCCTGAGTTACCCACCCCAGGATACAGTTTGTTCATGCAAAGCAATACCTCCTTGCTGGGGGACAGGTGTAGGTAGTCTTTTATCCTCTTCATGATGATATTAGATATATAGGAAATCATGGAAAGAAAAAAAAGGGAGGAATGAAAATTGAATGAAAAAGAGAGTTTCAGAAATGTATTTTTTTATGCAGTACCACACACAAAAAAATTATTTTACTAGGTATTCCATATCAGAATACAGTTGCAATTGCAATAAATTGCATTATCTACTTGACTTTTCTATAACTTAAATAATAAAGTATAATCCCAAATGAAGAGAAAGAGTCACTGCTTTCCATTATAAATGCTTTCTCAGTGTGAAAACTAGAAGTGTAGTAATGCTCACAAATGTAATAAGTTCCAAAAATTAGGTGGTGCTTAAACAATTGTTAGCAACCAAGAGTTTCCTTTTATTTTTCCTTCAAGTAAGCTGGCATGTGGAAAACCAACTATATTCACTCACTTAAGTCTAGTTAAATTCAACAGGCAAGAGGGATAATGTTCTTCAATCCTTCTAATAAAAACAAAACACAAAAGCAACTGTTAGTTATAATTTCTAGTTAGTAACATGTTATTACTGCGTTGTTAGTTGATTTTATCTAGTAGTAGTCAGGTGGGTATTTTTGTTTGTTTCAATGCCATGTTGCTTCAAGAAGAGTGGATGGGTAACTTGATTTTGATGAGAACAGAAAGATTCTATGTCTCATTTTACTGGTTCTTTTTATTTTTGAACTTTGGACTTCTAAGTGCTTATTTTTAATATGTTGCTACTGCCATCTGTTGGATGGAATGTGAGACCTACTCAGTCACAAGGACCTTTTAAACATCCAAGTATCTGTGGTTTCCTTCTTTTAACTTCACAGCGTGCCTCCAAAAGGTAAGTTTCTGCCTTTAATCTATTCATATGAGGCGTGGTTGCTGGCTCCCAGCCCCAGAACCTAATTTATTTGTGGAACATCTTCTATTGTGGTGAGGCACTTTTTCTTCAGTTTAACTTCTTTCTACTAAAGAGAGAGTGTGAAATTTTTATCTTTTCATAAGACTTAGAAAGTGAGGCATGCTCATGGGGGAGGAAAGATGTGTCGGTGTGTGAGTATGTTTAGGAACAAACGTCTTTTTAGTTTAGGGTGGTAGAATCTACACTCGACTAAGAAGCAAGGGGAATCAGTCAAAATTCTGTTGCTAGACTGTCATACATTTTTGAAGCCAGTGATTTTACTTCTCTGGGCTGCAGTTTCCTCAGCTGTAAGATGAGATAGCTGGACTAGAACTAAGAAAGTCTTATGGTCTCAAGATCCATGTGGTTCTGTCTCTCTAAAGAGTCATATTCAAAGAATGGCAGTCACAGCAGTTAATATGAATTTCAAAAGAAATACCAGTCTGCATCTTTTGAAAAGCATGAAAAAAGAACCAATCTACCAATCTATGGGAAATCTATCTTGCCACACACCCCTTTTCTGTCCTCCTCAGTTCTTATTTTTCTATTTTCCACATGCTCTGATTATCAATCCTCCTCTATCATTACTCCTCTCCACACTGGTTCTCTGAGATGTGACTGTTTTCTCTCTCCTTCCTGTCCCCACTCTTGTTTAGCCTCTTTCTTAGTCCTCTCTTCCTCATCTAACTCCTCACATTCCATATTTCTCTGCATATTTCTCTGATTCTGCATTACACATTTCTAAGGACCAGTCTTGGAGAAATAGCCTCTTCTTGGAGGTGTGGGAAGGTCAAAGAAGCTGAACCAAGTGAAATACACTTCATATTGGTCTGGGAAGGCAGGAGAGGCAGGAAACATACACATCAAGAAACTTGCGTGATATCACTACAATGCCTGTAAACTGAATTAACTGATTAGAGTGCACAATAAGATTATTACCCTTTCGTTAGAGGTTTTTGAAGATAGAGGCTATCTTATTCCTATTTTAATCCTTGCTAAAGAAAGAAAGATTGGGATCATTATTGAGCTCAGTTCTGTTTTCTTTCTTGAAATTTGCTGCCCACAAAACCTGGAGTTTATTTACTTTTCTTTCTATCTTTCCTTCATGCCATTCATTTACACCAGATTGGGGAGGAAGAGCATTTAGGAAGAATTCCTTTTTGGTTTCTTCTCCGAGGATGGAGTCTTGGTTGAGCTTTTGGTAAACACAGCCAAGAATGGGAGCCTGGGAGTGGGGCTGTATTTCTCGTACTGCGAGCTCTCCAGGGGAGCAATCATGAAGTGGTTCTCAAAACCTACCCTGAGCTAGGCCTGCCTTCCTGGCCCTTGCTGCCATTTATCTCTCTGACCTACCCCCTCTCCTAGTGGTACTGAGATTTGCTGTGGGGGAAGGGAGTGCTGCCAGCCCGCACAGATAGTTTCTCCTTACAAAAGGTTTGGGGAGTTTCCTAGGCTTGTCTCTTACTAGTTCTGTCAGTGAGGGTTCAGAGAACTCCAGGCACTTGGGGTGGAAGGAAGTGGCCTGCAGTGTGGCCAGCCTGAGGGCCCACCCTGGAGGAGGTCTACAGAAGAAAGATCCCATTTGTTACGTTGGAGAGTAACAACCAGTTCTGCATTTGGTGATGGTGATTCATTAGCTCAGTAGACATTTGGGAGGATTACAGTTTGAATTTGAAAACGTCATTTCTATGTCTGGCAATGAAGTGACTCTGACCAGTCAGCATACACTATATAGAGTTTTGTCATCTTTGGTAATATCACCAACAGTACTGTATTGAGAAAAATGTAAAATGGAACTGTCATATTAAAAAAGACATTATTCAAACAAAACTCCATGTTAGGGGTGCCCAGGTTGCTCAGTCAGTTAAACATTTGCCTTTGGCTCAGGTCGTGATCCCTGTTCAGTGGGAATCTTCCTCTGCTGCTCCCCCTGCTTGTGCTCTCTTGCTCTGTGTCAAATAAATAAATAGAATCTTAAAAAAAAAACCTCCATGCTAATAACATTATAATATAATGGAGTTCTATCACCACCAATCTCCTTGGGTTAAGTGTACAAGCTGTGTATATATTTGTATGTATGCCTATGTATATATACATTCTTATAAATTTTCTGAGCTTTAAAGCTTGCTTTAAAGGACATAATAAAGCAATGAGCAATGCCATAATCCCAGCTGCCTGAGCTTGTGTGTATCTCCTAACACTGGCTGGGTGAGGAGGCTGAGTGCTTTGAGGATACCCCCAAATGTCAACATTGTCCTCTCCAGCTTTGCTTGAGGAAGTGGATGAACATTTGTTAATGATTTGACAGTACACAAAGTGAGCCTGTCTGGAGCCAAGTCCATCCACTCAAAAGTCATTTTACCTCTGCTGGCACTGGAGGATCCCTGTCACTCATGGTCACCCGGCAGGGAATTCATTGCTAGTGTAAATCTTTACCAGGTCCTTCCCTTAGGATGGAGAGCTGAAGTTCCTAATTCTCAGTTCAGAAGGGCATGGCATGGCTTTTTTGTTTCTAGTATCTTTTGTGCTAGAGGAACCATTGTTGGGGATTGGTCTGTGGAGGTAATCATCTCCCTTAGCTCTTGAATGGTAAGTGAACATGGGGGCAGTCTTGCGCATTAAAGCCTAAGGCGTTGGTAGTTTCTGGAGACTGTGCTGCCCTCTAATGCTGTCCTTGTCAGCAAAGATGCATAGCTTGCAAGATAAGAGGTCATTGGCATGTGGTGACTGGGTGAACCTGATTCCTGGGCATTGTGGGAATGCAGAGTTGTTTCTCCACCCATGGAGCTATGCTGTTATGGGAATCTTGGCAGGAGATGAGGGACAATCTCAAGTATTCAAGCACTCCAATGTCTTTAAAACTCTATTATGGGATGGAATATAACATAACATAACATAACATAGCATAAAATAACATAGCATAACAGCATAGCGCAGCACAACATAACATAACAACATAACATAATATGTTAATATGGGCAAAGGGAGGTAAGGTTTTAAGGGACTAAATGGAGACTTTGACTTGAAGTCTATGGATTCCTCTTACGCTTTATTTATTTTTTTATTGAGGTATAATTGACATATGACATACTAGTTTCAGAAGTATGACATAACGATTCAACATTTGAATATATTGCAGAATAAGTCTAGTTAACATTTGTCACCATACAATTTTTAAATATACAATACAGTATTATTCACTATAGTCATATGCTGTGTGTTACATTCCCAGGACTTCTTTATTTGATAACTGGAAGTTCATACCTTTTGACCCCCTCCACCATTTCACCAAACTCCCATCTTCACCTCTGGCAAATACCCGGTTCTCTGTATCTAACTGTATCTAATTGCTTATTTTTGTTTTTATTTCAGATTACTCATGTGAGATCATTTGGTATTTGTCTTTCTCTGTCTGACTTATTTCACTTGGCATAATGCCCTCAAAATTTATCCACGTTGTCATAAATGGAAAAATTTTATTCTTTTCTATGACTGAATAATATTCCAGTGTGTGAGGTATGTGTGTGTGCACACGTGCGGACATATCCATTTTCTTTATCCATTCATCTGTCAGTGGACACTTAGATTATTTCCCTATCTTGGCTATTGTAAATAATGTTGTAGTGAACATGGAGGTGCAGATATATATATGATCTTTTTCTCAAATTAGTGGTTTTGTTACTAAGTAGAATTGCAGGATCATATGGTAGTTGTATTTTTTTTAGGAACCTCCATACTGTTTTCCATAGTGGCGACACCAATTTACATTCCCAACAGTACATAAGGGTTTCCTTTTCTCCATATCCTTGTGAATACTTGTTATTTCTTATTTTTTATAATAGCCATTCTAACAGGTATGAAGTGATATTTCATTGTAGTTTTGATTTGCATTTCCCTGATGTTACTGATGTTGAGCATCTTTTCATGTACCTGGTGGCCATCTGTGTCTTCTTTAGAAAAATGTCTATTCAGATCTTCTGCCATTTTTAATTAGATTACTTGGGGGTTTTTGTCTTTTTGTTTTGTTTTATTTGGTTTGGTTTGGTTTTGGGTTTGGGTGGGGTTTTTTTTGTTTGTTTGTTTTGTTTTTTGCTATTGAGTTGTATGCATTCTTTATCTATTTTGGATATTAATCCCTTATCAAGTATATGATTTGCAAGTACTTTTCCCCTTTTCATTGCCTTTTCATTTTGTTGATGGTTTCCTTTGCTGTGCAAAAGCTTTTTAGCTTAATGTAATCCCACTTACTTATTTTGGCTTTTATTGCCTTTGCTTTTGGTATCAAATCCAAAAATTCATCTGCAAGACTCATGTCAAGGAATTTACCTCTTATGTCTTATTCTAGAAGTTTTATGATTTCAGGTCTTACATTCATGTCTTCAATCCATTTTGAGTTAACTTTTGTGTGTGATATAAGATAGTAGTCCAGTTTCAATTTTTGCATGTGGCTGTCCAGTTTTTCTAACACCATTGAAGAGACTGTCCTTTCCCCCATTGTATATTATTGGCTACTTTGTCATAAATTAATTGCCCATATTTATATGGACTTACTTCTTGGCTCTCTATTCTGTTTATGGAAGTCTCTTTTAGATTTCACCTCATTTTTAAAAACTGCAATTAATTAGGTTTTTCTATTAAAACTGCCTATAAGTTGACTTTGAGTTTATCAGAGGTGCATATTTTCCTACTTTGATAAGGAAAATGTGGTCCTAGTGACCACTAGTAAGAACTTACAGTTACAGTCATCACCAGAAAGATAGAAGCTGAGACATGAATGATAGCTGATGCATGAATGACGATAACTGCCATTCACAGAGCCCATCTGTGACAGTGCTGAGAGTATTGTGTAGGTTATCACATTTATTCCCTAATGCAACCCATGGGACAGGGACTCTCATTCCTGTTTTCAAAAAGGAAATTGAAACGTGAGGGAGGCTCACACAGCAGAACCATGCTTGGAGCTCTTCCTCTAAGCAGCCTGAAGTGACCTCTGAAAATGGTTCGCTATTCACTTGACCTAGAAAACCCTACAAAATCATGCAAATCAAGAGGTTGAAATCTTCATGCTCACTTTTTTTTATTGTTTTTTAAAATTATGTTCAGTTAGCCAACATATAGTACATCATTAGTTTTTGATGTCATAGTAGCTTTTTAACTTGTATTTTTTCACACCTGTATTTTTTATAGATACATGCTTTATTGTAGTCCTTTTTTCACTATTTAATTTTACCTTTATATATATATATATATATATACAAGTTTTACTTTCCTTATAATTTTGGGACATAGTGTCTAACACACAGACCAAAATACCCCCAGGAACAACTGAAATACCCTGTTTTGTCCACACTTCATGTTCACTTCAAGAACACATGTGAAAGTGCCCAGGCCATCAAGGGTATGCATATCCAAAAAACCACCAAGTATCTGAAAGACATCACTTTGTAAAAGCAGTGTGTGCCATTCCGTCACTACAATGGTGGAGTTGGTAGGTGTGCCCAGGCCAAACAGTGGGGGTGGATACAGGGTCGGTGGCCCAAGAAGAGTGCTGAATTTTTACTGCACATGCTTAAAAATGGAGAGACTAATGTTGAACTTAAGGGTTTAGATGTAGATTCTCTGGCCATTGAGCACATCCAGGTGAACAAATCACCCAAGTTGTGGCGTAGAACTTACAAGACTCATTGTTGGATTAACCTATACATGAGCTCTTCCTGCCACACTGAGATGATCCTCACTAAAAAAGAGCAGACTGTTCCTAAACCAGAAGAGGAGGTTGCACAGAAGAAAAAGATATCCCAGAAGAAACTGAAGAAACAAAAACTTATGGCCCGGGAGTAAATTTTGCATAGAATAAAGAAAAGAAAGAAAGAAAAAAAAAAGAAAGAGAAAGAAAGAAAGAAAGAAAGAAAGAAAGAAAGAAAGAAAGAAAGAAGGAAGGAAGGAAGGAAGGAAGGAAGGAAGGAAGGAAGGAAGGAAGAAAGAAGAAAGAAAGAAAGAAAGAAAGAAAGAAAGAAAGAAAGAAAGAAAGAAAGAAAGAAAGAAAGAAAGAGAAAGAAAGAAGGAAGAAAGGAAGGAAGGAAGGAAGGAAGAAAAAGAAAGAAAGAAAGAAAGAAAGAAAGAAAGAAAGAAAGAAAGAAA
>NC_058411.1:119219485-119247429 GCF_002201575.2 Neomonachus schauinslandi | reverse complement strand
GAAAGAAAGAAAGAAAGAAAGAAAGAAAGAAAGAAAGAAAGAAAGAAGAAAGAAAGAAAGAAAGAAAGATGCTTGGATTCAGGTACCTTGTCCCCAAAGCCTTGACTTAATGGTGGGAAGCCTTGCTTCTTTCCAGGGGCTCTAGCAAGTAACTTGATGTAGTGGATTTCCCTCAAGGGTGGGTAAGAGCTCCTACTTTACGCTGCCAAATCAGTGAGTCCCTACTCTCATGAAACTTATAAACTTGTTAGTCTAAAGGTAAAGATAGAGCATTTATCTAAAATATTAACTATTATGCACTTTTCTGCTATTCCAGAAACAATATTGCTCTATTATACCATCATAACTAGTCTCTCCTATTTGTATGTCTACAAATCTAATGTATTTTCCTGTATCTTGAGAAATAACAACTTAATCAGGTAGATACTTTATCAGTTTATCCATCATCCATCCATCTATCTATCCATACATATATTTATACAATTATTCACCCATCTAACAATTGTTGATTTTGACTTAGTGTCAGGTATCTTTTGTAAAGATTGAGAGTCATACAAAAACGTTAACGAACAGGTGTAGCTTCTTTCCCCAAGGTACCCAGAGTCTAGTTGGGAGAAACTCTCTACCTAGAGAATTATAACTGTAACATATAGGAGAATGAGGCAAGTGCTGTGGAAGAGTACAAATTTATAAGATTTGTAAATGAATGAGCTCTCCCTAGGAGTCACAGAAGTCTTGAATGGGCAGGACTTTGAAAGTGGAGAAGGACTGTTGGAGAGGACATTCCAGATGAACAAATGGGTAGGTGTGGGAGGTTCAGACTTGTGCGACTTGAGAATGTTAATTGGGGAGGGGGGGCAGGAGAAGAGTTGGAGCAAGGTTGAAGAGGCAAGCTAGGGCCAGGCCATAGAGGGCTTGAGCACCAGGGTAGGTGGCTTAGGCTGAATTCAGTAGGAGTGGGGTTCATGAAAGCTTTTACAACGGGAGAAATCTATGACACAAGTTTAGTAGGAAAAGCATGCTGGCTAGATCCTGGCTAGAATCCTGGCTTTGTCTTTTTAGTAGTGCTCATTGGTAAGTTGTTCCCCAAGCCTCAGTTCCCACATCTGCAACCTGATAGAAATGATGCCTACCTTGTGGTCTTGTTTGGAGGATCCAGTGGGATCATGTGTGTTAAGTGTCCATTGGAGATCCTGAGGCATGGGGGCACTCTGGCAAGGTGGCATTCTGATTGGGTTAGGAGAATGGTGCACTGGGAATCTCATTGTAGAAGTGGGTGGTAGAAATTGGCCGCCTGGTTAAAATAACTACAGTAGTCTTGTGAGGCATCTGGGACTTGAAGGGAATGTACGCAAGAATGGAACAAAAGCAAGAAGAGATCTGAGAGAAAAGGAAGAATGGATGGAACCAGAAGCCTGATGGGAGGTGTGATTGTAGGGTGAGGGGGCTTTGGAAATAAGTGTGACCAAAAGGGATTCTAGGGACACTTTCCCAGCAGCACCTAGCCCAGGAATGTAGACACTGTGAATCTAGAACAGTCCTTTTGTGGAGACAACTTGTTTCTTTCAAGCCACAGTAAATTCTGAGAGTTCCTATTTTCACACAAGATTCTGATGTCTGATGCCAAATTTATAGCTTGAGGTGGCAAAGGATTTTCAGTTGTCCTCAGGGCTCAAACCACATAGTGCTCTTTGGTTTCCTCCCATACAGCCAAGTTGGCCAAGAAAACTGTCTTTTGTTTTGCTTTGAATGGAAGGCACGCTGCTGTGTGGTTCTTGACATTTACTTTACCATGGGAGCAGAACTTTATCTTGGCATGCAGTGGTGGTGGGTTGAAAAGATAGTCCTCACAGGCATATTTTCCACATTTGTATCTTAGTCCTCAGCTTCAAATACTTTTATCCCTGATGGCATTGTTTACAACCATGCTCAAAAAACAGAATTAAGGAACAAAAATAACTCATGATTACTGAACTGTAATGAGATAGATGCTTGTAAGCACTGCCTCTAGGGAAACCAAGTGGGCATCTACCACATGAAAAATGTATGATGGGGAAGGTAATTAAAAGTTGAAATTAGGCTAATGTATCTGATAAAAGAAAAATTGTTTTAAATTAAATTATTAAATTATTCAATTATTAACTCATTGTCTTAATTAAATTGTGTGATGTTCCAGATTAATACTTTATGGCCATCAGGTATGAACCCCTATCCTGGGGTTTCTCATGGTGCTTGTGGGTTTCCTTGTGAAGAGAAGGCCTTAATGAAAAGACTCAGGTATTTGTGCTTTTCTTTTTAACTTTTTATTTAAATTCCAGTTAGTTAACATACAGTGTAATATTAGTTTCAGATTTACAATATAGTGATTCAACACTTCCATACAACACCCAGTGTGCATCATGACCAGTGCACTCCTTAATCTCCATCACCTATTTCACTCATCCCCCCTCCAACCTCCACTCTGGTTGCCATCAGTTTATTCTTTATAGTTAAGAGTCTGATTCTTGGTTTGCCTCTCTTTTTTTCCCCCCGTGCTCATTTGTTTTGTTTCTTTAATCTCACATATGAGTGAACTCATATGGTATTTTGCTTTCACTGACTCATTTTGCTTATCATAATACTCTCTCACTCCATCCATGTCATTGTAAATGGCAAGATGTCATTCTTTTTTATTTTTTTAGGTTTTTATTTAAATTCCAGTTAGTTAACATACACTCTAGTGTTAGTTTCTGCTGACAATTTAGTGATTCCACACTTCCATACAACACTAAGTGCTCATCAAAACAAGTGCCCTCCTAATCCCCATCGCCTATTTAACTCATCCCCCCATCCAACCTCCCCTCTAGTAATTATTAGTTTGTTCTCTAGAGTTAAAAGTCTGTTTCTCGGTTGCCTCTTTCTCTCTCCACCCCCACCCCATGCTCATTTGTTTCGTTTCTTTTTTTTTTTTTTTAAAGATTTTATTTATTTATTTGACAGAGAAAGACACAGTGAAAGAGGGAACACAAACGGGGAGTGGGAGAGGGAGAAGCAGACTCCCTGCTGAGCAGGGAGCCCAATGCGGGACTCGATCCAGGGACTCCAGGATCATGACCTGAGCCGAAGGCAGTCGCTTAACCAACTGAGCCACCCAGGCGCCCTGTTTCGTTTCTTATGAGTGAAATGATATGGATTTGTCTTTCTCTGACTGACTTATTTCACTTAGCATAATACTCTCTAGCTCTATTCATGTCATTGCAAATGACAAGATTTCATTCTTCTTATGGATGAGTAATATTCCATTGTATATATGTAGCACTTCTTTTTTTTTAAAAGATTTTATTTATTTATTAGAAAAAGACAGGGATAGCGAGAGAAAGCACGAGTGGGGAGGAGAGGGAGAAGCAGGCTCCCCATTGAGCAGGGAGCTGGATGCAGGGCTCAATCCCAGGACCCTGAGGTCATGACCTGAGCCAAAGGCAGACGCTTAACCGACTGAGCCACCCAGGTGCCCCTATATACCACTTCTTATCCATTTGTCAGTCAATGGACATTTGGACCGTTTCCATACTTTGGCTATTGTAGATAATGCTGCTCTAAACATTGGAATGCATGTATCTCTTTGAATTAGTATTTTTGTATTCTTTGGGTAAATACCTACTCATGCATTGCTGGATCACAGGGTAGTTCTATTTTTAACTTTTTGAGGACCCTCCATTCTGCTTTCCAGAGTGACTGCACCAGTTTGCATTCCCACCAATGGTGCAGCAGGGTTCCCCTTTCTTCACATCCTCACCAACACCTGTTGTTTCTTGATTTGTTGATTTTAGCCATTCCGACAGGTTTAAGGTGATATCTCATTGCAGTTTTGATTTGTATTTCCCTGATGGTGAGTGATGTTGAGCATCTCTTCATGTGTCTGTTTGCAATCTGTACGTCTTTTTTGGAAAAATGTCTATTCATGTCTTCTGCCCATTTTTAATTGGATTATTGGGGTTTTTTTTGGATGTTGAGTTTTAAAAGATTTTTATATATTTTAGGGCTAACCCTTTATCAGATATGTCATTTGCAAATATCTTCTCCCATTCCATAGGTTGCTTTTTAGTTTTGTTGATCGTTTCCTTCGCTGTGCAAAGCTATTTATTTTGATGTAGTCCCAATAGTTTATTTTTGCTATTGTTTCCCTTGCCTCGTAAACAGATCCTATGACTGAGGTCAAAGAGGCTACTATCTATATTCTACTCTAGGATTTTAATAGTTTCATGTCTCACATTTAGGTCTTTAATCCATTTTGAATTTATTTTTTTTTATGTTATGTTAATCACCATACATTACATCATTAGTTTTTGATGCAGTGTTCCATGATTCATTGTTTGTGCACAACACCCAGTGCTCCATGCAGAACATGCCCTCTTTAATACCCATCACCAGGCTAACCCATCCCCCCACCCCCTCCCCTCTAGAACCCTCAGTTTCTTTCTCAGAGTCCATAGACTCTCATGGTTCGTCTCCCCCTCCGATTTCCCCCCCTTCATCCTTCCCCTCCTGCATTTTGAATTTATTCTTATGTATGGCGTAGGAAAGTGGTCCAGTTTCCAGGTGCCTGGGTGGTTTAGTTGTTAAGCGTCTGCCTTTGGCTTGGATCATGATCCCAGGGTCCTGGGATCGAGCCCTGCATCAAACCCCGCATTGGGTTCCCTGCTAGCAGGAAGCCTGCTTCTCCCTCTCCCACTCGCCCTGCTTGTGTTCCCTCTCTCACTGTGTCTCTCTCCTTCAAATAAATAAATAAAATAAAATTAAAAAGTGGTCCAGTTTCATTCTTTTGCATGTTGCTGCCCAGTTTTCCCAACATCATTTGTTGAAGAGAATGTAATTTTTTCCCATTAAATATTCTTTACTGCTTTGTCCAAGATTAGTTGACCATAGAGCTGTGGGTAATTTCTGGATTCTCTATTCTGTTCTATTGATCTATTGATATTTTGTGCCAGTACCATACTGCTTTGATCACTATGGCTTTGTAAAATAACTTCAAGTCCAGAATTGTGATGCTTCCAGCTTTGCTTTTCTTTTTCAGGACTGCTTTGGCTATTTGGGGTCTTTTGTAGTTCCATATAAATTTTAGGGTTGTTTGCCCTAATTCTGTGAAAAATGGTGGTATTTTGATAAGGAATGCATTAAAGGTATAGATTATTTTGGGTGGCATAGACATTTTAACAATATGGTTCTTCCAATGCATTAGCATGGAATCTTTCCATTTCTTCCTGTTGTCTTCAGTTTCTTTCATCAGTGTTTTATAGTTTCAGAGTACAGGTCTTTCACCTCTTTGGTTAGATTTATTCCTAGGGATCTTATGGTTTATGGTACAATTGTAAATGGAATTGATTCCTTAATTTCTTTTTCTGCTGCTTCATTATTGATATATAAAAATGCAACAGATTTCTGTACATTGATTTTGTATCCTGAGACTTTACTGAATTCATGTATCAGTAATAGCAATTTTGGGGTGGTGTCTTTTGGGTTTTCTATATAGAATATCATGTCATCTGCAAATAGTGAAAGTTTTACTTCTTTCTTGCTGATTTGGATGCCTTTTATTTCTTTTTGTTGTCTTATTGCTAATGTGAGGACTCCCCATACTATGTTAAATAACAGTGGTGAGAGTGGACCATAAAGGAAAAGTTCTGTATTTTTCCCCATTGAGGTCGATATTAGTTGTGGGTTTTCCATATGTGGCCTTTATTATGTTGAGGTATGTTCCCTCTAAACCTACTTTGTTGAGGGTTTTTATCATGAATGGATGTTGTACTTTGTCAAATGCTTTTTTTTTTTTTGCATCTATGAAGAGGATCATATGGTTCTTATCCTTTCTTTTTTAATGTGATGTATCATATTGATTGATTTGCAAATATTGAACCACCCTTGCAGCCCAGGAATAAATCCCACTTGATCATGGTGAAAGATTGTATTAATGTACTGTTGGATTTGATTTGCTGGTTCTTTGTTGAGAATTTTGCATCCATATTCATCAGGGATATTGGCTTGTAGTTCTCCTTTTAGTGGAGTCTATGTCTGGTTTTGGTATCAGGATAATGCTGGCCTCATAGAATGGATTTGGAAATTTTCCTTCCATTTCTATTTTTTGGAATAGTTTGAGAAGAATAAGTATTAACTCTTCTTTAAATGCTTGGTAGAATTCCCCTGGGAAACTATCTGGCCCTGGACTTTTTTGGGAGACGTTTGATTACTGACTCAATTTTTTGTCAGTTATCAGTCTGTTCAATGTTTCTATTTCTTTCTGTTTTAGTTTTGTTAGTTTATATGTTTCTAGGAATTTATCCATTTCTTCCAGGTGATCCAATTTGTTGGCATATAGTTTTTCATAATATTCTCTTATAATTGTATTTCTGTGGTGTTGGTTGTTATTTCTCTTTTCTCATTTGTGATTTTATTATTTGGGTCTTTTCTCTTTTCTTTTTGATAAGTCTGGCTAGGGGTTTATCAATTTTGTTATTTCTTTCAAAGAACTAGTTCCTGGTTTCATTGATATGTTCTACTGTGTTTTATTTTTTTTAGTTTCTATATCATTTATTTCTATCCTAATATTTATTATTTTCTTCTTTTTGCTGGTTTTAGGTTTTGTTCACTGTTCTTCTTTAATTCCTTCAGGTGGATGGTTAGATAGTTTGAGGGGTTTTTTTTGCTTCTTAAGCCTGTATTGCTATATACTTCCCTCTTAGAAGTGCTTTTGCTGCATCCCAAAGGTTTTGGAACTTGTGTTTTCATTTTCATTTGTTTCCAAGTATTTTTAAATTCTTCTTTAATTTCCTGGTTAAGTCATTCATTCTTTAGTAGGATGTTCTTTAACCTCCATGTATTTGTGGTCTTTCCAAGTTTTTTCTTGTGATTGACTTTAAGTTTCGTAACCTTATGGTATGATCTCAATTTTTTTGTATTGTTTAAGTCTGATTTGTGACCTAATATGTGATCTGTTCTAGAGAATGTCTTATGTGCATTTGAAAAGAATGTGTATTCACACAGATCTGTACCTCTGAAACAAATAATGCAATATAGGTTAAGAAAAAAAAAAAAGATAGCAGAAGGGGAAGAATGAAAGGGGGAAATTGGAGGGGGAGACGAACCATGAGAGATGATGGACTCTGAAAAACAAACTGAGGGTTCTAGAGGGGAGGGGGGTGGGAGGATGGGTTAGCCTGGTAATGCGTATTAAAGAGGGCATGTTCTGCATGGAGCACTGGGTGTTATATGCAAACAATGAATCATGGAACACTACATCAAAAACTAATGATGTAATGTACGGTGATTAACATAACAATAAAAAATAAAAAAAAAGAAAAGAATGTGTATTCAGCTGTTTTAGGTAGAATATTCTGAATCTGTCTGTTAAATCCATTTGGTGCAGTGAGTCATTCAAAGCCATTGTTTCCCTATTGACTTTCTGCTTAGATGTTCTTTATATTGAGGTAAGTGGAGTGTTAAAATCCCATACTATTATTGCATTATTATCAGTGAGTTCCTTTATGTTTGTTTTTACTTGTTTTATATATTTGGGTGCTCTCATATTAGGTGCATAAATATTTATAATTGTTAGATCATCTTGTTGGATTGTCCCCTTTATTATAATATAGTGCCATTATGCAGCTCTTATTACAGTCTTCGTTTTAAAGTCTAGTTTGTTTTATATAAGTATTGTTATTCTGGTTTTCTTTTGATGTCCATTAACATGATAGATAGTTCTCCATCCCCTCATTTTCAATCTGCAGGTGTCTTTAGGTCTAAAATGAGTCTCTTATAGGCAGCATATAGATGGGTCTTGTTTTTGTTTTTGTTTTTTTTAATCCATTCTGACACCGTATGTCTTTTGATTAGAGAGTTTGGTCCATTTGTATTCAGAGTAGTTATTGATAGATATGTATGTAGTGTCATTTTGTTACTTGTTTTGTTGTTTCTGAAGATTTCCTCTGATCCTTCCTTGTCTTTTTCACTTTTGTTCTTTCCTTTCTACTCAGAGTCCCCTTTAATATTTCTTGCAGGATTGGTTTAGCGGTTGAGAATTCCTTTGGTTTTTGTTTATCTGGGAAACTCTTTATCTCTTATTCTATTCTGAGAAATCTGTGCTTCTTATACATGCAAATACATTTTGCTGCATTTCCAGATCTCTTGTAAATATTATTGTATTTTCACCAGCAGGTGTCACTGTTTACACATAAAATGAAAACAGCCCCCACAGCTTTTTTTTTTTTTTTTTTTTTTTTTTTTTTTTTTTTTACAAAAAAATAAAAAATCCCCCCCTTTTTTTTTTTTTTTTTTTTTTTTTTTTCCCTTTTCTCATTCCGAAACAAGACAACCTTATTCACGTTTTTGCATAGAGCCTTATAATGTGGTTATTTTTATTCTGGAAAATAATGATATTGTTTATCCCTTTAAAGAAAAACTGTATATATGTGCAGGGACTGGCTTACAAAAGACACACATTTCATATATTAAGTTATACTGTGGAACTCCACTTAAAAATTTTTTTAAAGATTTTATTTATCTATTTGAGAGAGAGAGAGTGCAGAGCGAGAGAGAACAATAGCACGAGCACGAGCAGGGGGGAGGGACAGAGGGAGAGGGAGAAGCCAACTTTCTGATGAGCAGGGAGCCCCACGTGGGACTCGATCCCAGGATCATGACCTGAACTGAAGGCAGACACTTAACTGACTGAGCTGCCCAGGTGCTCCCAAAAAATTTTTGTTGAACACTTACTCTTTGCCTGAAACCAGCTTATGTGCCAGAGTCTTCTTAAAATAACTGAAAGGCTGGTCCTCAAGGGTCTTAAAACCTCTTTTGGAGAGATAAGACTTAAAAAACAAAACAACTTAAGACCTCAGTTAACTACTAAAATTAAAAGTCATTGTCATATTGTTTCAGGAAGATGGGAGCTCAGTGGGGACTGGAGTAGATGGAAAACTTTAAGGAAGGAAGCCTTTAAGGAAGAAAGCTCCAAGACAAAGAAGGTAAATTCATTTGACTGGCAATGGAATGGTACTATGAGGTTTTTTTGCTAAGAAAGTAAAAAGAATTCTTTTTGGATGGTCTATTTGATGGAGTTGTGAAAATGTGGAGGGGGAAAAATGTGGAGGGGGTGGGATTATTACAGAATCTGAGAGTGAGAACAAGAACTCTTACAGTGGTAACTAGAAATAAGACTAAGACCTAGAGGGCATAAGAGAAACAATAGGCCACCAGGATGCCCCACTGACAGGTACAGTTACTATGGCTTCTTGTTTTGTCAGTCCAAAATCAGGATGAAGGGGTCAACACACGGTCAGACAACAAAATAGAAGATTTGAGTTCAGAGTTGTTCCCAGAAACTCTTGGACATATGGCCACTGCAAGAATATGGAGAAGAGAGTAACTTGAGTCTTTTGATCTTGGGTGATGACATTGCTGCTGATAGAAATGGAGGACCTGGGAAGGGAGGTTGGCATGGATGGAAAGATGTCAAGTAGAGTGTGATCCATGTTACTGAAACTGATGTGGGCCAGGCTGGCAGAGATCTGGAGGCATCAAGGGCAAGAGGAGGCAGGGCACAAGACTGTATTAGAACCATCGATACAGGAGTGGAAATGACAATAAAGACTAGAGAAAGAGGAGGTACCAGATCTCAGCAAATGCCCATAGTTAAGAGGTAATACCAGAAAAGAGGAGAGGCATCAGAAAAGAGGCAGAGAATCAGGGTGTGAAGAAGAAAGAAAAGAAAACCAGGAGGGAAGGGAGGGAGGATTTCAGAAAAGAAGGAATGCTAACACTGATAGGACCTCAGGGAGGTCAAGGAGCCAGACACCACCACTGGGTTATTGAGTTTGATAAGATCTTTGTCTGAGAAATTTTGACCTTACTCAGTGCATTATAATTGGCCACCTGCCTCCCAGGTATAAAGGCCCAATAGTATTTAAATATTACAAAGGATCTGCATTGACTAACAGTTAGGATTCCTTCCACTCTGAGTTCCTTTGAATATTCTCAAAGTGCTCTGAGGTTAAAGATGTCAAGGCTGTGGTCATACCCTCACCATTGGTTGGCTAAACATTAGTCCTACTTGCAGGCTATAGCAACAACAGCAGCAGCTAATATTTCAGAGGACTTTAGTGTGTTACGGAAATAATCAGACTGCTGAGAAACGGAGCGACACTCAGAGAAGTAGGAGAACTTGGGTTTATTTTACACAGGCGGACCCAGACTAGCTTGCACTCGAAATTCTGGGCCTTGGACAGCGTGGTTACAGAGCTTTTATAGAGCAGAGCAGAGGGCCAGGTTCCAAGGGCTATGCTGACTGCTGGTAG
Organism: Neomonachus schauinslandi; assembly: GCF_002201575.2. NCBI lineage: Eukaryota > Metazoa > Chordata > Mammalia > Carnivora > Phocidae > Neomonachus > Neomonachus schauinslandi. The sequence continues at coordinate 119,237,104 of NC_058411.1, read as the reverse complement.
GTGGGCTTAAATTGGGAGGGACTGCTTTAGGCGGGAACAGTGGTTGGGGCAGTGCAGGAAGCTCCCAGTGGGAAGCCTTTTTACAGAAGCAGAAACAGCTGGTTATCTCTTGCTCAAGCGGGGCTTCTGGATATCTTTTAGTAACTTTCTACCTTCTGGAGTCTGCTGGCCTGGGCCTGCTCTGGGTAATTTTCCTCTTCAAGTGTATGACAGCTTGGGTTTTTCCCTGGGTTCAGATGATGTTTCTTCTGCTTGCTAGCTGACAATGGAAGCTTAAATACTGGTAGGTGCTCATACAATGGAGATTCTGTGACAAAATGGTGCCAAGAGCCAAAACTACTTCAGAGAGACAAGCACATCTGTTGAATTTGATGTCTAATAGAGAGAGAGAAAATTGAAAAGAAGCTCTTGGTTACTAGATCCTCAGTTAAACTTGATTACAAAAAACAAATGAGGTACTGCTCATGAAAGTACCTTGGGGGCACCTATGTGGCTCATATTGGTTCAGCATCCCACTCTTGATCTCCACTCAGGTTTTGATCTCAGGGTTGTGAGTTCAAGCCCCACATGGGTTCCATGATGGGCATGAAGCCTACTAAAAAACAAACAAAACTGTTGTGGTTTTGGAATATAGGTGAGGTACAGTGGGATGAGGTCTGGAGCCGAAGGCCATCTTGAGACGTCTTTGGTGCAAAAAGGTGATTTTATTAAACAGGGACAGGACCCCTGGGCAAAAAGAACTGTTGCACCAGGGTTATGAGGGGTGGCTGATCATATACTTGGGAGTTGGGGGAGGTAAGGAAAAAGGAGGTTTTCAAGAGGATTTCATATGTTAAAGAAGACTCACAGGATACCAGAAGCCTTGCCATTGTCAAGTTAAGGTTGTCTTTCCTTCTAGCAAGGCATTAACATTAAGATAGCTGGGAGCTTCCTGGAGGAATCTTACACTCTGCCCCCTTCAAGTATCTGTCAATGGGCCACAGATTATAAAGACTTTAATTGTATCTACATTTCCTTCTGGAAGTTAGGTTATTGATGATAGGAATGCTTTGTTCTTGTAGATTGCTAAGACATTTGTAAACTGAGGGAGATTCATGTCTTGCAGGATTATGATCTCTATAAATTAACTATTTGTTTTTCCTTTCCTTAGCTTTAGGGCAGCTGGGAGTGCCTGAGGAATGTCACGTATATCCCATCTGGGGGTGGGGGGTGTCAGCTTCTGCTTTGTCCTTAGCTTGCCTTCTGTTCCCTAATCAAAACCCCAACAACTCCATTTTGGGGAGTCTGGGTGGCTCAGCGTGGAGTCTGCTTGTCCCTCTCCCTCTGCTCCTACCCCACTCACACGTGAGCTCTCTCTTTCTAAAATAAATAAATAAAAATATTTTTTAAAAAAAGAAACTCCCTTGCACCCTGCTCTGCACTCTATTAAATAAGGCACTGTAATTTAACAACATTAAATGAGCGCTCCAAAAATATTCCAGGTATGAATAAGAACCTTCTAAATAAATATATGAAATCCATGATAGGATCTGTGACATGATATCATGTTGTGGGAAAAATTACACACTGTGAATCAGGAAGGATTTATTTGCCTTTTGATCATGATGGTGATGATAATGGTGACTGTGATAATTGTTTTCCAAATGCTTCATTTATTAAATGGCCCACCAGTCCCTCTGTGCCAAAAGCTGTCCTGGTTTGGGTTGCATGGGTACATGATGTACCAATCCTTCTGGTATATGGAGCATCATCCATAAGGTTCATCCCACCTCTTACAACCCTGAGTCACAGATCCAGCTGTTTCTGGTCTGAGGATTTTTTTAACACCCCCATCACTCCCAGACATTGGTTGCATGGAAGTTGTCTTATAGAAGAGATTGGGCATGCCAATTCTCTTGGAGCCCAAAACTGAAGGACCTAGGGATACACAGTGTAGGAAACTTTACATTCAGGGAAGTGTCATCCACCTACTTGGCTCTAGTCCTTGCTACTACTAATATAAAGAAGTAACATTTATTGATCCCTTACGTGTCGGGTACTATACTACATGGTTTGCATACATTAGTATATAAATACTATACCATAGTACTAGGAGATGGACATAATTTCCCCCTGATTATAAACAAGAAAACACTTAAGAAAAGTTAGGCAACTTGCCTAAAGTCACATACTAGTTAGTAATAGAGCCAGGACCTGAAGACAGATAGTTTGTCACTGAAGACCTTGTACTTAAGCCCTTTTCTACACTAAGAGTATAGGAACACTATATATTCATAACAGGGCTCTGGATCATTATTCAGGTTTGCTGATTTCCCCTATCCCCTGCCGCCACCTACTTGCAATAACTTTACTGAAGAAAGGCATCCATTTGCATTGCTGAATCGAAGGCACATTGTAAGTACTCAAAGATATTTGTTGAAAAAAAAAATACTTGTTGAATGTATGCATGCCTGTATATGTTCTGTGGGTCATCAAAGAGTCTTTACCCATTTGAAAGCCAACAAGTGAGGTTTAGGTGACGCTCGATGTGCAGATAAAACCCTGAGGTACACAGAATACCACTTTAAAGCCTCATTACTCTTCATTGAATTGTAGTAGCCAAGTTTCACATCTTTAGGAACTGGTTCATTGTATTAAATTACATGCATAAATAAAGATTATTTAAGAAGATGTGGTGTGTTCTTAAGCTCAGAGGTTCCCCCCAAACCCCTTATCCTTGTTACATTTATATCATGAAAATTCATAGCCAGAAGCCTTCAGCCTACAGCCCTTTGCCCACTCGAGGGTTTCACCGTTATGACTTGGAACCTTTAAACATCCCTCTACCAATCAGTTGCCTATCATGCTTGCTCCCCCTTTTTGGATCTCTAGGAAAGCAACTTTTTATCCAATGTGGAAAACCTTGTTCTTGATACAGTTCACTTCCTGAATCCTGAGGAGTCTTTTTTTCTTTTTAAAAGTTCCTTTTCCCTGGAGACCTCACATATGTCTTTACCTATTTGAATGTGAACAACATTCTACCCACAGACAGCCCAGGAAAAGCCCATAAGCTGATCCTATCTCAGAGGAGTGGACTGATTGTAAGTGGACTGATGGCCATACCTGTCCCTGTGGTTACTGGACCCTGCCTGTTGGGAAGAGGTTTTGTTACTCTTCGGTCCTGTAGCACTTCATGCTTTGCTGGTATTTAATCAGTGTCATTAAACACCTATCTATAGAATACAAAGGTGATGTCAGCTTTCCCCACAAAATGTTCATAATTCTCTAGTTATATCTCCAGGTTTTTATTCCTAGCAGTCCTAGGACTATAAGACCCCCTAATATAATACATTTGATATGATAATTGTTCACTAAGCATTAGGCATATTTCCTACCTTGGAAGAAACATGCTTTCTTTCAGTAAAGAGGTGAGGGTGAGCAGTCTCTTCTGCTCAGAAAGTAAGGAACAGCCTATTTATCCTAGATCTCAGTTTCCATGTTCTTATCACAGGATGACAATCATGTCTGTGGGTGCTCATGACCACTGATGATGGAGCAGTTAGGGGTGATGATTGAGAATTTTGGCCTTCAAGTCAGACAGAATTGTGTTGAGATCCTGGCTCAAATTCTGCATTTTCCACTGATTCACTCTCTACACCTGAAAAACTCCTAAATAGATCTGTGCATTAGTTTGCTCAACTGCAGAATGGAGAAAACGGGACCTACGTCTCATGGTGGAGTAAAGAATGTCAAGTCCAGTGGGGTTTCACAGTTAGTATTCATACATATTAGCACCTATTTTGTGGTTTTCACATCGGGTAGGCATGGGAAGAGGTCGGTTGTCATTTGTACCAGGGTGCAAATGACAGATCTCAGAGTAAATTCTCTTCAGTTGGCATAACTGATGAAAATGCATATTAAATAGTTGACCAGAGATAAGAAATTTATGGCCATGAATTCTACATCTTTGATAGCTTAGCCTATGAGTATGTAGCAAGAGACAGCATTTCTTTTGTTTAAAACCCATGTACTCAATTTGCATTCAGAGAAAGGTTGTGGAATCATCCAGACCCACTGCTAACAAGAAATTGGGATGCCACCAAGGCCAATGTTTTTGTGAGAATGTTGGGCTATTAATCTTAAAAAAGCAAAACAAGACACTTTTATTAATAACAAACTGTTGCTAAGCAGATAATAAAGACCGCTTTCAGAGCTTGTATTTTTTTTTTTCACAGAAAAGTGCTTGGTTTGTACAATGGTTTTTCAGATGAAATAAAAAACTTCACAAGCACATGAGCCCTGAGTGTTTGTTTTTAGACCAATGTCCTTGGAATCAGCCAGCCCCTGCAGGATGGAGGGCAAGATGTGGAATAACTCTGTAAAGAGAGGCCAGGGCATGGCTGGCTCACTTTAACAGCTGACTGGGTGCATGAACTACCTTTAATTTGGAAATGAGTGAGTAGCCCCAGGAAAGCCCAGGTGAGCTATTATGCCTTCCTCTGATGGCTTCTGACAAGTCCCAGGTCACCTCCTGCTGTGCTGGAAGGGACCAGTGTCCATTACTTAGTCAGACTTCCCCTTCCTGTCCCCTATAGAGGTGGATGTTGCCTCCTCTAGGAAGTCTCTGGGGGGACACTGGTTCATGAATGTCCACATTTGCTCAGTTGCTGCTAGAAGGATATCTAATCTCTTCAAAATCCAGGGGCTGAGCTTTTGCAGTTTCTGGAAAGAGCAGGTACTTAAATATTTGTGGAATTCATGAATGACTTCATGCATGCATTTGGACCTCCAGCAAATAGAAGATGTGGTAGGCAGAAAAATCAACACTGAAAGATATCCACATCCTAATCCCTGAAACCTGTCCACATTACTGTTATTTAGAAACAGGCTCTTTGGAGATAATTGAGTTAAGGTTCTTGAGATGGGAGATTATCCTGGATTATCAGGTGGCCCCTAAATGCAATTGCATGTGTTCTCATAAAAGGGAAGCAGAGGGAAATGTATAGACAGAAGAGAAGTTGGTGTGAAAATGGAGGCAGAGATTGGAGTAATGCTGTCTTAAGCCAAGGATTGCTGATCACCACCAGGAACTGGAGGAGATTCTCCTTCAGAGCCTCTGAAAAGGGCATGACTTGTTGACACCTTGATTTTGGCCCAGTGTGACTGATCTAGTACTTCTGGCCTCCAGAACTCTGATGAATGAATTTCTGTTGCTGTAAGCCACAAAATGTGTGGTCATTTGTTAGGGCAACCTCAGGGAATGAATGCCAAAGACAGCTAATTTCTCCCCAATAACCAAACTTCACCTTTGTCTCAAAATGTCAGAATAACTAGCATGAGATGCTTGTGTCCCACACAGATGTTACAGGGGTGACAACTACATTTTATTCACATCTTGTTCACCAAGAAGAAAGTCTTTTAAAATAATATTGTTATAATTACTATAAAAATGAAACAAATTCATAGCAGAAGAAGAAGGCAAATATTATAGTAAAGTATAAAAAATTAAAAGTAAATGTGCCCTTCACTCCAGCTCCCACAGGTCAGTCCTCTGGTGTGTGTGCATGTGTGTGTTCTTTAAATTGCTATGAATGGAAGTATATTTACATCTCCCCATTTTGACACGAACCAGGCCATTCATTCATACCATGCAGTTCCTTTTTGCTCATTTAAAAATATATCTTGTGAGATCTTTCCATGTGTGTATATGGATATTTCCTCATTCTTTTTCAACAATTGTAAAAACATTTCATTGTATAGATATATCATAATTTATATAACCAGTCCGAAGTGGTAAATTATGGAGGTAACCAAATATACTTTTGTTTTGACAGGAACAGGATGACTTTAAATTGAATTTATAGGAAAATAGAATATTTTTCTTTCCCCACTTCATGGCAAACTATTGTGATTGCCCTCAAAAGGCAGCATGGTTGTTGAAGAGGTTTGGGTTCTGCACAGTAACTCCGGGATTGGGGAAGAAGTCTGGGATCCCCCAAGTACCCTCTCTTATTGCTCCTAAACTCGTATGCCTTGGCAAAAATAGTAGCCATTTGTTCATTCATTCCTTCTTTCAGCCAGTGTGTTTCAGAGCCTTCTATTTCCTCAGAGCTCTGCCAACATTCTGCAGGTGACAAAGATGAATAATACAAAGCATCCTACCTCCAAGTAGCTTGCTGTCACTGAACAGTAGAATAATTACTAACACAGACTGAGGCTTGACTGTAAGCAGGCACTGTTCTAAAATAGTCCACATTCATTACTTTATTCAGTTCTCCTGTTACTGGTATCCTATGTTTCAGAGGAGAAATTGGGGGCAGAGAGAGAGGTCAAGTCAGCTACTCAAGGTCTCAGTGCCAGTAAGTGGCCAAACCAGAGTGTTAATACAGACCAGCAGAAGCCTGAGCCCATCCACACTCTGATCCAGTAAAGGTGACTACTCTGGCCTCTGTTGCTGCATTACAAATTACCCAAAAATTCAGTGGCTAAAAACAATAGTCATTTATTTGTTTGTTACCTTGCGATTTGGGCAGTGCTTGGTGAGGACAGCTCATCTTTGCTCTTTGTTGTGTCTACTTGTGCTGGAATGTCCAAGATGGATTTTTAACTCATGTGTCTAATGCTTCAGCTGGGTGTTTGGAATAGAGGGACTGGCCAGGTGTCTCCATGTGGCTTTTCCACATGACTAGCTTGGGCTTCCTTACAGTATGATGGTCTCAGGCTAGTTGGCCCTCTTATACAGTAGCTGGCTTCTCCCAGATCATAAAAGCAGAAGCTGCCATTCCTTCTTAACTCCTGGACATGGTAAGTCAAGAACTTCACTTCCACTGCCTTCATTGGTCAAAGCAATCACAAGACCAGGTAAGATTCAAGAGGTGAGGGAAAAAAAATCCTCTGTCTCTTACTGAGAGAGTCAAAGTCACATTGTAGAACAGAATATGAGATGGGAGATATTGTTGTGGAAATGGCTGGAAACACTCCAGAACAGTTGATTAGCCATGCACATAAACAGCTATCATACGAGAAGAAAGAAATAAATGTTGCAAAAGGAGTTTGTGAGATTAACAGATTACTTACAGTTTGCAGAATTGAAGACAGAGATTGATGGAGGGTGCATTTAAATTGGCTTGGTGGGGAAGTAGCATTAGACATGTGCATATGAGAAAAAGGAGGTTCCAGGAGCAAAGGTCAGAAAACTGATTAGACTGGCTTTCTCTGGCACCAGGAAAACAGGCACATGTTAGCTCCAGGTATTGCAATACGGGTGGTGGTGAAGACTGGGCTTCTCTCCCCAAGCCCTATGGGGCATTGAAATAGCTTTCTCTTCTAGGACTGTTGTCAGGCAGAGGTACAGTTCTGAGCTCCTGGGCATTGCTCTTAGCCCCAACATGAGCAACGAGTGGGCTTCTGCCCAGGAGCCAGCTGAGTCCCTTCCCAACCCCTCTCTTGAGCCCCCTTCTGTGCTGCACCTGTGGGGTGGGCACAGCTGTGATGGCAGCACTGCAGTAATTATGGGAAGAATATGCTAATGAGCAGATGCCTGTGATTAACTTGCTTTTTCTGTTGCCTGTCAAGCCCAGGCAGGACTTGTTGGAAAAGATAATTAAATCAGAATCAGATGCCTGCTGTAAATATTTTATTTGAAGCCCTACACCACAATAGAGGAAGTTGACCTTGAAATCCAGCTGCAAATTCCCACCTTTGTCTGAAGCCTGGGCCCAACTCAGGGTGTGAGCTGGTCTGCTCAAATGAGAATCTTGTTAAACAGGGGCTCAGTGGTGCATGTCATGCATATTAGCTTATTAGTGCTAGAGTATTAGGGTAATACTTATTTGCTCCCTTAAAAGTGGACAAAACTTGACTTGGGAAGTGTGGAATCCAGAGCAACTAGGCAGCCCAGCTTCCCCCTGTGTCTCTGTTTGCTCAGGCTTGGCTCTGAGGGGCTGATGATACCACTCCCTCCATCACAGAGGCCATCCCCATGTTCCCCATGTCATCAAGAGTTTCTGCCTCTCTGGTACACATTTCTTACTTGCTCTATCTAGCAAGTAGTGGTCTTGATGGTAACTTGGGTGGTAAGTGCCCATGACAAATCCTGCCAGATTCCTTTTCCTCATGTGATGCATTCTCCATTGTACATCTTATGGAATAGGAAACAATATTGCTTGGGTGACAAGTGGATATTTATTTTGGGTCCAGACAGTAGTTTTCTTTGAGGACTCTCTAAGATGAAAAGATTTATAAAAAGAAGCCATCATGCCCAACCACAACTTGTTCCTGAGATGCCAAATAATGCTACTGTCGTCACAATACTTGTTCTCCCCTCATGCCTGGGACCTAGGGAGGGACAGGAACTTTTCTAGTGCCTTGTTTGTTAACAATGGAGAAAAGAGACTCAGAGAGTGAAGCACAGCACAAAGGAGCCCACCTATCAGACAGAACCAGGACCTGGCAGTCTCCACTTCATATTGTGGGAGCTCCTTGTTCTCTACACACGTATGAGTCAGACAGCTTTACATGGGGAAGTTACACAGCCTCCATGATCAATACAACTTGCTGTCAAGCATCCCAAATGCTACGAATCTCAGCTAACGGAGAGATACCTAATGTTTCACTTCCCTGGACAGACCCTGTGACTTCTTTATGTATCTGAAACATTTTACTGAGAAATATGGTGACCTCTTTCAAAGACATCTCATCAGTATCCCTTTCAAATCGTCTTTTTTTAGTTTCTGATGTATGACTCACAATACACCTCCCACCTCCTCAACTGTACCCCAACCAAGTGCCCATGGACTGTCAGACCATTCTCCATTGTCCTCACAGATGAGGTAAAGCCTGTCATTTGAGGTTTGAGAAGCCAGGCATGGTGGCCTCTTCCTCTGTCTCTTGCACTTCTTCCTGCATGCCACACATTTCTTATTTGCTTTTAAAATTCTTAGATGGTGGTCTTTTTACCTCAAGAAATCTTAGTTCCTTCTCTCTCCACAGAGGAAGTCATCTTTAAAAACTGAAACAAAACCCCTTGGAAGAGTGAGTATGCTGAGGAGAGAAGGGAGATCTGGCAGCAGGAGGAGGGCCAGAGCTTCCTTTGGGTAAAATATGGGAGCTGTGATGAGTGGAGACCAGCTTGGCTGACCTGGGGCTGCACCCACCTAGCACCTGCCTGTGGTTTGGGGTGGGGGAGACTTCAGGGCAGGGCTTGCAGGAGGTTGAGTCCAGCACGAGGAAGGCAGTTGTTAGTACTGAAGAAATCTTGGATACAGCATTTATTTATGAGTAGGGAGGATGATCAGAGTTACCTGCTGAGGGTAGGGGAGCCCCACTAAATATCAAATGAGAAAATGACCATCCCTGTAGTATTGTTTAACTATTTGAACATTTCATAAGGTGAGCAAAGTCACTGGCTGATGAGGACTCCCTCCTTAACTAAACTTTAGTCAGGCTTCTCTGAGCCCTTTTGTCCTCCAGGTCTCATCCTTGGCCCTGACCTTGACCTGCTTAGCCCAATTTTGGCAAGAAATTCTGCTAAGTCAATTTAGTGAGAGCCCCTCTTCTCTTGATGTTCAGTCATTTCTCATCCCCCCTCCTTAATAAATAACCAAGTTCCCCTTAGTAATTTCCCATCCACTCTCTTACCCTGCTTCTTGGCTATAAATCCCCACTAGTCCCTTTTATATTCAGAATTGAATTCAAGCTCTTTTTCCAATTGCAATAGTCTTAAATTAAGTCTTCCTTGATGTTTTAACAGGTGTCAGAACAATTACTCTTTAACATGGCCTAGTGCCTAATACTTCAGAGTCCCCATTAATGTAATTCTTTTCCCTATTCATTTGAATTTATGTATTATTTTCCTTCTGTTTCATACCCTTGTTCACCTTAAGCAGGTACAATTTAAAGTCATGCTACATTGAACACAGGTATATTTGACAAGATCCTGACAAAGGAAGATCACTGTATGCCTGTGGTAGTCAGTCCAGCCTGCTGTAATTAGATATTATAGACTGCATGGTTTAAACAACATAAATTTATTTCTCATAGTTCTAAATGCTGAGAATTCAAAGATAAAAGACCTGACAGATTCAGTTTCTGGTGAGGACCCACTTCCTGGTTTGCAAATAACTTCCTTCTCATTGTATTCTCACATGGAAGGAGAGTGGCAAGTGTGAGGAAGCTCTCCTGCTTCTTATGAGGACACTAATCCCTTGATTAGTGATTAAGCTTTGCCCTCATGACCTAATCACTCCCCAAAAGCCCACCTCATAATACCATCATATTGGAGGTTAGAATTTCAACATATGAATGGGGGGGGACACAAACATTCAGTCCATAACTGCTTTTCTTGTCCATCTCAGAGGCATCCAGCTATAACACAACTGGAATATTTTTCTGGGTTGATCTCTCTTTCTGAGCATTGCACACTTTTCAATATAAAGAGCACTGTGCAATCCCTTAAAATTACTAGAACAGAATGAATAGTGAAGTGATATTACTGCCTGTCAACCTTCTGAATTAGGAAACATTTAAAAGCTAGCTGGACTGGCATTTAAAAGCTAGCTGGACTTTATGTCATTTTTGGAATTTTCTCTTGTGAAATTCAGTGACACAATCTGAGTCCATGCCTCATATTAAATTTATCAGCATCTTGTACTTTGTATGATACAGCAAGTTATTGGATAAGAAATTGGGGATACATTTCTTTGACTTGGAAGAACTCATTTCCTACGCAAGTGAATGAATTTAATCTTAGAGATTATAACTAATGGGTTTTATTTAGTTTACCAGTTAATGGGCAAAATATTATTCACTACAGACAAGAACTGTGTCCCAGGTATGTTATTATTATTTTTAAGATTTTATTTATTTATTTGACAGAGAGGGAGACAGTGAAAGAGGGAACACAAGCAGGGGGAGTGGGAGAGGGGAAGCAGGCTTCCCGCTGATCAGGAGCCTGATGCGGAGCTCGATCCCAGGACCCTGGGATCATGACCTGAGCCGCAGGCAGACACTGAATGACTGAGCCACCCAGGTGCCCCCAGGTATGTTATTTACAAGGTAGTGGCTGAACTTTGAATCACAGGTAGGAAAGATCACACACAAAAGAAAAAAAATGTTTTCCTAATTTTCAATTCTGAAATCAGTTGACAGTATGAAAAATTACAAGTGGTACATACAGCATTCTCTTAACACTGGATGTCTATGCTCAACTGCATTTAGATTTGGAGGGAGACCTACTATGAGGCTCAGGATGCACAACAGCCCCTGTTACTGTTAAATGGTGAATTTAGCCCCAGCTTTCCAAGAACAATTTAAGTTTATACCATTGTTCCAGCATAATTATTGATAGTGTCCCTTCAACTCTCAAAAACATCCTGTATTGACTGATTTTAAACCATAGAGTCATCCTAAGTAGTTTGCTGATGAAGGTGTGATTTACTTCATTATATAGAGTCTTCCTAATGAGGATTTAGGAATATCTTCTCTCATTTTCTTAGTTCTCAGGACCAAGAATGTTTCTACCACTCCGAGTAACAATTTTATTATTATTTTAGGGACAAGAATATTCCTGTAATGAATCAAATTTCTATTTTTGCATTGAGTTTATATGAGAAACTCCAGCCCATTTCTAATAATTCTCCAGGTCATCCTACATGCATTTTTATATCACCTCATTATATTTGCTCTAAATTCTTGCTTTTGTGTTTGTAACATTGTTTGTAATTTGTAAGATTCCTTTGAATAAATCTTGGAACAAGGCAATTATAAAATTAAAAAAAAATGGCTGGAAACAGTGCTCTCTGTAGCATTCTGGAAACCCTGACTTATTTGCTATTAAAGCCATCAAGGCTGCCACATTTACAATTTTTAAAAGAAGAATCACATTGTTTCTTAAGAGTTTTCTAAGGTCAACAGTGGACCTCTGATCCCAAGAAGATGGGGTAGACATACTTTTTCCCTTATTTCTCCCACTGACTACAGATAAAATCCTTGGACATTATATATGAAGCATATATAAGAAGACTCTAAAAGGTGGAAAGAATAAGATAGACCTGATAGTGAGACAGGGAACAACATGGTGGTAAGTTCCTAGGGTTTCTTTTTGCTTCACATATCTCAGAAGTATAGCTAAAGAAGTTAACAACCTGAAAATGCCAAAGGCTGTACACAAACCACTCCCCCTCCCCTCAAAAAAAGCCTGCTCTCTCCAAAGAGAGGCATTCTAGCAAGGCAGAAAGCTTTCAGGTAGTAACTGCTCCACTACAGACAAATACCATGAAAAAACTGTGCCCCATCCCTAACCATCCCAACAGAGGCCTATTGGAGAGCATATACTTCCAATCATTCCAAGGCTGTAATGAGACACTCCAACATCTACACTATGGTGGTGTTAGTAAAGACAGGGAATGGAGTAAAGGTAGGGAATGGAGACTTTCATTCCCTATAGGTGATAATGAGCACCCCTTCAAAGCATCAGTGGAAAACACATAAGGAGTAGTAATGAGTCATGTCTACACTTCCCAGGCAAAGATATGTAAATGCAAGCCTAGTCAGGAGCTTGGATTCCCATTCTTATTCAGCAGTAACTACAAATCACCCCCTCCTTGGTTGTCAAAAGAGGACAAGTAGACAGTCACACTTCTATCAATACCTGATACCTACTGTATCTTTTCCTGCTAACTTTCTAGTTTGGTTCCTTGTGGTTGGAAAACACACTGTATGATTGCATATTTTAAAAATTGGTTGAGGTTTCTTTTATCTCACAGGATATCATCTATCTTGGTGTATGTTCTGTGGGCACTTGAAAATAATAGGAAATCTCTATTGTTGGATGGAGTGTTCTGTAAAAGTCTGTTATATCCTGTTTGTTGATGATGATTTTCTGTTTAGTTGTTTTATTAACTGCTAAGAGAAGGGTGTTTGATTTCTCTAAATATGAGTGTAGAATTTTCTATTTCTCCTCTCATTTCTATCAGTTTTTCTTTTATATATTTTGCAGAGGAAGTCATCTAAGAGAGAGTTTTAAATAAGATGTAAAGTCTTATAATAACCAAAATATCCAAGTTCCAATTGAAAATCATTCATCAGACCACAAACCAGAAAGATCTCAAATTGACTGAGAAGAAAATAAATAAATGCTAACACCAAGATGACAATAAAGACATGTTAGAATTACCTGACAAAGATTTTAAAGAAGTTATGATAAAAATATTTCAAAGGGCCATTATGAATAGTTTTGAGAAAATGAAAAAAAAACCACAAAATGAACAATGAAAAAATGAAAATCTGAGCAAAGAAATAGAACTATAAAGAAGAACAAAATAAAAAATTGGAACAGAAAAAATACAATGAATGAAATAAAACACTCAGTGGATCAGCTCAACAACAGAAAAGAGCAGAGGGAGGAAAGAATCAATGACTTGAAATAAAATAGAATTATTTCCCAATAGGACAAGAAGAAAAAAAAAATAGAAAAAAGAAAAAAGAAAAAAAAACCCACCAAAGAAACCAAAAAAAACAAAAAAAGAGTATCAGGGCTCTAAGGTACTTTAAAATCTAACATTTGTGTCATTAGAGTCCCAAAGGAGAGGAGAAACAGGGCAGGATTGAAAAAGTAACTTAAAAAATAAGGGCTGAAAACTTCCAAAATCTGGAAAAGGATATAACTTACAGATTCAAAAAGCTGAGAGAATCCTCCGAATAACTAACCCAAAAATCATGCCAACACACATATAGTCAAAAACAAAATAATAGAAAAAAATATTTAAAAAGCAGCACAGAGCTATGACTATAGGGAAAAAGTAATTCAAGTGACAACAGATTTCTCATTAGAAGTCAAGGAGACCAGAAGGTACTGTCACAACATTTTAAAGTGCTGAAAGGAAAGACCCATCAATCTAAAATCCTATATCCAGTGAAAAAAATCCCACAGGAATGAGAAGGAAATAAAAACATTCTCAGATGAAAAAAACTAAGACTATTTGTTGCCAGCAGAGCTACCCTAAAATAATGGTTAAAACAAGGGGAACAATGAAGAAAGAACACAATAGCCAAAAATATGAGCAAATACAATAGACTTTCTTCTTATTGTTTTTATTATAAATTATGTTTAATGGTTGAAGCAAAAATTATAACGCTGATGTAGTTAGTGCTTAGTTATGTATGTATATTACAAATGGAGAGGATATAAGAATGTGAAGGGAGGAAAAGTTTCTACATTTCATGCAATTTCATGATAAAATGTAAACATTAATGATTATGTTATGTATAGTCACTAGAGCAGCCATTTAAAATTATAGAAAGAAATTCACACAAAAACATAGAGAAATAAAAATAAAATTCTAAAAAATGTTTAAGTAATTCACAGAAAGGCAAAAAAAAGTAAACAAAGAAATGAAAAGTAGAGAGAACAAATGGAAAAGATTGTTAAACATAGCATAATATATAGAGTTGTTTAATCACTATGTTGTATGCGTGAAACTAATGTAACTATATATGTCAATTATATTTCAATTAAAAATTATTAAAACATTTAAAAATAGTAAAAAATTAAAAATAATAAAATGGCAGACTTATGCCTAACATATTAGTAATTATATTAAATGTAAGTGGTTTAAGGATACCAGTTCAAAAGCAGAGATAAAATATAAGTGGTCTAAATATACCAATTCAAAGGCAGAGTGTGGATTAAAAGAAAAAAAATGACCTAACACTATGCTGTCTATAAGAAACTCATTTCAAATATATAATGATATAAAAAGATTGAAAGTAAAAAGATTGAATAAGATATATCATGAAAATGTTATTCAAAGAAAAGCAAGATGGCTTTGTTAATGTCAGCTAAAGTAGACTTCAGAACAAAGAAAAATGCTAGGGATAGAAAAGGACATTACTTGACAGTAAGTTTCAATGAAGACAGAGCAAGCTTAACACAAACAACAGAGCTGCAAAATACATAAAGGAAAAAGTGATAGAAATGAGAGGAGAAATAGAAAATTCTACACTCATATTTAGAGAATCAAACACCCCTCTCTTAGCAGTTAATAAAACAACTAAACAGAAAATCATCATCAACAAACAGGATATAACAGACTTTTACAGAACACTCCACCCAACAATAGAGATTTCCTATTATTTTCAAGTGCCCACAGAACATACACGAAGATAGATAATAGCCTGTGAGATAAAAGAAACCTCAACAAATTTTTAAAATATGCAATCATACAGAGTGTATTTTCCAACCACAAGGAACCAAACTAGAAAGTTAGCAGGAAAAGATACAGTAGGATAGCAAAAAAATCTCCAAACACAATCCTCTGTAGTCCCTGGGTTGAAAAAAAATCTCATGGAAAATTTAAAAATGCACTGGAGGATTTTAAAAACAACATACCAAAATTTGTGAGACTGGGCTATAGTGATATTGAGAGAAATTTATAGCGATAAGAATTTTCTTTTAAAAAGCAAAGAAAGCCAAAAGCAAGTGCAAAGAACACAAGTATAAAAATAAAACCAGAAGTAAATAAACTTGAAAACAAACAAAAATAAGTAAAACAATGAATCAAGACCTGGTTTTGTAAAAAAAACCAAAATTAAAAAACTTCTAACAAGACAGACAGAAAAAAGAGAGAAGATACAAATCACCAGTATCATGAATAAAACAACAGATATCCCTACAGATCCTGCAGACATTAAAAGGGAATAATATGAATGGGGAAGGGTAAATAAGGGAATTCTATAAATCACTACAGAAAAATTTGATAAGTTAGATGAAATTGACCAATTATCCCCAAAACAGAAATTACCATTCCTATTAAGGAATTATTTTTTTTTAATTCTTATGTTAATCCCCATACATTACATCATTAGTTTTAGATGAAGTGTTCCATGATTCATTGTTTGTGCATAACACCCAGTGCTCCATGCAGAATGTGCCCTCCTCAATACCCACCACCAGGCTAACCCAACCTCCCACCCCCCTCCCCTCTAGAACCCTGTTTGTTTTTCAGAGTCCATCGTCTCTCATGGTTCGTCTACCCCTCCGATTTCCCCCGCTTCATTCTTCCCCTCCCGCTACCTTCTTCTTTTTCTTTTTTTTTCTTAACATATATTGCATTATTTGTTTCAGAGGTACAGATCTGAGATTCAACAGTCTTGCACAATTCACAGCGCTTACCAGAGCACATACCCTCCCCAGTGTCCATCACCCAGTCACCCCATCCCTCCCACCCCACCCCCCACTCCAGCAACCCTCAGTTTGTTTCCTGCAATTAAGAATTCCTCATATCAGTGAGATCATATGATACATGTCTTTCTGTTTTGACTTATTTCGCTCAACATAATACCCTCCAGTTCCATCAACGTCGTTGCAAATGGTAAGATCTCATTCCTTTTGATGGCTGCATAATATTCCATTGTATATATATACCACTTCTTCTTTATCCATTCACCTGTCGATGGACATCTTGGCTGTTTCCACAGTTTGGCTATTGTGGATATTGCTGCTATAAACATCGGGGTGCACGTACCCTTTCGGATCCCTACTTTTGTATCTTTGGGGTAAATACCCAGTAGTGCAATTGCTGGATCATAGGGTAGCTCTATTTTCAACTTTTTGAGGAACCTCCATACAGTTTTCCAGAGTGGCTGCACCAGCTTGCATTCCCACCAAGAGTGTAGCAGGGTTCCCCTTTCTCCGCATCCGCGCCAACATCTGTCAGTTCCTGACTTGTTAATTTTAGCCATTCTGACTGGTGTGAGGTGGTATCTCACTGAGGTTTTGATTTGGATTTCCCTGATGCCGAGCGATATTGAGCACTTTTTCATGTGTCTGTTGGACATTTGGATGTCTTCTTTGGAAAAATGTCTGTTCATGTCTTCTGCCAATTTCTTGATTGGATTCTTTGTTCTTTGGGTGTTGAGTTTGATGAGTTCTTTATAGATTTTGGATACTAGCCCTTTTTCTGATATGTCATTTGCAAATATCATCTCCCATTCTGTCGGTTGTCTTTTGGTTTTGTTGACTGTTTCCTTTGCTTTGCAAAAGCTTTTTATCTTGATGAAGTCCCAATAGTTCATTTTTGCCCTTGCTTCCCTTGCCTTTGGCGATGTTTCTAGGAAGAAGTTGCTTTGGCTGAGGTCAAAGAGGTTGCTGCCTGTGTTCTCCTTTAGGATTTGGATGGACTCCTGTCTCACATTGAGGTCTTTCAACCATTTGGAGTCTATTTTTGTGTGTGGTGTAAGGAAATGGTCCAGTTTCATTCTTCTGCATGTGGCTATCCAATTTTCCCAACACCATTTGTTGAAGAGACTGCTTTGTTCCACTGGACATTCTTTCCTGCTTTGTCAAAGATGATTTGACCATAGAGTTGAGGGTCCATTTCTGGGCTCTCTATTCTGTTCCATTTATCTATATGTCTGTTTTTGTGCCAGTACCATGCTGTCTTGATGATGACAGCTTTGTAATAGAGCTGGAAGTCCGGAATTGTGATGCCGCCGGCTTTGCTTTTCTTTTTCAATATTCCTCTGGGTATGCGGGGTCTTTTCTGGTTCCATACAAATTTTAGGATTATTTGTTCCATTTCTTTGAAAAAAGTGGATGGTATTTTGATGGGGATTGCATTGAATGTGTAGATTGCTCTAGGT
>NC_058411.1:119218514-119219475 GCF_002201575.2 Neomonachus schauinslandi | reverse complement strand
CTTCACAATATTTGTTCTTCCAATCCATGAGCATGGAACGTTTTTCCATTTCTTTGTGTCTTCCTCAATTTCTTTCATGAGTATTTTATACTTTTCTGAGTACAGATCCTTTGTCTCTTTGGTTAGATTTATTCCTAGGTATCTTATGGTTTTGGGTGCAATTGTAAATGGGATCGACTCCTTAATTTCTCTTTCTTCTGTCTTGTTGTTGGTGTATAGGAATGCCACTGACTTCTGTGCATTGATTTTATATCCTGCCACTTGACTGAATTCCTGTATGAGTTCTAGCAGTTTTGGGGTGGAGTCTTTTGGGTTTTCCACATAAAGTATCATATCATCTGCAAAGAGTGAGTGTTTGACTTCTTCTTTGCTGATTTGGATGCCTTTGATTTCTTTTTGTTGTCTGATTGCTGTGGCTAGGACTTCCAATACTATGTTGAATAGCAGTGGTGATAGTGGACATCCCTGCCGCGTTCCTGACCTTAGGGGGAAAGCTCTCAGTTTTTCCCCATTGAGAATGATATTCGCTGTAGGTTTTTCATAGGTGGCTTTTATGATATTGAGGTATGTACCCTCTATGCCTATACTCTGAGAGTTTTGATCAAGAAAGGATGCTATACTTTGTCAAAAGCTTTTTCTGCATCTATTGAGAGGATCATATGATTCTTGTTCTTTCTTTTGTTAATGTATTGTATCACGTTGATTGATTTGTGGATGTTGAACCAAGCTTGCAGCCCAGGGATAAATCCCACTTTGTCGTGGTGAATAATCCTTTTAATGTACTGTTGGATCCTATTGGCTAGTATTTTGGTGAGAATTTTTGCATCCATGTTCATCAGGGATATTGGTCTGTAATTCTCCTTTTTGATGGGATCTTTGTCTGGTTTTGGGATCAAGGTAATACTGGCCTCATGAAATGAGTTTGGAAGTTTTCCTTCCATTTCTATTTTTTGGAACAGTT
>NC_058411.1:119200194-119218114 GCF_002201575.2 Neomonachus schauinslandi | reverse complement strand
AGGGTCCCACTGAGCAGGGAGCCCCACATGGTACTTGATCCCAGGGCGCAGGGATCATGACCTGAGCCGAAGGCAGCCGCTTAACCGACTGAGCCACCCAAACCGCCCCCGCCGCTTTTCATTTTCCATTGATTCATTCAACTTTCAGCCAAACTAGTCTTAAGTGACTCATTATCTAGAGATAATGGGAAAAAACTAACCATGCTAATCACTATGGAAAGAAAAATAAAAGTGACATTTCCAAAAACTTACAAAGGTGCACACAAAATCCATGGGAAGTACTTCACGCATTTCCTATGTGGCTTTTTTGTATGGCACCAATTCTGTACATAAAATATACTACTCCATCCGGTAAAACATTTAAATTGTAAATTGATTTTTTTTACTTAATTTTAAAATAAATGTAATAATCATTGAACACTACATCAAAAACTAAGGATGTTCTATACAGTGGCTAACTGAACATAATAAAAATTAATAAAATAAAATTAAGTAAATTGAGATGGGTCTTGTTTTTTAATCCAGTTTGATAGCCTATGTCTTTTGATTGGGGCATTTAGCCCATTTACATTCAGGGTAACTATTGAAAGATAGGAATTTAGTGCCACTGTATTGCCTGTAAGGTGACTATTACCATATATTGTCTCTCTTTGCTTAGAGGACCCCTTTCAAGATTTCTTGTAGGGCTGGTTTTGTGTTTGCAAATTCCTTTAGTTTTTGTTTGTCCTGGAAGCTTTTTATCTCTCCTTCAATTTTCAATGACAGCCTAGCTGGATAGAGTATTCTTGGCTGCATATTTTTCTCATTTAGTGCTCTGAAGATATCCTGCCAGTCCTTTCTGGTCTGCCAGGTCTCTGTGGATAGGTCTGTTGCCAATCTAATGTTTCTACCATTGTAGGTTATATATCTCTTGTCCTCAGCTGCTTTCAGGATTTTCTCTTTGTCTCTGAGACTCGTAAGTTTTACTATTAGATGTCAGGGTGTTGACCTATTTTTATTGATTTTGAGAGGGGTTCTCTGTGCTTGCTGGATTTTGATGCCTGTTTCCTTCCACAAATTAGGGAAGTTCTCTGCTATAATTTGCTCCATTATACCTTCTGCCCCTCTCTCTCTTTCTTCTTCTTCTGGGATCCCAATTTTTCTAATATTGTTTCATCTTATGGTATCGCTTATCTCTCGAATTCTGCCGTCATGATCCAGTAGTTGTTTATCTCTCTTTTTCTCAGCTTCTTGATTTTCCATCATTTCATCTTCTATATTACTGATTCTCTCTTCTGCCTCATTTATTCTAGCAGTTAGCACCCCCCTTTTTGATTGCACCTCATTAATAGCCTTTTTGATTTCTACTTGGTTGGATTTTAGTTCTTTTACTTCTCCAGAAAGGGTTTCTCTAATAACTTCCATATTTTTTTCAAGCCCAGCTAGTATCTTTAAAGTGATGATTCTGAACTCTAGATCTGACGTCGTACTAATGTCTGTATTGAGTAGGTCCCTGGCAGTCGGTACTACCTCTTGTTCTTTTTGTTGAGGTGATTTTTTCCATCTTGTCATTTTGTGCAGAGGAGAATAGATTAATGAGAGAACAAAATGCTAGCAGAGTAACAACGTCCCCAGAAAATATACTCTAAAAAATCAGAAAAGACCTGAAGCAGTGGAACAAGAAACGGAAAGAGAGAAAAAAGAAAAAGAAAAAAAAGAAAAAGATAAAGATAAATCAAACAAAAACAAACAAAACAAAACAACAACAACAACAAACCAGAATGTGATCAAATATGATCATGCTGGTATATAGATCAGTGCCACACACTAGATTTGGGGTGTATTTTGGTCTTTTAAAAGAAAGTGCCTCCCAAAATTTTAAAGAAAGAAAAACTTATATATGTACAAAAATAAGGGTTGATATGTTGAAGGGATGGAATATGACTGTAAAGATGGTAATTATAAAAAATTTTATAAAAGGAATTGATAAGAAGTTGTTTGAAAAAAGAAAGAAGAGGACTTAAAAAAAGAAAAAAGAAAATAAAAAGGGAGAGAATGTGATCAGGCAGGGGAATAGAAAACACCATATACTAGAGATTTAGGGTATATTTTAATCTGTTAGAAGAAACTATCTCAAAATTTTAAAGAGAAAATTTTAAAGAGAGAACAACTTATATATATGCTAAAAATATGGGTAACTACTATGAAGGGATAGAATATGACTCTAAAAATGAAAAATAAAAATGTTTTTTTAAAAAAAGGGATTGATAAGATGTTGGTTGTAAAAGGGAAAAAGAAAAATTCAAAAAAAAAGAAAAAAAGACAGTTAAAAAAAATTAACTTTGAAAGACTACAGAATCATGGTAAAAAAGCCATGAATTCTATGTTCAGTATTCCCCTAGTGCTGGAGTTCTGCCGTTCTCATTGATTGGTAAACTTGGTCTTGGCTGGCTGTTCTCGCTGATCTTCTGGGGAGGGGCCTGTTGCCGTGGTTTCCAAATGTCTTTGGGCGAGGCAGATTTGCCCTGCCCTGGCCCCCTCCCGGCTAAGTAATCTGCTCAGGTTTGCTCTCTGGGGCTTTTGTTCCCTGCAAGCTTTCTGTACAGCTTTGGAGGCGGAGAGTGAAAATGGCAGCCTCCCAATCTCTGCCCCAGAGGAGCCGAGAACTTGGGTCCCGCTCCTCAGTGAGTCCCCAGAGAAAAGCAGTCAGTCACTCCCGTCTCCCCAGTCTCCGGCCGCACTCCGTGCTCACCCGGCCTGTGACCGCACTTTTTTATCTCTGGCACCTGACCCTGGGTGGAGTCTCCAAACCCAGCAGATCCCTGTGTGCACTCCCGCGTGGCTCCTCCCGGGGGAGGAAGGTGAGTCTCCCCTAATCTGCTGCTTGCTGGGTCCCTGCTGGAGGAGCAGTGACCCGACTGTGCCGCGGATCACAGTTTATGGCAATCCCGAGCTGAAAGCCCCCGCCTGGACTCCGCCTCTGCAGTCGGCTTTCCTGCTCCATTACCTGGGAGCTCTGCCACACTCAGGCACCCCCGGTCTTTCTGTGACCCCGAGGGTCCTGAGACCACACTGTCCCGGAGGGTTCCACTCCCCGCTTAGCCACCAGAGTGATGTCCCTCAGCGGTGCAGACTTTTAAAAGTTCCGATTTTGTGCTCCATGGTTCTATCACTTGCCAGAAGCGGCCAACGGAGGCCCCTCCCCCGCCATCTATCCTCCCGAATATCGCCTCGGATTCACTTCTCCGCACGTCCTACCTTCCAGAAAGTGGTCGCTTTTCTGATGAGAGAGTTGTTGTTGTTCTTTTCTTCGATCTCCTGTTGAGTTTGTAGGTGTTCAGAATGGTTTGATCCCTATCCAGCTGAATTCCTGAGAGGAGACGAAATCCGGGTTTCCTACTCCTCCGCCATCTTGCTCCGCCCTCGCAATTCAATTTTTTTAAAAGATTCTATTTATTTATGAGAGAGAGAGTGCAGGGGGAAGAGCAGAGGGAAAAGAACAAGCAGACTCCACACTGAGCACAGAGCCTTACATGGGTCTTGATCTCAGGACCCTGAGATTATGACTTGAGCCAAAACCAAGAGTCAGATTCATAATGGACTGAACCACCTAGGCACCCTCAAAAATTTAATTTAGAAGCTCTCAGAAACAAATCTCTAGGCCAAAATGTTTACACTGGAAAAATCTATTCAACATTGTAAAAAGAATTAACACCAAAGAGGCTGGGAAGATGGTGGAAAAGGAAAACCCTAAGCTTACCTTCCCATGGATACAACTAGATAACACTCACATCAATATAAATAACTCAGGAAATTATTCAAAAATTTGCATAACCAACTCCACATCTAAAGATAAAGAAGAGACCATATCAAAGAAGATAGGCAAGGTGAAGACACAGTTTGGAAGTGAAATGGTCCATAGCTATCCATGGTGGGGAGAGAGTTGGTGGCATGGAGAAGGATGAAAAACAGACTTTCACACTGGGGAGTCCACACAAGGAAGATCAATCCCCATAACATTTGGCTTTGAAAGCAAGAGGGGCCAAATTTTGTGAGTTCTTACAACCAATGGGACTTAAAGCCTGGAATTAAAAAAAAAAATGATGGGTTTGGCTCTAAGAGCACAGAGGGCATTAGGAAGCAGACTCCCTGCCCCTAAAGAGAGAGCATGACAAACAACCTGCATAGATACAGCATAGAAGCAGCAGTTTGAAAAATGGCTGGGGCAGATGGGAGAGAGAGTGATACACTCATCTCAGAGCATGGCCCAGAGAGGCAGGAATCACAGTGAGACTTCTCCAGAAACAAAGGAGTTAGCATCTGCCATTTCCCTTCCTTGCCTCTCAGCATAAACAGACAGCCACCTGTGGGAACCAACACAGTGTTGACACTTGCTACCTAACTGGCTTACACCAATTCCCACCCGCTTGTGCATTGGCAGATCACCCCTTCCCACTCATACTTGCCTCAGTCCTAGTGGAATGGGCTCCTTCCCCCAGAAGACCCATGCAGACCCCAACAATACCTTATCTCTCAATCCATGGATCTTAGGGACCTCAGTCCTGTGGTGACAGTGGCAGCAGACTCATTTCACAACCAGACCAAAGCATACCTTGTTAAAATATGCTCCACCTAGCCAGGAACTAAAAACTGCCCACAACAGGCCGAGAGCCTCTGCAGACAACTGGACTGGAGGAAAAAGGTCAGAACTCAACAGCAGGGCACATGCAACACACATACAAAATACTCCCTGAAGCACCAGGTCCAGGGGAAAAGGGGACAATGCACTGCAGAGTGCAACAGGACCTCTTCTTATAAGGCAATTACCATCAGGAGCAAGAGATATAGCTGATTTTCTGAACACACAGAAACAGAGGGACAAGAAGAGGAGATGTAGAAACATGCTTCAAATGAAAGAACGGGACAAAATCACACCAGGAAGCCTAAGCAAAACAGATATAAGCAATATGCCTGATAGAGAATTTAAGGTAATGTTCATACAGATACTGGATGTGAGAAGAGTATGGGCAACATCAGAGAGACCCTTAACAAAGAGATAAAGAAAAACAATCAGAGATGAAGATTACAATAAATGAAATTTAAAATACACTTAATGGAATAAATAGAAGGCTGGAGGAAGCAGAAGAATGAATTAATGACCTGGAAGACAGAGCAATAGAAAGTAACCAAGATGAGCAAATGAGAGGAGAAAAAAATTATGCAAATTGAGAATAGTCTTAGAAAACTCAGGGACTCCATCAAGTGTAATAACATTTGCATTATAGGGATCCCAGAAGAAGAATAGAGAAAAGGGGGCAGAAATTTATTTGAAGAAATAATAGCTGGATCTGGGGAAGAGAACATATATCCAGATTCACGAGGCACAGAGACACCCCTCTTCCAAAATCAAACCAAGGAGGCAACACCAAGACACATAGTAATTAAAATGACAAAAAGTAGTGATAAAGAAAAGCAGCAAGAGAAAAGACAGTTAAGGGGGGGCGGAGCAAGATGGCGGAGGAGTAGGAGACCTGGATTTCGTCTGGTCTCAGGAATTCAGCTGGATATGGATCAAACCATTCTGAACACCTACAAACTCAACAGGAGATCGAAGAAAGGAAAAGCAACAACTCTCTGAACAGAGAAGCGACCACTTTCTGGAAGGTAGGACGTGCGGAGAAGTGAATCGAGGTAATATTCGGGAGGATAGACGGCGGTGGAGGGGCCTCCGGCGGCCGCTTCTGGCAAGTGATAGAGCCGTGGAGCACAAAATCGGAACTTTTAAAAGTCTACTCCACTGAGAGACGTCACTCTGGTGGCTAAGTGGGGGGTGGAACCCTCCAGGACAGTGTGGTCTCAGGACCCTCGGGGTCACAGAAAGACCGGGGGTGCCTGAGTGTGGCAGAGCTCCCAGGTATCGGAGCAGGGAAGCCGGCTGCAGAAGCGGAGCCCAGGCGTGGGCTCTCAGCTCGGGGTTGCCATAAACCGTGATCCGCGGCACAGTCGGGTCACTGCTCCTCCAGCAGGGACCCAACAAGCGGCAGATCCGGGGAGACTCACCTTCCTCCCGTGGGAGGAGCCGCGCGGGAGTGCGCCGCAGGGATCTGCTGGGTTTGGAGACTCCACCCGGGGTTGGGTGCCAGAGATAGAAACGCGCGGTCACAGGCCGGGTGAGCACGGAGTGCGGCTGGAGACCGGGGAGACGGGAGTGACTGACGGCTTTTCTCTGGGGGCTCACTGAGGAGCGGGGCCCCGAGTTCTCGGCTCCTCCGGGGCGGAGATTGGGAGGCCGCCATTTTCACTCTCCACCTCCAAAGCTGTACGGAAAGCTTGCAGGGAACAAAAGCCCCAGAGAGCAAACCTGAGCAGATTACTTAGCTGGGAGGGGGCAAGGGTGGGGCAATTCCGCCTCCGGCACAGACATTTGGAAACCACGGCAACAGGCCCCTCCCCAGAAGATCAGCGAGAACAGACAGCCAAGACCAAGTTTACCCATCAATGAGAACGGCAGAACTCCAGTGCTAGGGGAATATTGCACATAGAATTCATGGCTTTTTTACCATGATTCTTTAGTCTTTAAAAGTTAATTTTTTTAACTGTCTTTTTTTCTTTTTTTTTTTTTGAATTTTTCTTTTTCCCTTTTTCAACTCCCTGAGTTTTCTAAGACTATTCTCAATTTGCATAATTTTTTTCTCCTCTCATTTGCTCATCTTGGTTACTTTCTATTGCTCTGTCTTCCAGGTCATTAATTCATTCTTCTGCTTCCTCCAGCCTTCTATTTATTCCATTAAGTGTATTTTAAATTTCATTTATTGTAATCTTCATCTCTGATTGTTTTTCTTTATCTCTTTGTTAAGGGTCTCTCTGATGTTGCCCATACTCTTCTCACATCCAGTATCTGTATGATCATTACCTTAAATTCTCTATCAGGCATATTGCTTATATCTGTTTGGTTAAGGAATTTAGTGCCATTGTATTGCCTGTAAGGTGACTGTTACTGTATATTGTCTGTGTTCCTTTCTGGTCTATGTTGCTTTTAGGCTCTCTCTTTGCTTAGAGGACCCCTTTCAAGATTTCCTGTAGGGCTGGTTTTGTGTTTGCAAATTCCTTTAGTTTTTGTTTGTCCTGGAAGCTTTTTATCTCTCCTTCAATTTTCAATGACAGCCTAGCTGGAGAGAGTATTCTTGGCTGTATATTTTTCTCATTTAGTGCTCTGAATATATCCTGCCAGTCCTTTCTGGTCTGCCAGGTCTCTGTGGATAGGTCTGTTGCCAATCTAATGTTTCTACCCTTGTAGGTTACGTATCTCTTCTCCCGAGCTGCTTTCAGGATTTTCTCTTTGTCTCTGAGACTCGTAAGTTTTACTATTAGATGTCGGGGTGTTGACGTATTTTTATTGATTTTGAGAGGGGATCGCTGTGCTTCCTGGATTTTGATG
Source organism: Neomonachus schauinslandi (assembly GCF_002201575.2). NCBI lineage: Eukaryota > Metazoa > Chordata > Mammalia > Carnivora > Phocidae > Neomonachus > Neomonachus schauinslandi. The sequence continues at coordinate 119,210,697 of NC_058411.1, read as the reverse complement.
CCTGTTTCCTTCCCCAAATTAGGGAAGTGCTCTGCTATAATTTGCTCCATTATACCTTCTGCCCCTCTCTCTCTTTCTTCTTCTTCTGGGATCCCAATTATTCTAATGTTGTTTCGTCTTATGGTATCGCTTATCTCTCGAATTCTGCCGTCGTGATCCAGTAGTTGTTTATCTCTCTTTTTCTCAGCTTCTTGATTTTCCATCATTTCATCTTCTGTATTACTGATTCTCTCTTCTGCCTCATTTATTCTAGCAGTTAGCGCCCCCATTTTTGATTGCACCTCATTAATAGCCTTTTTGATTTCTACTTGGTTGGATTTTAGTTCTTTTACTTCTCCAGAAAGGGTTTCTCTAATAACTTCCATATTTTTTTTCAAGCCCAGCTAGTATCTTTAAAGTGATGATTCTGAACTCTAGATCTGACATTGTACTAATGTCCGTATTGAGTAGGTCGCTGGCAGCCGGTACTACCTCTTGTTCTTTTTGTTGAGGTGATTTTTTCCGTCTTGTCATTTTGTGCAGAGGAGAATAGATTAATGAGAGAACAAAATGCTAGCAGAGTAACAACATCCCCAGAAAATATACTCTAAACAAATCAGAAAAAACCTGAAGCAGTGGTAAAAGAAAGGGAAAGAGAGAAAAAAGAAAAAGAAAAAAAAGAAAAAGATAAAGATAAAAACAAAAGCAAACAAAACAACAACAAAAAAACCAGAATGTGATCAAATATGATCAGGATGGTATATAGATCAGTGCCACACACTAGATTTGGGGTGTATTTTGGTCTTTTAGAAGAAAGTGCCTCCCAAAAATTTAAAGAAAGAAAACTTATATATGTACAAAAATAAGGGTTGATATGATGAAAGGATGGAATATGACTGTAAAGATGGAAATTATAAAAAATTTTATAAAAGGAATTGATAAGAAGTTGTTTGAAAAAAGAAAGAAGAGGATTTAAAAAAAAAAAAGGGAGAGGATGTGATCAGGCAGGGGAATAGAAAACACCATATACTAGAGATTTGGGGTATATTTTGATCTGTTAGAAGAAACTATCTCAAATTTTTAAAGAGAGAACAACTTATATATATAAGCCAAAAATACAAAAATACGGGTAACTACAATGAAGGGATAGAATATGACTCTAAAAATGAAAAATAAAAAATTTAAAAAAAAAAAAAAAAGGGATTCTATCCCTTCATTGTAGTTACCCGTATTTTTAAAGGGCTAGTATCCAAAATCTATAAAGAACTCATCAAACTCAACACCCAAAGAACAAAGAATCCAATCAAGAAATGGGCAGAAGACATGAACAGACATTTTTCCAAAGAAGACATCCAAATGGCCAACAGACACATGAAAAAGTGCTCAATATCACTTGGCATCAGGGAAATCCAAATCAAAACCTCAATGAGATACCATCTCACCCCAGTCAGAATGGCTAAAATTAACAAGTCAGGAAATGACAGATGTTGGCGGGGATGCGGAGAAAGGGGAACCCTCCTACACTGTTGGTGGGAATGCAAGCTGGTGCAGCCACTCTGGAAAACTGTATGGAGGTTCCTCAAAAAGTTGAAAATAGAGCTACCATATGATCCAGCAATTGCACTACTGGGTATTTACCCCAAAGATACAAAAGTAGGGATCCGAAGGGGTACGTGCACCCCGATGTTTATAGCAGCAATGTCCACAATAGCCAAGCTGTGGAAAGAGCCAAGATGTCCATCAACAGATGAATGGATAAAGAAGAAGTGGTATATATATACAGTGGAATATTATGCAGCCATCAAAAGGAATGAGATCTTGCCATTTGCAATGATGTGGATGGAACTGGAGGGTATTATGTTGAGTGAAATAAGTCAAACAGAGAAAGACATGTATCATATGATCTCACTGATATGAGGAATTCTTAATATCAAGAAACAAACTGAGGGTTGCTGGAGTGGGGGGTGGGGTGGGAAGGATGGGGTGACTGGGTGATAGACACTGGGGAGGGTATGTGCTCTGGTAAGCGCTGTGAATTGTGCAATACTGTTGAATCTCAGATCTGTACCTCTGAAACAAATAATGCAATATATGTTAAGAAAAAAAAAAAGAAGAAGGTAGCGGGAGGGGAAGAATGAAGCGGGGGAAATCGGAGGGGTAGATGAACCATGAGAGACGATGGACTCTGAAAAACAAACAGGGTTCTAGAGGGGAGGGGGGTGGGAGGATGGGTTAGCCTGGTGGTGGGTATTGAGGAGGGCACATTCTGCATGGAGCACTGGGTGTTATGCACAAACAATGAATCATGGAACACTTCATCTAAAACTAATGATGTAATGTATGGGGATTAACATAAGAATAAAAAAAAAAAAAGAAAAGAAAAGACAGTTTCATACAAGGGAAACCCATAAGGCTATCAGCAGATTCTTCAGCAGAAACTTTGCAAGCCAGAAGAGAGTGTCATAAAATATTTAAAGTGCTGAAAGGAAGAAATCTTCAGTCAGAGTATTCTATCCAGCAGGCTACAATTCAGAATAGAAGGAGATCCCAGACAAAAACTAAAGTTCGTGACCACTAAACCAACCCTGCAAGAAATTTTAGGGGGACTTTTTGAGTGGAAAAAAAAAGACCAAAAGCAACAAACACTAGAAAGGACCAGAGAACATCACCAGAAACACCAACTCTACAAGTAACACAAAGGCGCTAAATTCATATCTTTCAATAATCTCTCTGAATGTAAATGGACTAAATGCTCCAATCAAAAGACAGGATATCAGAATGGATTAAGAAACAAAATCCATCTATATGCTGCTTATAAGAGACTCATTTTAGACCTAAAGACACCTGCAGATTGAAAGTGAGGTGATGGAGGGCCATCTATCATACTGATGGACATCAAAAGAAAGCCAGAGTAGCCATACTTATAACAGACAGAATAGATTTTAAAACAAAGCCCATAATGAGAGATGAAGAAGGGCAATATATCATAATTAAGAGGTCTATCCATGAAAAAGATCTATGCCCCCAACTTGGAAGCACCCAAATATATAAATCAATTAATAACAAACATAAAGAAACTCATTGATAATGATACAATAATAGTAGGGGATTTTAATAACCCACTTACAGCAATGGACATATCATTTAAGCAGAATATCAACAAAGAAATAAGGGCTTTGAATGACACACTGGATCAAATGGACTTAACAGATATATTCAGGACTTTTCATCCTAACGCAGCAGAATATACATTATTTTCAAGTGCACAAGGAACATTCTCCAGAATAGATCACATACTGGGTCACAATTCAGTACTCAACCAGTACAAAAATATTGAGATCATACCATGCATATTTTTAGGTCACAATGTTATTAAACTTGAAGTCAACCACAAGAAAAAATTTGGAAAGACCACAAATACATGGAGGTTAAAGAACATCCTACTAAAGAATGAATGGGTTAATCAGGAAATTAAAGAAGAAATAAAAAAAATACATGTAAGTAAATGAAAATGAAAACACAATACAAAATTTTGGGGATGCAGCAAAGGCAGTCCTAAGAAGGAAGTATACTGCAATACAGGCCCACCTCAAGAAGCAAGAAAATTCTCAAATACACAACCTAACCTTATACCTAAAGGAGCTAGGAAAGGAACAGCAAATAAAGCCTAAAGCCAGAATAAGAAGGGAAATAATAAAGATTAGAGCAGAAATAAGTGATATAGAAACAACAAAAAAATAAAATAGAAAGGGAGATGAAAAGTTTCTCAGAAAAAAAAAAAAAACTAAAGGAGTTCATGACCACTAAATTAGCCCTACAAAAAATATTAAAAGGAAATCTTTGCATGGAAAAGAAAGAGCATAAGTGAGAGAATGAAAAACAACTACTTCCATAAAAAATCAGTCAAAGGATTCACAAAATAAAAAGATGTAAAATATGATACCATATACCAAAAACATAGGAGGGAGAAGAGTAAAGAATGGATTCAAACTTAAGAGACCATCAACTTAATATAGACTGCTATATGCAGATATTATATACAAACCTAATGGTAACCACAAATCAAAGACCAGTAATAGATAAGCAAAAAATAAATAAAAAGAAATTTAGACATATCACTGAGGAAAATCAGCAAACCATAAAAAACAGCAAGAGAAGAAAGAATCAGAGAAAAACCACAAAAACAATCACAAAACAAATAACAAACTGGCAATAAATACATACCTATCAATAATTACTTTCAATGTATATGGACTAAATGCTCCAATCTAAAGACATAGGGTGACAGAATGGATAAAAAACAAGACCCATCTATAAGCTGTCCACAAGACACTCATTTTAGACCTAAAGATACCTGCAGATTGAAAGTAAGAGAATGGAGAAATATTTATCTTGCAAATGGATATCAAAAGACAGCCAGGGTGGCAATACCTATATCAGACAAAATAGACTTTATTTTTTTAAAGATTTATTTATTTATTAGAGAGAGAATGAGAGTGAGCAGGGGGACAGAGAGGCAGAGGGAGAGGGAGAGAGAGAATCTTTAGCAGAATCCCTGCTGAAGTTGAAGCCTGTGGCAGGAATGAATCTCATGACCCTGAGGTCATGACCTGAAACAAAATCAAGTGTTGGATTCTTACCTGAATGAGCCACTCAGCCACCCCCAAAATAGACTTTAAAACAAAAACTGTAATAAGAGACAAAAAGCTCACTGGATAATAATAAAGTGGACAATCCAACAAGAAAATATAATAATTGCAAATATTTATACACCCAACATGAAATTACATGGGAAAAAATGACAATGAAAAGACAACAATTTGAAATCTTTGGTGTGCAGGAAGAGCAGTTTTAAGAGGGAAGGTTATAGCAATAAAGGTCTACCACAAGATGCAAGAAAAATCTCAAATAAACAACCTGACCTTACACCCAAAAGAGCAACAAAAAGAACAACAAATAAAACCTAAATCCAGCAGAAGGAAGGAAATAATGAAGATTAGAGCAGAAATAATTACATAGAAACTAAAGAAACAATAGAACAGATCAATGAAACCAGGACCTGGTTCTTTGAAAAACAAAACAAAACAATAAAATTGATTAACCTCTAGCCAGACTTATCAATCAAAAAAGAGAAAGGACTCAAACAAAACCTCAAACGAAGGAGTGGAAACAATAAGCAACACCAAAGAAATACAATTTTAAGGGAATATTATGAAAAACTATATGCCAATAAATTGGACAACCTGGAAGAAATGGGTATATTCCTAAAAACATATAACTTACCAAAACAGAAGTAGGAAGAAATAGAGAATTTGAACAGATCAATCACTAACATGAAATTGTATCCAGTAATCAAAAATATCCCAAGAAACAAAAATCCAGAACCAGAAAGCTTCAGGTGAGAATTCTATCAAATGTGAAAAGAGTTAATTCTTATTCTTCTCAACTATTCCAAAAAATAGAAGGGATGGAAAACTTCTAAATTCTTTCTATGAGAGCAGTATCACTCTGATACCAAAACCAGATATAGACACCACAAAAAGAGAAGCCAATATCTCTGATTAACTTAGATACAAAAATCCTCAACAAAAAGACTAGCAAACAGAATCCAACAGCATTAAAAAAAAATAATTCAGAATGATCAAGTGGGATTTATTCCGTGGTTGGAAGAGTGGTTCAATATTCTCAAATCAATCAATGTGATACACCGCATCAATAAATGAAAGGATAAAAACCATATGATCCTCTCAATAGATGCAGAAAAAGCATTTGACAAAGTACAACATCCATTCATGATTAAAACCCTCAATAAAGTAGGTTTAGAGGGAACATACCTCAACATAATTAGGTGATATTTGAAAAACCCATAGAGATCATCAAACTCAATGGGAGAAAACTGAGGGCTTTATTCCTAAGGCCAGGAACAAGACAAGGATGTTGACTCTCCAATTTTATTCAACATAGTACTAGAAGTCTTAGGGGCACCTGGGTGGCTCAGTCGCTGGGCATCTGCCTTCAGCTCAGGTCATGATCCCAGGGTCCTGGGATCGAGCCCTGCATTGGGCTCCCTGCTTGGTGGGGAGCCTGCTTCTCCCTCTCCCACTGCCCCTGCTTGTGTTCCCTCTCTCACTGTCTCTCTCTGTCAAAAAATAAATTAAAAACAAAACAAAACACATAGTACTAGAAGTCTTAGATGCAGCAGTTAGATGATAATAAGAAATAAAAGACATTCAAATTGGTGAGGAAGAAGTAAAACTTTCACTAGTTGCAGATAACATGATACTATCTGTAGAAAACCTGAAATATTCCACCAAAAATTAGGAACAACATAAGGTTACCCTCTCCATTCATATTCAAGATAATTTGGAACTTCTGGCCAGGTGCAATAAGGCAAGAAAATAAAATAAAAGGTTTACAGATTAGAAAGGAAGAAATGAGACTGCCCTGATTTGCAGATGATATGAGTCTAGATAGATAATCCCAATAAGTCTACAAATATCTCCTAGAAATAACAAGCAAATTCATCAAGGTCACAGGATATAAGATCAATGTGCCAAAGTAAATTGTATTTTTACATACTAGCAATGAAAACATGGACAATACCATTTATAATCACTTTTTAAATTTAAATTCAATTAATTAACATATAGTGTATTATTAGTTTCAGGAGTAGAGTTCAGTGATCCATCAGTCTTATGTAATACCCAGTGCTCATTACATCACGTGCTGTACTTAATGTCCATCACTCAGTTACCCAATGCCTGCCCCTCCAAGTAACCCTCAGTTTGTTTCCTATGATTAAGAGTCTCTTATGTTTTGTCTCCCTCTCTGATTTTGTCTTGTTTTATATTTTCCTCCCTGCCCCCATTATCCTCTCTTTTATTTCTTAAATTCCACATATGAGTGAAATCATATAATTGTCCTCTGATTGAATTGTTTCCTTAACATAATACCCTCTAGTTCCATCCATGCCATTGCAAATGGCAAGATTTCATTTTTTGATGGCTGAGTAGTATTCCATTGTGTATATATACCACATATTCTTTATCCATTCATCTATCAATGGGCATCTGGGCTCTTTCAATATTTTGGTTATTGTGAACATTGCTGCTATAAATATTGAGCTGCTTGGGCTCCTTCATATCAATACATTTGTATCTTTGGGATAAATACTGAGTAGTGCAATTGTTGGGTCATAGGGTAGCTCTATTTTCAACTTTTTGAGGAACCTCCATACTGTTTTCCAGAATGGCTGCACCAGCTTGCATTCCTACCAACAGTGTAGGAGTGGTTTCCCTTTCTCTGCATCCTCACCAACATCTGTCATTTCCTGACTTATTAATTTTAGCCATTCTGACTGGTATGAGGTGGTATCTCACTGGGATTTTGATTTGTATTGCCCTGATGCCAAGGGATGTGGGGCATTTCTTCATGTGTCTGTAGGCCACTTTTATGCCTTCTTTGGAGAAATGTCTGTTCATGTCTCTTGACCATTTCTTGATTGGATTACTCATTCTTTGGGTGTTGGGTTTGCTAAGTTCTTTATAGATTTTGGATACTAGCTTTTTATCTGATATGTCATTTGCAAATATCTTCTCTCATTCTGTCAGTTGTCTTTTAGTTTTGTTGACTGTTTCCTTTGCTGTGCAAAAGCTTTTTATCTTGATGAAGTCCCAATAGTTCATTTTTGTCTTTCTTTCCCTTGCCTTTGGAGACATGTCTAGCAAGACGTTGCTGCAAGTGAGGGCACAGAGATTGTTGCCTGTGTTCTCCTCTAGGATTTTGATGGATTCCTGTCTCACATTTAGGTCTTTCATCCATTTTGAGTCTATTTTTGTGTATGGTGTAAGAAAATGGTCCAGTTTCATTCTTCTGAATGTGGCTGTCCAATTTTCCCAACATCATTTGTGAAGAGACTGTCCTTTTTCTGTTGGATATTCTTTCCTGCTTTTTTCAAAATTTAGTTGACTGTACAGTTGAGGGTCCATTTCTGGGTTCTCTATCCTGTCCCATTGATCCGTTTGTTTTTGTGCCAATACCATTCTGTCTTGATAATTACAGCTTTGTAATGTAGCATAAAGTCCGGGATTGTGGACACCAGCTTTGGTTTTCATTTTCAACATTCCTTTGGCTATTTGGGTTCTTTTCTTTTTCCATACAAATTTTAAGATTATTTGTTCCAGCTCTGTGAAAACAGTTGATGGTATTTTGATAGGGATTGCTTTGAATGTATAGATTACTCTAGGTAGCATAGACATTTTAACAATACTTGTTCTTTCAACCCATGCAATTGGGACAGTTTTCAATTTCTTTGGGTCTCCTCAACTTCTTTTTTGAGTGTTCTATATTTTTTACAGTACAGATCCTTTGCCTCATTCATTACGTTTATTCCTAGGTATCTTATGGTTTTTGGTGCAATTGTAAATGGGACTGACTCCTTAATTTCTCTTTCTTCTGTCTCTTTGTTAGTGTATAGAAATGAAACTGATTTGTGTGTATTGATTTTGTATCCTGCCACTTAGCTAAAATCCTCTGTGAGTTCTAGGAATTTTGGGGTCTAGCTTTTTGTGTTTTACACATAAAGTGTCATGTCATCTGTGAAGAATGAGTTTGACTTCCTTGCTGATTTGGATGCCTTTTATTTCTTTTTGTTTTCTGATTGTTGAGGTTAGGACTTCTAGTTCTATGTTGAACAACAGTGGTGAGAGTGGGCATCCCTGTCATGTTCCTGACCTTAGGGGGAAAGCTCTCTGTTTTTTGCCATTAGTAATTATATTTGCTGCAGGTTTTTCATAGATGGCTTTTATGATAGTGTGGTATGTTCCCTCTATCCCTACACTGTGAAGAGTTTTAATTAAGAAAGGATGCTATACTTTGTCAAATGTTTTTTCTGATCATCAGTGTCATTTCTATACACCAACAACAAGACAGAAGAAAGAGAAATTAAGGAGTTGATCCCATATACAATTGTACCCAAAACCATAAGATACCTAGAGGCAAAGAATCTGTACTCAGAAAACTATCGAATACTCGAGTATGGGGGCGGAGCAAGATGGCAGAGGAGTAGGAGACTGGATTTCGTCTTTTTTCAAACAACTTATCAATTCCTTTATAAAATTTTTTATATTTCCCATCTTTACAGTCATATTCCATCCCTTCATCATATCAACCCTTATTTTTGAACATATATAAGTTTTTCTTTCTTTAAAATTTTGGGAGGCACTTTCTTCTAAAAGACCAAAATACACCCCAAATCTAGTGTGTGGCACTGATCTATATACCAGCCTGATCATATTTGATTACATTCTGGTTTTTTTTGTTGTTGTTGTTGTTTTGTTTTGTTTGTTTGTTGTTTGAGAACCCCTCTCAAAATCAATAAAAATACGTCAACACCCCGACATCTAATAGTAAAACTTACGAGTCTCAGAGACAAAGAGAAAATCCTGAAAGCAGCTCGGGAGAAGAGATATGTAACCTACAATGGTAGAAACATTAGATTGGCAACAGACTTATCCACACAGACCTGGCAGGCCAGAAAGGACTGGCAGGATATATTCAGAGCACTAATTGAGAAAAATATGCAGCCAAGAATACTCTATCCAGCTAGGCTGTCATTGAAAATTGAAGGAGAGATAAAAAGCTTCCAGGACAAACAAAAACTAAAGGAATTTGAAAACAAAAAACCAGCCCTACAGGATATCTTGAAAGGGGTCCTCTAGCAAAGAGAGAGCCTAAAAGCAGCATAGGCCAGAAAGGAACACAGACTATATACGGTAACAGTCACCTTACAGGCAATACAATGGCACTAAATTCCTATCTTTCAATAGTTACCCTGAATATAAATGGGCTCAATGCCCCAATCAAAAGACACAGGCTATCAGACTGGATTAAAAAACAAGACCCATTGATATGCTGTCTGCAAGAGACTCATTTTAGACCCAAAGACACCCCCAGATTGAACGTGAGGGGGTGGAAAACCATTTACCATGCTAATGGACACCAAAAGAAAGCTGGGGTGGCAATCCTTATATCAGACAAATTAGATTTTAAACCAAAGACTGTAATAAGAGATGAAGAATGACATTATATCCTACTTAAAGGGTCTATCCAACAAGAAGATCTAACAATTGTAAATATCTATGCCCCTAACGTGGGAGCAGCCAGTTATATAAGGCAATTAATAACAAAAGCCAAGAAACACATCGACAACAATACAATAATGGTGGGGGACTTTAACACCCCCCTCACTGAAATGGACAGATCGTCTAAGCAAAAGATCAACAAGGAAATAAAGACTTTAAATGACACACTGGACCAAATGGACTTCACAGACATATTCCGAACATTCCACCCCAAAGCAACGGAATACACATTCTTCTCTAGTGCCCATGGAACATTCTCCAGAATAGATCACATCCTAGGTCATAAATCAGGTCTCGACCGGTACCAAAAGATTGGGATCATTCCCTGCCTACTTTCAGACCACAATGCTTTGAAACTAGAACTCAATCACAAGAGGAAAGT
>NC_058411.1:119173448-119199794 GCF_002201575.2 Neomonachus schauinslandi | reverse complement strand
TTGAGGAAGACACAAAGAAATGGAAAAACGTTCCATGCTCATGGATTGGAAGAACAAATATTGTGAAGATGTCAATGCTACCTAGAGCAATCTACACATTCAATGCAATCCCCATCAACATACCATCCACTTTTTTCAAAGAAATGGAACAAATAATCCTAAAATTCGTATGGAACCAGAAAAGACCCCGCATAGCCAGAGGAATATTGAAAAAGAAAAGCAAAGCCGGCGGCATCACATTTCCAGACTTCCAGCTCTATTACAAAGCTGTCATCATGAAGACAGCATGGTACTGGCACAAAAACAGACACATAGATCAATGGAACAGAATAGAGAGCCCAGAAATGGACCCTCAACTCTATGGTCAACTCTTCTTTGACAAAGCAGGAAAGAATGTCCAGTGGAACAAAGACAGTCTCTTCAACAAATGGTGTTGGGAAAATTGGATAGCCACATGCAGAAGAATGAAACTGGACCATTTCCTTACACCACACACAAAAATAGACCCCAAATGGTTGAAAGACCTCAATGTGAGACAGGAGTCCATCCAAATCCTAAAGGAGAACACAGGCAGCAACCTCTTCCACCTCAGCCGAAGCAACTTCTTCCTAGAAACATCACCAAAGGCAAGGGAAGCAAGGGCAAAAATGAACTATTGGGACTTCATCAAGATAAAAAGCTTTTGCAAAGCAAAGGAAACAGTCAACAAAACCAAAAGACAACTGACAGAATGGGAGAAGATATTTGCAAATGACATATCAGATAAAGGGCTAGTATCCAAAATCTATAAAGAACTCATCAAACTCAACACCCAAAGAACAAAGAATCCAATCAAGAAATGGGCAGAAGACATGAACAGACATTTTTCCAAAGAAGACATCCAAATGGCCAACAGACACATGAAAAAGTGCTCAATATCACTCGGCATCAGGGAAATCCAAATCAAAACCTCAATGAGATACCCCCTCACCCCAGTCAGAATGGCTAAAATTAACAAGTCAGTAAATGACAGATGTTGGCAGGGATGTGGAGAAAGGGGAACCCTCCTACACTGCTGGTGGGAATGCAAGCTGGTGCAGCCACTCTGGAAAACAGTATGGAGGTTCCTCAAAAAGTTGAAAATAGAGCTAACCTATGACCCAGCAATTGCACTACTGGGTATTTACCCCAAAGATACAAAAGTAGGGAACCGAAAGGGTACGTGCACCCTGATGTTTATAGCAACAATGTCCACAATAGCCAAACTGTGGAAAGAGCCAAGATGTCCATCGACAGATGAATGGATAAAGAAGAGGTGGTATATATATACAATGGAATATTATGCAGCCATCAAAAGGAATGAGATCTTGCCCATTGCAATGACGTGGATGGAACTGGAGGGTATTATATTGAGTGAAATAAGTCAAACAGAGAAAGACATGTATCATATGATCTCACTGATATGAGGAATTCTTAATTGCAGGAAACAAACTGAGGGTTGCTGGAGTGGGGGTTGGGGGGCAGGGATGTGGTGACTGGGTGATAGACACTGGGGAGGGTATGTGCTCTGGTAAGCGCTGTGAGTTGTGCAAGACTGTTGAATCTCAGATCTGTACCTCTGAAACAAATAATGCAATATATGTTAAGAAAAAAAAAAGAAGAAGAAGGTAGCGGGAGGGGAAGAATGAAGCGGGGGAAATCGGAGGGGTAGACGAACCATGAGAGACGATGGACTCTGAAAAACAAACTGAGGGTTCTAGAGGGGAGGGGGGTGGGAGGATGGGTTAGCCTTGTGGTGGGTATTGAAGAGGGCACATTTGGCATGGAGTACTGGGTGTTATGCACAAACAATGAATCGTGGAACACTTCATCTAAAATATATGAATATATTTTTATAGAATATATTTATATGAAATATATAAAAATAATGATGTAATGTATGGGGATTAACATAAGAATAAAAAAAAGAGAAAAAAAAAAGAAAAGAAAACTATAGAATACTCATGAAAGAAATTTAGGAAGACAAAAAGAAATGGAAAAATGTTCCATGCTCATGGATTGGAAGAACAAATATTGTGAAAATATCAACCCTTTTTTAAGTCTTTTTTAATTTTCCTTTTTACAATTACATTTTGTCCTTTCATTGTATTTAGTGTTATTTTTGTGTATATATATGTTTTTCTGTCTTTACAATTTGGGATGTAGTTTCTTCTAACAAACAGACCTAAATATACCCAGGATTTGGTGTATTGCTCTGTTCTGTTCATCTGTCTGTTTATATTATTTCTTTTTTTTTTTGCTTTTAATTTTCATTTTTAGTTACATTTTATCCTTTCATTGTATTTTTTTATTTTTGTACATATATAAGTTTTTCTTTCTTTACAATTTTGGGATCATTGTATATTTGTAGAGCAAAATACATGGAGGATCCAGTGTATTGCTCTGTTCTGGTCTCCTGATTGATTATATTTTCCCTGTCTTTTTTTTAATTTTATTTTTCCAATATCCAGTCTCTTCTGATTTGTTTAATGTATATTTCTCTGGGGTTGTTCTTGCCATTTTAGTATTTTGTTCTGTTGTTCATCTATTCTTTTTTTTTAAGATTTTATTTATTTATTTGAGAGAGAGAGAATGAGAGAGAGTGAGTACATGAGAGGGGGGAGGGCCAGAGGGAGAAGCAGACTCCCGGCCGAGCAGGGAGCCCAATGCGGGACTCGATCCAGGTACTCCAGGATCATGACCTGAGCCGAAGGCAGTCGCTTAACCAAGTGAGCCACCCAGGCGCCCTGTTGTTCATCTATTCTTCTCTGGAGAGAAGGACAAGATGGAAAAACTCACCTCAAAAAAGAGAACAAGAGGCAGTGCTCACTGCCAGGGACTTAATCAGTATGTACATAATAAGGTGTTGGAACTAGAGTTCAGAATAATGATAATAAAAATACTAGCTGGGCTTGAAAAAAACATAGAAGACACTAGAGAATCCTTTTCTGGAGAAATAAAAGAAGTAAAATCTAATCAAGATGAAATCAAAAAGGCTATTAATGAGATGCAATAAAAAATGGAGGCTCTAACTGCTGGGATAAATGAAGCAGAAGAGAGAATTAGTGATATAGAAGACAAAATGATAGGGAATAAAGAAGCTGGGAAAAAAAGATAAACAACTACTGGATTACAAGAGGAGAATTCAAGAGATAAGTAATACCATAAGGCAAAACAATAGTAGAATAATTGGGATCCCAGAGGAAGAGGAAAGGGAGGGGCAGAAGGTATATTGGAGCAAATTATATCTGAGAACTTCCCTAATTTGTGGAAGGAAATAGGCATTCAAGTCCAGGAAGCACAGAGAACCCCCCCTCAAAATTTATAAAAATACGTCAACACCTATTTTTAGCTGTCGACATATAAAGATTTATTTATTTATCTGAGAGAGCTAGAATGAGAGAGAGAGAGTACATGAGAGGGGAGAGGGTTAGAGGGAGAAGCAGGCTCCTCGCTGAGCAGGGAGCCCGATGCGGGACTCGATCCAGGGACTCCAGGATCATGACCTGAGCTGAAGGCAGTCGCTTAACCAACTGAGCCACCCAGGCGTCCCAGCTGTCGACATATAATAGTGAAGCTTGCAAATTCCAGAGACAAAAAGAAAATCCTGAAAGCAGCTCGGGACAAGAGGTCCATAAATTACAAGGGTAGAAACATTTGACTGGCATCAGACCTATCCACAGAGACCTGGCAGGCCAGAAAGGACTGGCATGATATATTCAGGATGTTAAATGAGATAAATAAGCAGCCAAGAATACTTCATCTAGCAAGGTTGTCATTCAAAAAAGGATAGATAAAAAGCTTCCAGGACAAGCAGAAACTAAAAGAATTTGTGATTACTAAACAAACCCTGCAAGAAATAATAAAGGGGATCCAGTAAGCAAACAGAGAGTCCAAAAGTAACATAAACCAGAAAGAAAGAGAGACAATCTACAGAAACAGGGACTTTACAGGTAATACAATAGCACTAAATTCATATCTTTCTACAGTTACTCTGAATGTAAATGGATTAAATGCCCCAATCAAAAGACACATGGTACTAGATTGGATAAAAAAGCAAGACCCATCAATATGCTCTCTGCAAGAGACTCATTTTAGACCCAAAGACACCTCCAGATTAAAAGTGAGGTGGTTGAGAACTATTTGTCATGCTAATGGACATCAAAAGAAAGCTGGGGTAGTAATGCTTATATCAGACAAATTAGATTTTTTTTTGACAAATTAGATTTTAAACCAAGGACTATAATCACTTTTTTTTTAATGAAATAGTTGTAAATCTAACAAAACATGTATAGAACTTCTATGCTGAAAACTACAAAAGGCCAATGAAAATAACCAAAGAAAATCTCAATAAAGCAGACACATACTTTGTTCATGAAATAGAGAATCAACATAGCAAAAATGTCAATTATCCCCAGATGATATATAGGACTCCTATTAAAATCCTAGCAAGGTTTTTGTAGATGGAGACAAAATTATTTTTAAATTTATATGAAATGTCAGAGGAATGAGAATAGCTAAAACATTTTTGAAAAAGAAGAGTAGGGTAGATAGAATTAGTATATTCAATTTCAAGACTTATTATAAAGCTATAGTAATCAAGATTGTGTAGTATTGATGGAAGGATAAACACATAGATCACTGGGAGAGTAGAGAACCTAAAAATATATTCAACACTTTTATGACAAAGGTGCCAAAGCAATTTGATAGAGGAAATATGGTATTTTCAATAAATGGTTGGAGAAATTGGACATCTACAGGCAATAATTGGACCTTAAACTAAATCTCAAATGTTATCTTAAAAAAAAAAACCCTCAAAATTGAACATGGACTTAAATATAAGACATAAGGGTATAAAATCTTTAGGAAAAAACAGGGGGAAGTAGTTGTGTTGTAATGCTAGGCAATGAGTTCTTAGACTTCACACCACAAACAGGATCCAAAAACAATAAATTCATAAACTGGACTTCATCAAACTTAATATTTTTCTCTGTGAAAGACCTTTGTAAGAGATAAAATAACAAACTATTTTCAAGCTGCATATCTGACAAAAGATGGAGATCTAAAATATATAAAGAACTTTACAAAAACAAAAACATTTCACCAAAAATAATATTCAAAATGCAAATAGTAGATGAAAGATGTTCAACATTATTATCTATTAGGGAAATGCACTTATTACATATATTACACTTATCAGAATGGATTTTTTTTTTTAAAGTAAAATGTCAAATGCTGGTGAGGATGCAAGGATGCAAAGACACTGGATCCCTCACACATTGTTGGTGGCTATATAAAATAGTACAGCCACTAAGGAAAATATTTTGGCAATTTTTTCAAAACTAAACATCCACGTACTATATGGCCCAGAAATTACACTCTTGAGCATTTATCCAAGCTAAATGAAACTTATGTTTATATAAAAATCTATAAATAAATGTTTGTAGCAGCTTTATTTACACTAGTAGAAAATTTAAAGCAACTCAGATATCCTTCAATTAGAAAATAGTTAAAATGTGGTGCATCCATGACATAGAATACTACTCAGCAGTAAGAAAGAACAAACTACAGATAACCCCAAGAATCTGGATAAATCTCTAGAGAATTATTCTGAGGGAAAAAAAAAAGCCAATTCTCCAAAGGATACATAATGTATGATTCCATGTATATAACATTCTTAAAATGAAAAACTGTAGAAATGGACAAGGTTAATGGTTGCCAGGGGTAAGAAGGGAGAAGAGGTGGGAGGAAGTAGTTACTATAAAAGGTCAGCATGGAGAATTCTTGTGGTAATGGAAATGTTCTATATTTGACTGTATCTATGTCAATGTCTGGGCTGCGATATTCTACTAGAGATTTGAGAAGCCAACACATTATTTTCCATAACATTTTTCATTCCCTCAAGCAGTGCACAAAGGTTCCACTTTCTCCATGCACACTTGTTACTTTTTTCTTTCTTTTAAATTGAAGTATTGTTGACACACAATGTTTCATTAGTTTCAGATGTATAACATACTGATTTGACAAGTCCTTATGCTATGCTCACCATATGTCACCACACAACCCTATTACAATATCATTGACTATATCTCCTATACTGTACCTTTTCCTGGTTTTGTTTTGTTTTGTGATGATAATATCCTAATGGGAGTGAAGTGTTTGTATTATGGTTTGGCCAGATGCTACCTTTGAGAGGATATAGAGAAAGGGTACACAGGATCTCTTTGTATTATTTCTTATAGCTGCAAGTGAATTTACAATTACCTTAAAATTAAAAGTTTAATTTAAAAAATGTCCTAACTGCCAAAATTAAACAATGATGAAAAATGTGAAGAAGAAAATTAAAAGGACCCATAATCACACCACTAAGATGAAGCAACTTTTAGTACTTAAGGGTAGGGACATTGGAGACAAAAGTGTAGTTCTTTGCCCCATGATTTCTTAGCACTATTAGCCTGTTTCCTTATCTGTAAAGTGTGAGTTATATTATTGTCAGGAATTGTAAGGGATCTAAAATTTTACCCTACCTGCAAGCTAACAAATTAGTCTGTCACAGTTTCATGACAGGAACACCCGTGATTTCCAGGTCAGAGGAAAAACTTTATTACTCACAGCAGCGACAGTTCCAGAGTATCAGCTGTATCATCAGCTCCAGTTCTCTGAGCCTCACTGCCCACAGGACAATACAAAGAAGCAGAGATGATGCTCCCACATTCAGTGCTTTGAGTTACAGTAGAGGAGCTCAGAGAACTCACATCTTTCATATCAGGCTTGCTTGTCCTTTGACTAGAGGAAAATATCTTTATGATATTGGATGATAAACCCAATTATCCTATCTCTGTCTTCCAACATTGCTTGCAATATAAGTGCCCTTGGAAGGATAGATCCAAACAAAAAGAGTCAGTCTCTCTGCTTGCGAATCAGGCAGAAACCCAAAAGATATATGGAGAATTGTCTGCCAACTATTATATAATTCAAAATGTTTTTGTGAGGTTGTTTATTCTGTTTGGAGGATGAAAGGGTAAAGGCTTTGCAGGTACAGGCTTAGCACAGTCCCTGAAGCACAGTAGTACTGAATCAAAGTCCAATTTTTAAAAAGCATTTCACAATCACACCAGTCTCCACCAGTCAGCTGATCATGCCCTATATCTTCTCACCTACTCTTTCCATCAAATTTCCATAATCTCAGGACTATATCTAAAATACCAGTGTTTTCAACTAAATTTTCTTCCTTTGTCTCATTCACCAAGGAATCAAGAATTTCTAGAAAATGGGTAAAAAGGACACTAGGAAGCTCTATGCTGCCAGCTTCATTTCCCAGGATAAAGCTGATGAAATTATCTGTGATTCTGGCAGCTTTTTCAGATTGCAAAAGCTTCAATTCCATATACTTGGGCCAGTAATAGCTTTAAAAACTCTCTGTTCCTGAGTGGCTTCCTATTTTTATTTTTGGCTTTGATCTTACTCTAGAAGTATAGATTTAAGTATTTTTAAAAATAGAATGAATAAAGAGATGGGACATGCTATTAGAGAATTCGAAGTAGGGGGCTTGGTGGGAAATGGGTTTGAAGCAGAAATTTATCTTCTATTCCTTTGCATGTTAGTAATAGTGGCCAGGGGACCATAAAGGAAAGACTGGAAGATGTTACTAAAACTTTGACTTGTAAAAAGCTTTTCTCTAACACTTCCAGGTTTTTCAACTCTGCACAAGCAGAGGCTTAAGACACTGCACCAAAAAAATACCAAAAATTTATCAAAATCTGTTTTTTTATTTTTATTTTTTAAAGGATTTATTCATTTACTTGACCGAGAGAGAGAGAGCACAAGCAGGTGGAACAGCAGGCAGAGGGAAAGGGAGAAGCATACCCCCCTGCTGAGCAGGGAGCCTGATGTGGGGCTCAATCCCAGGACCCCAGGATCAGGACCTGAGTTGAAGGCAGCCACTTAACCGACTGAGCCACCCAGTCACCCCAGTCCTTTTTTTTTTTAATTTCAGTTCTTAGAAAAGTATAGTGAAGATTTATTTTAAAACTTGATCTCCAAATAAACCATTTCTGATATACTTTGTGATTCCTCCAACTTAAGGTCCAGGAAGACGAGAGGTGAAAGTAATCTTCTTAAGCTTTTAATGAAACAAAACACTTCAGTGCCCAATCTAGTCTCTCAACTACTTTTCCCCCCAAATTGGCACCACACCCCATGCTTCTATTAACTCTAAAGGGACAATTTTATATTTTACACTTTTCTTATAGTGGAGATTTGAGATATAGAAGGTATATCTGTTCTCTTGGAATCAAGAAATTTTATAGACCATCTCCACTAGTTATTAGTTTTAAAGAAACTTTAAGAAGGCGCTCTACTGAACTTTATACATACAAAAACAGAAGCTGCTATAGAAGAAATAGAAGCAGGCTCAGTCTATACATTTTAGGAACTGGTATTCCCTCCTGAGAGTAAAAGAAGCATGTAGAATACAGTCAGACAGACCAGGTAAACTGAAGGCAAAGGAGGGATGCAGGCAAGGAGATCTCAAAGAGACCACCAGAAGTGAAAAGATTGGCTACCTAGGAAAATTAACAAAAAAAGATCAACTGCAAGGCATTTCCTACTAAAACTATCAAATTTCAGATATAAAGATAAAATCCTTAATATCTACTGGGAAAAAGGACAGATAATTTTAAAAAGCAAAATAATTAAACTGGCAAGAAAGTTTTCAAGGCCAACATACAAAACTGGGCAATAATAGAGCAGTATTTTTAAAAAGCTTAATGAAAATCTGAGTCAACCGTTCTTTATTTCCTTCTTTCTGTCCACATTAACTAATTGGAATACTACATGAGAAAAAGCTGACTCTTCTCCTCCATCTATTTGTTTAATAATTTATATATCAGCATAGACTCATGACTATTTTATTTTATTATATGGGTTAAAATTCATTACTATTATCTATTTTGTTGTTTAAATTGTTTCAGCTGTGGTGATTAGAGGCTCCTTCAGGTTGGATCTTTGGTTTTTAAATTTCCAAGTAGAAGTTCATTCTGTTTGTTTTTGTTAGTAAGTTTTAGTTTTATTGTATTGTTATCAGAGTGGATTGTTTGAAATATTTCTGTATAAAAGTTATTAATGTCCTCTTTTTGTTACTTAAACCATAGAGTAAACTGTTCATGAGTCCATGCCGATATAAATATACAATTAAATGAATCAATGGGAGAAAAGAGGCAACTCTTCTTCACCATAGAATTTCAATGAATTAATGTAGACAGAAAGAGGGAAATAGAGAATAACCATTAGATAAACACCACAGAATTAAATGTTATAGATAAGATCCACCAAAGAATGCTAAAATTAGCACAAAAGTTTGAGAAGAAACCGAGAATTTGTATAATCTCAACGTATCTCTCTAAATATACCTACCAATTACAAAATGAAAGATAGTAACTTTACACTGGAAAAATCTAGCAGACACCAATGTAACCAAGTAATCAGTGCAAATGATAAAAAGCTGAGGAATTGTTACAGACTATACTAAGATTAAGTAAAATAACAAATAAATACAATAAGAGGTCTTGAATAGGATTCTGGAACTAAAATTCAAAATTTTAAATAATAAAACATTACACAAAAAGATGCTTAAAATTATTAGTCACTAGAAAGTGAAAAGAAAAACCACAATAATATACCATTAATCACCTATTAGAATGGCTAACATAAAAAATACTGACAATACCAAGTGCTGACAAGGACATGAAGCTACAGAAATCCACTGGTGGGAATGCAAACTGGTATAGTCACTCTGGGAAACAGTGTAGAAATTTCATAAAAAGTTACATACATACAAATACCAAGAGTGAACTTTAATGTAACTATGGGCTCGGGGTAATGCACAAGCTAATCTTACACCTAAAATAGCAGGAGAAAGAACACCAAATAAAACCTAAACCAAGCAGGAAAAGAGAAATAATAAAGATTAGAGCAGAGATAAATGAAATAGAAACCAGAAAAACGGTAGAACAGATCAACAAAACTAGAAGCTGGTTCTTTGAAAGAATTAATAAGACTGATAAACCTCTGGCCAGACTTATCCAAAAGAAAAGGGAACAGATATAAATTAATAAAATCATGAATGAAAAGGGAGAGATCATGACTAACAGCAAGGAAATAGAAATAATTATTAGAAATTATTACCAGCAACTATATGCCAACAAATTAAGCAACCTGGAAGAAATGGGTGCATTCCTAGAAACCTATAAACTACCAAGATTGAAACAGGAAGAAATAGACAATTGGAATAGACCCATAACCAGTAACAAAATTGAAGCAGTAATCAAAAACTTCCCAAAAAACAAGAGTTCAGGGCTAGATGACTTCCCAGGGGAATTCTACTAAACATTTAAAGAAGAAATAATACCTATTCTCCTGAAGCTGTTTCAAAAAATAGAAACAGAAGGAAAACTTCTGAACTCATTCTATGAGGCCAGCATTACCCTGATCCTAAAACCAGGCAAAGACCCCATCAGAAAGGAGAGTTACAGACCAATTTCCCTGATGAACATGGATACCAACATTCTCACCAATATACTAGCCAATAGGTTCCAACAATACATTAAAAGGATTATTCACCATGACCAGGTGGGATTTATTCCTGGGATGCAAAGGTAGTTCAACATTCCCAAATCAATCAAAGTGATAGAGCACATTAATAAAAGAAAAGACAAGAACCATATGATCCCCTCAATTGATGCAAAAAGCATTTGACAAAATAAAACATCCTTTCCTGATTAAAACTCTTCAGAGTGTAGGGATAAAGGGAACATACCTCAATATAAAAACCATCTATGAAAAGCCCACAGCAAATATCATTATCAGTGGGGGGAAAGCTGAGAGCTTTTCCCTTAAGGTTAGGAACATGACACTCTCACCCACTCTCACCACTCTCGCCCACTCTCACCACTGTTGTTCAACATAGTGCTAGAAGTCCTAGCATCAGCAATCAGACAACAAAAATAAATAAAAGGCATCCAAATTGGCAAGGAAGAATTCAAGCTCTCTCTCTTCACAGATGACATGATACTTTATGTGGAAAATCCAAAAGACTCCACTCCCAAATTACTAGAACTCATACAGCAATTCAGCAATGTGGCAGGATGCAAAATCAATGCACAGAAATCAGTTGCTTTTCTATACACTAACAATGTAATTGTAGAAAGAGAAATTAAGGAATCAATTCCATGTACAATAGCACCAAAAACCATAAGATACTTAGGAATAAATATAACCAAAGAGGTAAAGGTTATGTACTCTAGAAACTACAGAACACTTATGAAAGAAATTGAAGAAGACAAAAAAAAAAAGATGGAAAGAATAAATATTGTTAAAATGTTTATCCTGCCCAGAGCAATCAACACTTTCAATGCCATCTCTATTAAAATACCATTGGCATTTTTCAAGGAGCTAGAACAAACAATTCTAAAATTTGTATGGAACCAGAAAAGACTCTGAATCACCAAGGGAATGTTGAAAAAGAAAAACAAAGCTGGGGGCATCACGTTGCCCAACTTCAAGCTATATTACAAAGCTGTGATCATCAAGACAACCTGGTATTGTCACAAAAACAGACACATAGATCAATGGAACAGAATAGAGTCTCCAGAAATGGACCCTCAACTCTATGGACAACTAATCTTTGACAAATCAGGGAAAAATATCCAATGGAAAAAAGTCAGTCTCTTCAATAAGTGGTGCTGGGGAAATTGGACAGCTACATACAGAAGAATGAAACTGAATCATTCTCTTACACCATACACCAAGATAAACTCAAAATGGATGAAAGACCTCAATGTGAGACAGGAATTCATCAAAATCCTAGAGAAGAACATAGGCAGTAACCTCTTTGACATCACCCACAGCAACTTCTTTCAAGACACTTCTCCAAAAGCAAGGGAAACAAAAGCAAAAATGAACTTTTGGGACTTCATCAAGATAAAAAGCTTTTGCAAAGCAAAGAAAACAGGCAACAAAACTACGAGGCAACCCACAGAATTGGAGAAGATATTTGCAAATGACACTACAGATAAAGGGCTGGTATCCAAGATCTATAAAGAACTTTTGGAACTCAACACTCAAAAAACAAATAATCCAGTCAAAAAATGGGCAGAAGACATGAACAGACACTTCTCCAAAGATGACATCCAAATGGCCAACAGACACATGAAAAAATGCTCAACATCACTTGTCATCAAGGAAATACAAATCAAAACCACAATGAGATACTACCTTACACCAGTTAGAATGGCAAAAATTAACAAAACAGGAAACAACAAATGTTGGTGAGGATGTGGAGAAATGGGAACGCTCTTACACTGTTGGTGGGAATGCAAGCTAGTACAGCCACTCTGGAAAACAGTATGAAGGTTCCTCAAGATGTTAAAAATAGAGCTACCCTATGACCCATCAATTGCCCTACTAGGTATTTACCCCAAAGATACAGATGTAGTGAAAAGAAGGGGCACATGCACCCCAATGTTCATAACAGCAATGTCCACAATAGCCAAATTGTGGAAGGAGCTGAGATACCCTTCAACAGATGAATGGATAAAGATGTGGTATATATATACAATGGAATATTACTCAGCCATCAGAAAGGATGAATACCCACCATTTGCACTGAGATGGATGGAACTGGAGGGGATTATGGTAAGTGAAATAAGTCAAGCAGAGAAAGACAATTACCATATGGTTTCACTCATATGTGGAACATAAGGAATAGCATGGAGGAGCATAGGGGAAGGGAGGGAAAATTGAGGGGGGAGAAATTAGAGACAGAGACAAACCATAAGAGACTATGGACTCCAGGAAACAAACTGAGGGTTTCAGAGGGAGGGGGGTCGGGGGATGGGGTAACTGGGTGATGGGTATTAAGGAGGGCACATGTTGTGATGTGCACTGGGTGTTATATGCAACTAATGAATCATTGAACAGTACATCAAAAACTAATGACATACTACACAGTGGCTAACTCATCATAAAAAAAACTATGGACTTGGGGTGATAATGATATGTCAACATAGGTTTATCATTATATTACTGAGATAATAATAATATTGATCATGGGGGAGGCTGTCCATGTGTGAGATCAGGGGATATGTGAAATCTCTGTACTTTATGCTTAATTTTGCTATGAACCTAATACTGCCCTAAAAATGAAGTCTAATAAATTTTATTTAAGTTAAACATACATTTATAAGATGACCCAAACAGTTCCACTTCTATGTATTTATCTTAGAGAAATGAAAAAGTTATGTTCACAGAAAACCTTGCTTGTGAGTATTTATAGCATCTGTGGTATATTCACACAATGAGATACTACTCACCAATAAAAAGAAATGAACTACTGATAATAACATGAAAGTATTTTAAAATGCATTAAACTAAATGAAAGAAATAGTTTTGAAATATTGTAAATTGTATTATTCTATTTATACAGTGTTATGGAAGAAAAATAGAGAAGTAGAGACTAGATCACTGGTTTCTTGGGGTTAGACAGAGGGTGAGGGCATAAATACATAGGGATAATAGAAGGAGATTCTTTGGAGGGCTAGAATTTTTCTGTATTCTGTCTATAATGATTATAAGAATCTGCATCTGTAGAAACTTCTAGAATGCAACACCTTAAGGTGAATTTTACTGTGTATAAATTTAGAAGTTTAGAAAAACGGTATCACCCTGATAGGACCCAGGCAGACTCTAATTTTTCAGTTTTCCATGATTCACTCATTCCTGAATCATACTACCAGCATGATTACTAACCATTTCTATTACCATTTGATGTTCACCCAGCATAACTTAATATTTTCATTCAATGATTTATTGAATTCTTTTCCAAAAAGTCATATATCTGAATTCACTGGTTTGGTGTGCTAGTTATATTTTTTCAACTAACTTTAGTATAAATATATAACTATTTGAACAACAACAGAAAATATAGCCAGAAACAGTGTTAAGAAAAAGTGATAGATCACTGCCTCTTGAAAGGACCCTTAAAGATAATCTAGTCCAATTCAGCCATTTCTCAAATTGTATGTCTACACATAGGTTGTAACATCTTACCCAAGCAGTGTTAAAGGAGGTTGCTTTTCAATGATTCAGAGCCACAGGAATGGTAGACTAGCACATTCTGATTGGACAAAGAACTTATGGAAGATAAAGACATTCCTGACTTATTCCTGATTTCTTTTTAATGGCTTAGTGCCTTGCACTAAGTGTTCAAAAAGTATTTGTTTGGTAGAATTAAATGTTAGAAGGCATAGAAGTGTATTTATGGATAAAGAAGTGCATTAACTATACTGTGGCACCATGATTCCTTTGAAGTTTTTCTATTTTGATCCTACATTGATTAGATTGGGGGCGGCTCACGATTTTTTTAAGTATATTTTGACACACAATGGTATGTTAGTTTTCAAGTATACAACATAGTGATTTGACAAATTTATACATTTTTTTCCATCTTTTTTTTCCTTTATTTATTTTTTTAATTCTTATGTTAATCCCCATACATTACATCATTAGTTTTAGATGTAGTGTTCCATGATTCATTGTTTGTGCATAACACCCAGTGCTCCATGCAGAATGTGCCCTCCTCAATACCCACCATCAGGCTAACCCATCCTCCCATCCCCCTCCCATCTAGAACCCTCAGTTTGTTTTTCAGAGTCCATCGTCTCTCATGGTTCGTCTACCCCTCCGATTTCCCCCGCTTCATTCTTCCCCTCCCACTACCTTCTTCTTCTTCTCTTTTTTTTTTCCTGAACATATATTGCATTATTTGTTTCAGAGGTACAGATCTGAGATTCAACAGTCTTGCACAATTCACAGCGCTTACCAGAGCACATACCCTCCCCAGTGTCTATCACCCAGTCACCCCATCCCTCCCACCCCACCCAAATTTATACATTATGTTATGTTCACCACAAGTGTAGCTACCATGTGTCCCCATACATCACTATTACAATACCATTGACTATATTTTTTATGCTGTACATTTTATTGCCATGACCTATTCATTTAATAACTGGAAGCCTGAATCTCCCACTCCCCTTCACTCCTTTTGCTTACCCCACTGCCCTCCCTCCCCTCTGGCAACCCTCAATTTGTTCTCTATATTTGTAGGTCTGATTCTGCTTTTTGTTTGTTCATTCATTTTTTTAGAAGATTTCACTTATGAGTGAAATCATATAGTATTTGTCTTTATATATCACATCTTCCTTATCCATTTTTCTATTGATGGACATTTACGTTGCTTCCATATCTTGGCCATTGTACTCAATTAATTTTGTCCCTTTGAAGTAGGATTACTACAGGCCACTAGTACAGAGTATGTACTACATATGTGCACCATGTACTACAATGAAAAGACTGCCTTCAGCTCTGGAAGCTATATGAAAAAATGATACAGGAGGTTACTAAGTGGTTCTAGCTTTAGCAGCAACATGACAAAATGAAAAAAGAAAAGGGAAATTGAATAAGCTCTTTGTATCCCCACCTTTTATATATTAACTCATTTTATTTATTTAAATGAATTTGTCTTTATTTTTTAAGAGCTGAATTTACAAGAAATTAAGGTATCCATTCATTGCATTTTTTTAAAGATTTTTTTTATTGAGTTATGTTAATCCCATACATTATATCATTAGTTTTTGATGTAGTGTTCCATGATTCATTGTTTGTGTATAAAACCCAGTGTTCCATTCAGTAAGTGCCCTCTTTAATACCCATCACCAGGCTAACCCATTGCCCACACCCTCCATCTAGAACCCTCAGTTTGTTTTGCAGAGTCCATCGTCTCTCATGGTTCTTATCCCCCTCTGATTTCCCGCACTTCATTTTTCATTTCCTGCTATCTTCTTCTTCCTCTTTTTTTTTTTTTTAACATATAATGTATTATTTGTTGCAGAGGTACAGGTCTGTATTTCACAATTCACAACACTCACCATAGCATATGCCCACCCCAATGTCTATCACCCAGCCACCCCATCCCTCCCACCCCCCACCACTCCAGCAACCCTCAGTGTGTTTCCTGAGATTAAGAATTCCTCATATCAGTGAGATCATATGATACATGTCTTTCTTTGATTGACTTATTTCGCTCATAATACCCTCCAGTTCCATCCACGTTGTTGCAAATGGCAAGATTTCATTCCTTTTCATGGCTGCATAATATTCCATTGTATATATTTACCACCTCTTCTTTATCCATTCATCTGTCGATGGACATGTTGGCTCTTTCCATAGTTTGGCTATTGTGGACATTGCTGCTATAAACATCGGGATGCACGTACCCCTTCGGATCCCTACATTTGTATCTTTGGGGTAAATACCCAGTAATGCAATTGCTGGATCATATGGTAGCTCTATTTTCAACTTTTTGAGGAACCTCCAAACTGTTTTCCAGAGTGGCTGCACCAGCTTGCATTCCCACCAAAAGCGTAGGAGGGTTCCCCTTTCTCCTCATCCCCGCCAACATCTGTCATTTCCTGACATGTTAATTTTAGGCATTCTGACTGGTGTGAGGTGGTATCTCATTGAGGTTTTGATTTGGATTTCCCTGATCCCGAGCGATGTTGAGCACTTTTTCATGTGTCTGTTGGCCATTTGGATGTCTTCTTTGGAAAAATGTCTGTTCATGTCTTCTGCCCATTTCTTGATTGGATTCTTTGTTCTTTGGGTGTTGAGTTTAATAAGTTCTTTATATATTTTGGATACTAGCCCTTTGTCTGATATGTCATTTGCAAACATCTTCTCCCATTCAGTTGGTTGTCTTTTGGTTTTGTTGACTGTTTCCTTTGCTTTGCAAAAGCTTTTTATCTTGATGAAGTCCCAATAGTTCATTTTTGCCCTTGCTTCCCTTGCCTTTGGCGATGTTTCTAGGAAGAAGTTGCTGTGGCTAAGGTCGAGGAGATTGCTGCCTGTGTTCTCCTTTAGGATTTTGATGGACTCCTGTCTCACATTGAGGTCTTTCAACCATTTGGAGTGTATTTTTGTGTGTGGTGTAAGGAAGTGGTCCAGTTTCATTCTTCTGCATGTGGCTATCCAATTTTCCCAACACCATTTGTTGAAGAGACTGTCTTTGTTCCATTGGACATTCTTTCCTGCTTTGTCAAAGATGAGTTGACCATAGAGTTAAGGGTCCATTTCTGGGCTCTCTATTCTGTTCCATTGATCTATGTGTCTGTTTTTGTGCCAGTACCATACTGTCTTGATGATGTCAGCTTTGTAATAGAGCTTGAAGTCCGGAAATGTGATGCCGCCAGCTTTGCTTTTCTTTCTCAACATTCCTCTGGCTATGCGGGGTCTTTTCTGGTTCCATACAAATTTTAGGATTATTTGTTCCATTTCTTTGAAAAAAGTGGATGGTATTTTGATGGGGATTGCATTGAATGTGTAGATGCTCTAGGTAGCATTGACATCTTCACAATATTTGTTCTTCCAATCCATGAGCATGGAACGTTTTTCCATTTCTTTGTGTCTTCCTCAATTTCTTTCATAAGTATTTTATAGTTTTCTGAGTACAGGTTTTTTGCCTCTTTGGTTGGATTTATTCCTAGGTATCTTCTGGTTTGGGGTGCAATTGTAAAAGGGATCAACTCCTTAATTTCTCTTTCTTCTGTCTTGTTTTTGGTGTATAGGAATGCCACTGATTTCTGTGTATTGATTTTATATCCTGTCACTTTGCTGAATCCCTGTATGAGTTCTAGCAGTTTTGGGGTGGAGTCTTCTGGGTTTTCCACATGAAGTCTCATATCATCTGCAAAGAGTGAGAGTTTGACTTCTTCTTTGCTGATTTGGATGCCTTTTATTTATTTTTTTTGTTTTCTGATTGCTGTGGCTGGGACTTCTAATACTATGTTAAATAGCAGTGGTGATAGTGGACATCCCTACCATGATCCTGACCTTAGGGGAAAAGCTCTCAGTTTTTCCCCATTGAGAATGATATTCACATTGGGTTTTCATAGATGGCTTTTATGAAATTGAGGTATGCACGCTCTATCCCTGTACTCTGAAGAGTTTTGATCAAGAAAGGATGCTGGACTTTGTCAAATGCTTTTTCTGCATCTATTGAGATGATCACATGGCTCTTGTTCTTTCTTTTATTAATGTACGGTATCACGTTGATTGATTTGCGGATGTTGAACCAAACTTGCAGCCCAGGCATAAATCCCACTTAGTCACGGTGAATAATCGTTTTCATGTTCTGTTTGATCCTATTGGCTAGTATTTTGGCGAGAATTTTTGCATCCATGTTCATCAAGGATATTGGTCTGTACTTCTCCTTTTTGATGGGGTCTTTGCCTGGTTTTGGGATCAAGGTAATGGTGGCCTCATAAAACAAGTTTGGAAGTTTTACTTCCATTTCTATTTTTTGGAACAGTTTCAGAAGAATAGGTATTAATTCTTCTTGAAATGTTTGATAGAATTCCCCTGGGAAGCCATCTGGCCCTGGGCTTTTGTTTTTTAGGAGATTTTTGATGACTGCTTCAATTTCCTTAGTGGTTATAGGTCTGTTCAGGTTTTCTATTTCTTCCTGGTTCAGTTTTGGTAGTTGATCCATCTCTAGGAATGCATCTATTTCTTCCAGGTTATCTAATTTGCTGGCATAGAGTTGCTCATAATATATTCTTGTAATTGTTTGAATTTCTTTGGTGCTGGTTGTGATCTCTCCTCTTTCATTCATGATTTTATTTATTTGGATGATTTCTCTTTTCTTTTTGATAAGTCTGGCCAGTGGTTTATCAATCTTGTTAATCTTTCAAAGAACCAGCTCCTAGTTTCATTGATCTGTTCTACTGTTCTTTTGGTTTCTATTTAATTGATTGCTGCTCTGATCTTTATTATTTCTCTTCTCCTGCTGGGTTTAGGCTTTATTTGCTGTTCTTTCTCCAGCTCCTTTAGGTGTAGGGTTAGGTTGTGTACTTGAGACCTTTCTTGTTTCTTGAGAAAGGCTTGTATTGCTATATACTTTCCTCTTAGGACTGCCTTTGCTGCATCCCAAAGATTTTGAAAATTGTGTTTTCATTTTCATTAGTTTCCATGAATTTTTTTAATTCTTCTTTAATTTCCTGGTTGAGCCATTCATTCTTTAGTAGGATGCTCTTTAGCCTCATGTATTGAGTTCTTTCTGACTTTCCTCTTGTGATTGAGTTCTAGTTTCAAAGCATTGTGGTCTGAAAATAGGCGAGGAATGATCTCAATCTTTTGGTACCGGTTGAGACCTGATTTATGACCTAGGATGTGATCGGTTCTGGAGAATATTCCATGGGCACTAGCGAAGAACGTGTATTCCGTTGCTTTGGGATGGAATGTTCTGAATATGTCTGTGAAGTCCGTTTGGTCCAGTGTGTCATTTAAAGTCTTTATTTCCTTGTTGATCTTTTGCTTAGATGATGTGTTCATTTCAGTGAGGGGGCGTGTTAAAGTCCCCCACTATTATTGTATTGTTGTCGATGTGTTTCTTTGCTTTTGTTATTAATTGCCTTATATAATTGGCTGCTCCCATGTTAGGGGCATAGATATTTACAAGTGTTAGATCTTCTTGTTGGATAGGCCCTTTCAGTAGGATATAGTGTCCTTCCTCATCTCTTATTACAGTCTTTGGTTTAAAATCGAATTTGTCTCATATAAGGATTGCCACCCCAGCTTTCTTTTGGTGTCCATCAGCATGGTAAATGGTTTTCCACCCCCTCACTTTCAATCTGGGGGCGTCTTTGGGTCTAAAATGAGTCTCTTTCAGACAGCATATTGATGGGTCTTGTTTTTTATTTGTTTTTTTTTTAAGATTTTATTTATTTATTTGAGAGAGAGAGTGAGAGAGAAAGAGCACAAGAGGGGGGAGCGGGAGCGGGAGAAGCAGACTCCCTGCTGAGCAGGTAGCCCGTTGCGGGACTTGATCCCGGGACTCCAGGATCATGACCTGAGCCGAAGGCAGCCGCTTAACCAACTGAGCCACCCAGGCGCCCTGGGTCTTGTTTTTTAATCCAATCTGATGGCCTGTGTCTTTTGATTGGGGCATTTAGCCCATTTACATTCAGGGTAACTATTGAAAGATATGAATTTAGTGCCATTGTATTGCCTGTAAGGTGACTGTTACTGTATATTGTCTGTGTTCCTTTCTGGTCTATGTTGCCTTTAGACTCTCCCTTTGCTGAGAGGACCCCTTTCAATATTTCCTGTAGGGCTGGTTTCGTGTTTGCAAATTCCTTTAGTTTTTGTTTGTCTTGGAAGCTTTTTATCTCTCCTTCTATTTTCAATGACAGCTTAGCTGGATATAGTATCTTGGCTGCTATTTTACTCATTTAGTGCTCTGAAGATATGCTGGTCCTTTCTGGCCTGCCAGGTCTCTGTGGATAGGTCTGTTGCCAATCTGCCATTCTGCTTCTACCATTGTAGGTTACAGATCTCTGCTCCTGAGCTGCTTTCAGGATTTTCTCTTTGTCTCTGAGACTCGTAAGTTTTACTATTAGATGTCAGGGTGTTGACCTATTTTTATTTTTATTGATTTTGAGGTTTGTTCTCTGTGTCTCCTGGATTTTGATGCCTGTTTCCTTCCCCAAATTAGGGAAGTTCTCTGCTATAATTTGCTCCATTATACCTTCTGCCCTGCTCTCTCTTTCTCCATCTTCTGGGATCCCAATTATTCTAATATTGTTTCATACTATGGTATCACTTATCTCTCGAATTCTGCCCTCATGATCCAGTAGTTGTTTATCTTTCTTTTTCTCAGCTTCTTTAGTTTGCACCATTTGGTCTTCTATATCACTAATTCTCTCTTCTGCCTCATTTATCCTAGCAGTTCGAGCCTCCATTTTTGATTGTACCTCATTAATAGCCTTTTTGATTTCGACTTGTTTAGATTTTAGTTCTTTCATTTCTCCAGAAAGGGTTTCTCTAATATCTTCCATGCTCTTTTCAAGCCCAGCTAGTATCTTTAAAATCGCCATTCTGAACTCTAGTTCTGACGTCTTACTAATGTCCATATTGATTATGTCCCTGGCAGTCGGTACTACCTCTTGTTCTTTTTTTTCAGGTGATTTTTTCAGCTTGTCCTTTTGTCCAGAGGAGACTAGATGAATGAGAGAACAAAATGCTAACAGGGTAACAACGACTTCAGAAAAATATACACTAAACCAATCAGAAGAGACCTGGAACTGGGGGAAAAGAAAGGGAATGAAAGAATAAAACAGAAAAAAAAGGAAAAAGAAAAAGATAAAAGCAAAGAAACAAAAAACAGAATGCCATCAAATATGATTGAACTGGTGCTTAGATCAATGCCACACTAGACTTTGGGTGTATTTTGGTCTGTTAGAAAAAAGTGCCTCCCAAAATTTTAAAGAAAAAAAACTTATATATGTACAAAAATAAGGGTTGATACAATGAAGGGATTGGAATATGACTATAAAGATGAAAATTATAAAAGATTTTATAAAAGGAATTCATAAGATAAGAAGTTGGTTGAAAAAAGAAAGAAGAGGATTTAAAAAAGAGGAAGAGCATGTGATCAGGCAGTGGACTAGAACAAAGCCATACACTAGAGATTTTGGGTATATTTTGGTCTGTTAGAAGAAACTGGTATCCCAATATTTTAAAGAAAACAACTTATATATATATATATACCAAAAATAAGGTTAACTTCTATGAAGGGATAGAATATGACTCTAAAAATGAAAAATAAATAAGATTTTTTAAAAAAAGGGATTGATAAGATGTTGGTTGAAAAAGGGAAAAAGAAAAATAAAAAAAAAGAAAGTTAAAAAAAATTAACTCTGAAAGACTAAAGAATCATGGAAAAAAAAACATGAATTCTATGTTCAGTATTCCCCTAGCGCTGGTATTCTGCCATTCTCATTGATTCGTAAACTTGGTCTTGGCTGGCTGTTCTTGCTGATCTTCTGGGGGAGGTGCCTGTTGCTGTGGTTCTCAAATGTCTTTGCCTGAGGCAGAACTGCCCCACCCTTGCCGGTTCCGGGCTAATTAATCTGCTCGGTTTTGCTCTCAGGAATTTTTGTTCCCTGCAAGCTTTCCCTACAGGTTTGGAGGATGAGAGTGAAAATGGTGGCCTTCCAATCTCCACCCTGGAGGAGCCAAGAACTTGGGACCCGCTCCTCAGAGAGCCCCCAGAGAAAAGCAGTCAATCACTCCCATCTCCCCGGTCTCTGGCCACACTCTGTGCTCACCCGGCCTGTGACCGAGCATTTCTATCTCTGGCACATAACCCCATTTGGAGTTTCCAAACCCAGCATATTCCTGCAGTGTGGTCCTGTGCCACTTCTCCTGGGGGAGGAAGGGGAGTCTCCCTGGATCTGCTGCTTGTTGGGTCCCTGTTGGAAGAGCAGTGGCCTGACTGTGCCGTGGATCATGGTTTATGGCAATCCCGAGCTGAGAGCCCACTCCTCATCTCCATCTCTGCAGCTGGCTTCCCCACTCCTATATCTGGGAGCTCTGCTGCACTCAGGCACCCCCGGTCTTTCTGTGACCCTGAGGCTCCTGAGACCTCACTGTCCCAGCGAGGTTTCCACCCCCTGTTTAGCCCCTGGAGCCACGTCCCTCAGCGGAGCAGACTTCTAAAAGTTCCGATTTTGTGCTCCACTGCTCTATCACTTGCCAGTAGTGGCTGACGGAGGCCCCCTCCCCCACCGTCTATCTTCCCTAATATCACCTCGGATTCACTTCTCCGCATGTCCTACCTTCAAGACAGTGGTCGCTTTTCTGTTCAGAGAGTTGCTGCTATTCTTTTCTTCAATCTCCTGTTGAGTTCGTAGGTGTTCAGAATAGTTTGATCCCTATCTAGCTGAATTCCTGGGAACAGATGAATATTAGGTCTCCTACTTCTCTTCCATGTTGCTCGGTATCCATCCATATCTAATTAAAGCATTAGATAAAATGGTACTGTAGCTTGGTATGTACATGGCTGGGTGTGAAGAATTAGTATAATAACTTAACCCATATGCAGGTTCCCTAATGGACCTGTAATATGAAAGATGTCATCTACTATACAACAATGCCCAGGATGCAAGTTTTTTCTGTCAAGGGCTAAAGGCTAATGCCTACCCATTGGTCCAGAAGGTTGGAAATGTTTTGGTTGAACTCTTGCTCAGCGTATTCCTCTATTGAGTAGCAAATTTTTCTTTATTTTAAAATGTATAATGTAGTGCTTCATATTGCTACAGTTTTTTATTTAGGATGGATCCAATTTTCCAGGAGCCTGAACCTCATATGACTTTTGTAACCCTTATTAACAAAAAGAATAGAAAATCACAAATACAAAAATAGGTATAAAAGAGAATATTTATAATGAGAAAATAAATATCAGAAAAATTAAAAATTTTAAGAAGCTGAAAAAATCACAAAATTTAAGAAAATATATTTTTATTAACTTCTTGTCATACATGTATCACACTTGTGCCCTGCATTATTTGACTACATGCCCTTTGATTACAATTTTGTAATCCATTTGTATGGAGAGATTAGAAAAGTAATTCAGTTTTCTTTCTGATTGATTTACATTTTAATTATTATTGATAGGATGCATAAAACATGCAAGTCCATGTATATAGATATGTCCCATTTCCAGTGTTGATTGAAAGAAGATTCTAAATAGGGGGCGGAGCAAGATGGCGGAGGAGTAGGAGACCTGGATTTCGTCTCCTCTCAGGAATTCAGCTGGATAGGGATCAAACCATTCTGAACACCTACAAACCCAACAGGAGATTGTAGAAAGGAATAGCAACAACTCTCTGAACAGAAAAGCAACCACTTTCTGGAAGGTAGGACGTGCAGAGAAGTGAATCCGAGGCGATATCCGGGAGGATAGACAGCGGGGGAGGGGCCACCGTCGGCCGCTTCTGGCAAGTGATAGAGCCGCGGAGCACAAAATCAGAACTTTTAAAAGTCTGCTCCGCCGAGGGATGTCACTCTGGTGGCTAAGCAGGGGGTGGAATCCTCCGGGACAGTGTGGTCTCAGGACCCTCGGGGTCACAGAAAGATCGGGGGTGCCTGAGTGTGGCAGAGCTCCCAGGTAACCGAGCAGGGAAGCCGGCTGCAGAGGCAGAGCCCAGGCATGGGCTCTCAGCTCAGGGTTGTCATAAACCGTGATTCGCGGCACAGTTGGGCCCCTGCTCCTCCAGCAGGGACCCAACAAGCGGCAGATCCAGGGAGACTCACCTTCCTCCCCCGGGAGGAGCTGCACAGGAGTGCACCGCAGGGATCTGCTGGGTTTGGAGACTCCACATGGGGTCAGGTACCAGAGATAGAAACGCGCGGTCACAGGCCGGGTGAGCATGGAGTGCGGCCAGAGACCAGGGAGACGGGAGTGACTGACGGCTTTTCTCTGGGGGTGCACTGAGGAGCAGGGCCCCGAGTTCTTGGCTCCTCTGGGGTGGAGATCGGGAGGCTGCTATTTTCACTCTCCGCCTCCAAAGCTGTTCTGAAAGCTCGCAGGGAACAAAAGCCCCGGAGAGCAAACCCGAGCAGATTACTTAGCCGGGAGGGGGCAAGGGCGGGGCAATTCCGCCTCCGGCAGAGACATTTGGAAACCACGGCAACAGGCCCCTCCCCAGAAGATCAGCGAGAACAGACAGCCAATACCAAGTTTACCGATCAATGAGAATGGCAGAACTCCAGCGCTAGGGGAATACTGAACATAGAATTCATGGCTTTTTTACCATGATTCTGTAGTCTTCAAAGTTAATTTTTTTTAACTGTCTTTTTTTCTTTTTTTTTCTTTTTGAATTTTTCTTTTTCCCTTTTTCAACCAACATCTTATCAATCCCTTTCTTTAAAAAAAACACTTTTATTTTTCATTTTTAGAGTCATATTCAATCCCTTCATAGTAGTTACCCGTATTTTTGGCTTCTATATATATAAGTTGTTCTCTCTTTAAAATTTTGAGATAGTTTCTTCTAATAGATTAAAATATACCCTAAATCTCTAGTATATGGTGTTTTCTATTC
This sequence comes from Neomonachus schauinslandi, assembly GCF_002201575.2. Taxonomy (NCBI): domain Eukaryota; kingdom Metazoa; phylum Chordata; class Mammalia; order Carnivora; family Phocidae; genus Neomonachus; species Neomonachus schauinslandi. The sequence goes on along the minus strand of NC_058411.1, from coordinate 119,174,778 downwards.
CCCTGCCTGATCACATCCTCTCCCTTTTTTTTTTTCTTTTACCTTTTTTTGAATCCTCTTCTTTCTTTTTTCAAACAACTTCTTATCAATTCCTTTTATAAAATTTTTCATAATTTCCATCTTTACAGTCATATTCCATCCATTCATCATATCAACCCTTATTTTTGTACATATATAAGTTTTTCTTTCTTTAAAATTTTGGGAGGCACTTTCTTATAAAAACCAAAATACACCCCAAATCTAGTGTGTGACACTGATCTATATACCAGCCTGATCATATTTGATCACATTCTGTTTTTTTGTTGTTGTTGTTGTTTTGTTTTGTTTGTTTTTGTTTTTATCTTTATCTTTTTCTTTTTCTTTTTTTTTTCTCTTTTTTCTCTCTTTCCCTTTCTTTTCCCACTGCTTCAGGTCTTTTCTGATTTGTTTAGAGTATATTTTCTGGGGACATTGTTACTCTGCTAGCATTTTGTTCTCTCATTAATCTATTCTGCTCTGCACAAAATGACAAGACGGAAAAAATCACCTCAACAAAAAGAACAAGAGGTAGTACCGACTGCCAGGGACCTACTCAATACGGACATTAGTATGATGTCAGATCTAGAGTTCAGAATCATCACTTTAAAGATACTAGCTGGGCTTGAAAAAAATATGGAAGTTATTAGAGAAACCCTTTCTGGAGAAGTAAAAGAACGAAAATCCAACCAAGTAGAAATCAAAAAGGCTATTAATGAGGTGCAATCAAAAATAGGGGCACTAACTGCTAGAATAAATGAGGCAGAAGAGAGAATCAGTAATACAGAAGATGAAATGATGGAAAATCAAGAAGCTGAGAAAAAGAGAGATAAACAACTACTGGATCACGAGGGCAGAATTCGAGAGATAAGCGATACCATAAGACAAAACAACATTAGAATAATTGGGATTCCAGAAGAAGAAGAAAGAGAGAGAGGGGCAGAAGGTATAATGGAGCAAATTATAGCAGAGAACTTCCCTAATTTGGGGAAGGAAACAGGCATCAAAATCCAGGAAGCACAGAGAACCCCTCTCAAAATCAATAAAAATAGGTCAACACCCTGACACCTAATAGTAAAACTTATGAGTCTCATAGACGAAGAGAAAATCCTGAAAGCAGCTCGGGAGAAGAGATATGTAACCTACAAGGGTAGAAACATTCGATTGGCAACAGACCTATCCACAGAGACCTGGCAGGACAGAAAGGACTAGCAGGATATCTTCAGAGAGGAAATCAATGAAATAGAAACTAAAAGAGCAGTAGAACAGATCAACGAAACTAGGAGCTGGTTCTTTGAAAGAATTAACAAGATTG
>NC_058411.1:119053314-119173048 GCF_002201575.2 Neomonachus schauinslandi | reverse complement strand
TCAGAAAACTATAAAATACTCATGAAAGAAATTGAGGAAGACACAAAAAATGGAAAAACGTTCCATGCTCATGGATTGGAAGAACAAATATTGTGAAGATGTCAATGCTACCTAGAGCAATCTACACATTCAATGCAATCCCCATCAAAATACCATCCACTTTTTTCAAAGAAATGGAACAAATAATCCTAAAATTCATATGGAACCAGAAAAGACCCCGCATAGCCAGAGGAATATTGAAAAAGAAAAGCAAAGCCGGCGGCATCACAATTCCGGACTTCCAGCTCTATTACAAAGCTGTCATCATGAAGACAGCATGGTACTGGCACAAAAACAGACACATAGATCAATGGAACAGAATAGAGAGCCCAGAAATGGACCCTCAACTCTATGGTCAACTCATCTTTGACAAAGCAGGAAAGAATGTCCAGTGGAACAAAGACAGTCTCTTCAACAAATAGTGTTGGGAAAATTGGATAGCCACATGCGGAAGAATGAAACTGGACCACTTCCTTACACCACACACAAAAATAGACTCCAAATGGTTGAAAGACCTCAATGTGAGACAGGAGTCCATCCAAATCCTAAAGTAGAACACAGACAGCAACCTCTTTGACCTCAGCCGAAGCAACTTCTTCCTAGAAACATCGCCAAAGGCAAGGGAAGCAAGGGCAAAAATGAACTATTGGGACTTCATCAAGATGAAATCTTTTGCAAAGCAAAGGAAACAGTCAACAAAACCAAAAGACAACCGACAGAATGGGAGATGATATTTGCAAATGACATATCAGATAAAGGGCTAGTATCCAAAATCTATAAAAAACTCATCAAACTCAACCCTCAAAGAACAAAGAATCCAATCAAGAAATGGGCAGAAGACATGAACAGACATTTTTCCAAAGAAGACATCCAAATGGCCAACAGACACATGAAAAGGTGCTCAATATCACTCAGCATCAGGGAAATCCAAATCAAAACCTCAATGAGATACCACCTCACACCAGTCAGAATGCCTAAAATTAACAAGTCAGGAAACGACAGATGTTGGCGGGGATGCGGAGAAAGGGGAACCCTCCTACACTGTTGGTGGGAATGCAAGCTGGTGCAATCACTCTGGAAAACAGTTTGGAGGTTCCTCAAAAAGTTGAAAATAGAGCTACCCTATGATCCAGCAATTGCACTACTGGGTATTTACCCCAAAGATACAAAAGTAGGGATCCGAAAGGGTACGTGCACCCTGATGTTTATAGCAGCAATGTCCACAATCGCCAAACTGTGGAAAGAGCCAAGATGTCTATCGACAGATGAATGGAGAAAGAAGAGGTGGTATATATATACAATGGAATATTATGCAGCCATCAAAAGGAATGAGATCTTGCCATTTGCAACAACGTGGATGGAACTGGAGGGTATTATTTTGAGTGAAATAAGTCAAACAGAGAAAGACATGTATCATATGATCTCACTGATATGAGGAATTCTTAATTGTAGGAAACAAACTGAGGGTTGCTGGAGTGGGGGGTGGGGTGGGAGGGATGGGGTGACTGGGTGATAGACACTGGGGAGGGTATGTGCTCTGGTAAGTGCTGTGAGTTGTGCAAGACTGCTGAATCTCAGATCTGTACCTCTGAAACAAATAATGCAATATATGTTAAGAAAAAAAAAAAGAAGAAGAAGAAGGTAGCGGGAGGGGAAGAATGAAGCGGGGGAAATCGGGGGGTAGACAAAGCATGAGAGACGATGGACTCTGAAAAACAAACAGGGTTCTAGAGGGGAGGGGGGTGGGAGGTTGGGTTAGCCTGGTGGTGGGTATTGAGGAGGGCACATTCTGCATGGAGCACTGGGTGTTATGTACAATGAATCATGGAACACTTCATCTAAAACTAATGATGTAATGTATGGGGATTAACATAAGAATAAAAAAAAAAGAAGATTCTAGTTATCGAATTCTGATCAATACCCTTTTGTGCAATTCCCAAAAAGGAAAAAGAAAAAAAAACACATCTGATTTATTGAGTGTGTTTCTGAGGAGAGACAATGTATTTTGCCTTGCCTATGATAACTGACTCTTACATTTACTATTCTCATGATTAAGTCTGAACATTTCACTCTTCACACATTTCTTTTGCTGGAGACAGTGGAACAAATTTCTGTCATGATATGTCCTCTCCCCATACCTAGAACAGTTTTATTTCAGCAACTAAAATGTCCAGTCCTGTGTAGTAATCAACTCTATGAACACAGGTTAAAGCTCATATTTGCTTGAGTCTTGGAAGTCCACAGCATGGGCAGGGGGCATCTCCTTTTTTGCAAACTCCATTTCTGCTCAATTCAGGGTGGTGCCTGTGGCAAATGGAAAAGGCTTTGCTGCATTTATCATTTTGGTGTTGAGCTTCTGGGTGATTAGATCCTCTGCTGACTCATGGAGATTCTGTGGATTATTATTTGGAGAACTCTTAGGGCATCTTGTAATGCAGGATTTGTTTCCACAAGCTGGCCACTTTCAATTCTTTGTCCTCTAGGCTTCTCAGCTACCTCTTCCACCCTCCTCTTCTACATCATTTCACCCCCATCCCCGTGGTCTTTGGTGAAGTGTCCTTCAAGTGACTTCAGGTTAATTCACCTAGTCCCTGGGAAAAGTGCACATTGGAACAGTAGAGCTGCTCCCAGTCACTCTTTCCATGGTCTCAGGCTTCTGAAGGCACAGCCTCTCTCTTATATAACTCCTCTTGTTCTCAGACTCCAGAAGACACATGCTGTCTATGTGCTCTCCTTGAAGCCCCTCTCACTTGGCATAAGATGAAGGGGATAAAACCCCTTCCCTCAACCATGGGATAGAGAGAAACATCTCAGTATCCTCACAAGAATGTTCTCTCTCTCCCTTTAGTTGCATTCATTCATAGCCTGGAGACAGGTCAGGAATTTCTCCTGGCAGAACTGATCTTAAATTCACTTAGTAAATTCAGCATTGTTGCTTTAGCACCTAGGTCTAGGTTATAGGGGTATTTGTCATCTACTCTATTTTCTTCAGCTGAAACTAAGAAGAAAGCTATCTTAGTTTAATGTCATGTTATAGAAACATGTGTATCTTGATGTGGGAAACAATAGCAAAAGAAAAATTAAATTTCTTTACTACCTACAGCTCACTGACAAGTCCTTGAAACAGGCAGACTGACATTCCTCTAGGAACTCAGCTGCCTCACTGTTAATACTCTGCTAAGGGCAAAGACAATCTTAGCTTAACGTTATCCCAACTCTCCCCACCCCCCACAGCCGCCCAGGATCCTACAAGTCTTCTTTAACATATAAAAAATCTTTGAAAACTTCTTTTATTTCTAGCCCCCAAGATATATGTTAACAATCATCTCCCAAGCGTATGGCCCACTGATATACATCTGAAGGGTCTCATGACTAAGGTTTTATTAGACAGTAATAAATGACCTTTTCCCAAGAATAGCTAGCCCCCTCAAGGTCTGGGAAACCTTGCTTCCAAAATTCCTTAGAGACTTATGCTATCCGTAACCCCTTTCCAAACTGAGAGTATATAAGCAGCCACTCCTCATGACCCCAGTGCAACTATTTCTGTCCACAGGTCCTGTCCCCATGCTTTAATAAAACCACCTTTTTGCACTGAAGACATCTCAAGAATTCTTTCTTGGCTGTTGGCTCCAAACCCTAACATTTTTTCTACATCAGTGATGGTGAAGGTGGTAGTTCTGGTGGTGGAGATGTTGGTGAAAGTAGGAGTGTTTATAGTGTTGGTTGTGGTAGAGGTAGGAGAAGTAGTGGAGGTGGAAGTGGTGGTGGTGGAGGTGGTAGTAGAGGTAGAGGTGGTGGTGTTGGTGTTGGTGGAGGTGAAACCTGTGAGGCTGTGGCAGAGTAGACACAAAGCAATCATAAAGGAATCCTCTACACTCTAGGGTACAGACTTCCACAAAACATAGTCTCCAATGAGGACAAGTTCATTGTAAAGCCATTACAAAGCATAGTAGGAAATGAATTATGTAAACAAGAGTCAGCAGACAACAAATAAAGAATTTACATCCTAAGTCTGAGATTTAAGATCTAAAAGAGATCTTAGAAGGAAAAAATTGAAATGATAGGAAGAGAGAAAATTTGAAATAAATTTATAAGTCCTTGGATTATTCAAACACAATAAGTCCTGAGCAAAATGAATAAAAACAAATGCATACCTAGATGTGTTATAGTAGGTTTTCTGAACTTCAAAAACAAAAATTAGAGAAAAATCACAAAAGCCATGAGATACTTGACAGATTGGTAAGAAGAAGCAAGAGGCAGCTAGTTGTCCTCCAAAGACTGTGGCTCCTCCATCAGCAACTAGAGATTCAAGAAAAAAATGGAATCATACTTTGAAAGTGCTGAGAGGAACTAACTACTGGGAACAAGCAATATTTTCAGAGATTCTTTAAGTATAAAAAATAGTTAAAGATCTGCACTTGGGTGTAAAGAATAACTAAAGCTTGAACTTCAGCAAAAAGGAAATTCATCCAAAAGGAAAAGAGTAGGACACTGAAAACAATGATGAATAAGAACTCCATAAACGTTAGCAAATCCAAATAAGTATTAATTATAAATAATAACATTAAAAGCTGAACTGGGTAAATTTTAGAAAGACAATAGAACTAAATATTGGGAAACAATAAATATAGAAGATTACTAGAATTTATAGGGAAGAGAGTCTGAGAGTCCTGTATTCTATGGCCAGAACAGAGATATCTATTAACTTTCAACTATGTTAAATAATCATGTTAAACAGTTAAGAATAATCTCTCAAAGAGTATAAATGGGATGTATAACTTCCAAACCAGTTGGAATAATATGGGAACAAAGAAAACTTATCAATAAAAAAGAAAGCTGGAAAGAAGGTGGGCAAGGAAGCAAAGAAAATGCTGGTAAGTTAAATGAATAAGTGAGATGGTAGAAATCACTCCAGGTGACCTGTGACAAGGGAAGGTGTAAGATGGGCAGGTCTCTCCTAAAGCATCTGGTTTAGTCCCAGTTTGACAGGGTGGTCTGGGAACCTTACAGGGAGAGGCAGGGAATTGGAAGGAATGGTCTTGCTGACACAGAAATGACATCTGCCTGTGCTGGGTTTGAATCCTGTGTCCACTCAACACAACCATTCTTTCTTTGACCTTTTGTCCTTATTTCCAAACCAGCGCATTGTTCTTAATTGTCTCTGGATATCTCTGGTTCGTTGCTGGATCCATAGTCAGCTTAGATTGATGGAAAAATTAAGCAAGTGTGACCGGAGAGAGTGTGGTATGTTTCCCATTTTTCTGAGGAAACAAACCACACACAATATAAATTAACTGTCTGTTCTTTGCTCATCTGTGCTCCAGGTATTGCTGGTGGGGTGGGGGGTGGGGGTTGCACCACCCCTGAAGTTTCAGAAATAATTATATGCCCTTCTAGCTAAATGTGGAAAAAATGCAAAAGATGATCGAGTCTTTGGCATCTGTGAAATAGATTCCTATCCGCTTGCATTTTCAGGTGGTTATAGCATTTAAAATAGGCTCCTTAAAACACATGAACTTTATAACCTAGATATGGCACAACCAAGTTCTTATTTTAGGAAGCTATTTGAAATCTATTCCATCAAAAGATAAATCTTTTGCTTCTTCCCTGGGCCCATTTTATCCTATCTATTTGTTTCCTTCCTTTGAAAACAGAGTCAAAGAGAAGGCAGGAATAAGCACTTCACCTGACCCTCTTTTCTTGCATTGCAAAAGATCATTCTTGCCAGCTTGAAGTGAGAAGAAAAGAAACCCTCAGTCCAATAGAAATAGGTTAGCCTCCTGGGGAGAACTCAGAGTTGAATTTAAAGAGACAGTCTTGACAAACCACTGTAGGTTCTGAGTGATCAGCTGAAGTTACTTAGAGGCATACAGTATTTGAAGTATTTGGTATTTGTGCACTGGAGAGGACTCTAAATGTCAACTCCCAAGAGCCCCACTGGCCTTCCCCATGCTTCTGCCAGATAGCAGGACTCAACCATTTGCTTTTTCCTCATAGACAACCCACTGGCTTCTCCTTCATAAACGTCTTTCTTTCTTCTTTCTTTCTTCCTTCCTTCCTTTCTTTCTTTTTCTTTCTTCTTTCCTTTCTTTCTTCCTTCCTTCCTTTCCTTTCCTTCCTTCCTTCTTTCCTTCCTTTCTTTCCTCTCTTTTTCCTTCTTCCTTAATTTTATTTTATTATGGTAGGAACTTGCCATGTGATCTTCCCTCTTAACACATTTTAAAGTGTACAATATGGTATTGTTATCTATAGGCACAATGCTGTACAGCATATCTCTAGAGTTTATTCATCTTGCTTGACTGAAACTTTATGTCTGTTGATTAGGAGCACCCTGTTTCCTCTCCCCTCAAGACCTGGCACCCACCATTCAACACTTTGCTTCTATGAATTTGACTATTTTAGATACTTCATGTAAATGGAATCATATAGTATCTGTCTTTTTGTGAGACTTACTTTTGTAGGCTTACTTAGCATGTTTTCAAGGTTTATTCATGTTGCATATTGTAGAATTTCCTTCTTTTTTAAGGCTGGATAATATTCCATTGTATGTATATGACATATTTTCTTATTCCAGTCATCTGTTGGACATTTAGGTTGTTTCCACACTAAGGCTGTGTGAATTGTGTTGCAATGAACATGGGAGTGAAGAAATCTTTTCAAGATCCAATAAAAACCAGTATGAGGGTTCCTCAAAAAATTAAAAATAGAACTGCCATACGATCTAGCAATTCCACTTCTGAATATTTATCCTCTTCTCTTTTTTGCATGATGCACATTTTAAAAACATCTTTCCTTTTTTCCATCAGGAATGCCATATATTATTTTAATATTTTTGTTCAGTTTAATATCATGACCATTTTTTGAGCTCCTATTATGTGCCTAGCACAACTGAAAGGATGCTTTTGAAGTGGGGAACAAAGGCAAAAGAAATGTAGATAAAATTAAATTTCCTTATAACCTGCAGCCCATTGGCAAATGCTTGAGACAAGCAGAGTATGACATGCCTCCAGAAACTCTCAACTGTCTTAATGTTAATGCTTTGCTAGAGGGAAAAACAACCTTAGCTAGGGCTCCTGGGTCCTGTGAGTCTTCTTTAACATATGAAAATCTTTTTGGAGACTTCTTTTTGTCTTTACCTCCCCCAACTCAAATATATAATCAATTGCTCCTCACAACCCCAGGGCAGCTCTTTCTGCCCACAGGTCCTGTCCCTGTGCTTTAAAAACCCACCTTTTTGCACCAAAAATGTCTTAAGAATTCTTTCTTGGCTGTTGTCTCTGAACCCTAACATTTCCACATCACCTTCAAGAGGCAGTCTCAAAATGCCTGGTAGCTGGGGAAGAATGCAGGGCCTGGCCAGTTCACACTGAACCAACTGAGCCTGCATTTTAAATTTTGAGGTGCTCTGATCTCAACTGAATCTAACTCTAAGAAAGAAATTCCCCAGACAAAAAGTGGGCTGCTGCCCATTGAGCTACCACTGTTTTCCTTAGTCTTTATTTTTAAAAGGCTCTCATGATTTCTGAACTTTTTTCTTTTTTGATTTGTGGTCTTGCTCCCTGCTATTAAGGAGCTGGCTGGGCGCCTGGGTGGCTCAGTTGGTTGGGCGACTGCCTTCGGCTCAGGTCACGATCCTGGAGTCCCGGGATCGGGTCCCGGGATCGGGTCCCGGGATCGGGTCCCGGGATCGGGTCCCGCATCGGGCTCCCTGCTCAGCGGGGGGTCTGCTTCTCCCTCTGACCCTCTTCCCTCTGACCCTCTTCCCTCTCGTGCTATCTCTCATTCTCTCTCTCAAATAAATAAATAAAATCTTTAAAAAAAAAATCTAAAAAAAAAAAAAGAAGGAGCTGGCTCTAAGCAATTAGTTCCCCATCCTCTGCATTATGCCCCTAATTTCCCTAAGGTAATCATGCCATTAGCCCCAACACTGTCAACAAAAAACAATGCCAGGCCATCAGATAGAAAGGGTGAGCAGGAAGTGCCTCTGAACAGGGCTGTGAAAATTTCCCTTGTCTTCATTTCCCTGCAGAAAATGGTGTCAACATATTTACAAAGCTGGCTGTGCATTACAAAGCATGTCTGCTGACTTGAGTCTACTTGTCCCTTTTGCACCCTACTATGTAGCCTGAGCATGCAGCATGTATTAAAGAGGACTTTCTTTTCCCTTTTGGGGTAGAGTGCTTTAAAAAAAAAACTTGCCAGCTCCATTGCTGGCAAGAAAAGCACATTTTTCTCTATGTAGGTCCCAGATAATACAGTCCCCAATTCTCTTTGAGCAAAAAATAGAACAGGCCACCAAGTTAAGCAGATGTCTTTTTTTTTGAAGATTGTATTTATTTATTTGAGAGAAAGAGTTAGAAAGAGCATGAGTGGGGTGAGAGGCAGAGGGAGAAGCAGACTTCCCACTGAGCAGGGAGCCCCATTTGGGGCTCAATCCTGGGACTCTGGGATCATGACCTGAGCTGAAGGCAGATGCTTAACCGAGCCACCCAGACACCAAGATAAGCAGATGTCTTACCCCCAAAACCCAAACAAGATATTTATAAGCCCTGGAATTAAACAGCAAAGGGTGCTGTTGATGAGGGAGCAGAAGGCTAGATGAAGACAAAGCATAAGCTGACACCCCGCAACCTCCTCCCCCTCATTCTTGGGTGGGATATGTGTGATGTTCTTCCAGGAAGCTCCCAACTGTCTTAATGTTAATGCTATAGTGGAGGGAAAAAACAACCTTAATTTGACAATGGCAAGGTCTCAGTATCTTGTAAGTCCTCTTGAGCATATGAAAGTTCTTTTGAAAACCTCCCTTTTTCCTTACCTCCCCCAGTCCCGTAGTATATAATCAATTGCTCCTCACATCCCCAGTACAGTTCTTTCTGTCCATGGGTCCTGTCCCTATGCTTTTATAAAATCACCTTTTTGCACCAAAGATGACTCAAGAATTCTTTCTTTGCCAACAGCTCTGGACCTCACCCCACCAAACCTCACATATATTCTGGAACTACATCACTATGACCAGACTATCACTCCAGTCAAGTTCTTTCTTCATAAAGCCTGACAGGGACAGGTGCATAGTAGTAGTACAGATATATGCACTACTTAAATACTGTTTGTTTGTTTTTTTAATTTAAATGTTTGCAATTAAATTATTTTACAAATGGGGATCTCATTATTGAAGGAATCCTATGATGAGATCTCTTTGTAAAGCAATAAATCCTTTAAGTTTATATAAAATCAATATAATAAAATTACAGGAAGTGTCAAAAATCATAAAAATTAACCACTAGCAATCTCTAAACTCTAATGTGACTCATTTCAATTATGCTTTTTTTCTGGCTTTTTGTGTATTAGCTATATATGTTTTACTTAACTGAAACTACAGAATAGATTAACATCAGGTTCTTCTTTGCCTCTCACTCTATATCATTATATCTTAAATACTATCCATATTTTTATTATTGTACATTGAACAAGTTTCCAGTTTTTTACCATGGTAGTAAATGTGATGAATGTTTTGAGTGTCTCCACCTCCTACCATGTCTAATTAATTCATAGTGGTAACAATAGGGCAAGTGTGATTATTTTGTGGATATATGTGAGACCATTCACTGGGGCACCAGGATATTTGGAAAACACTTTATTACAAATGAAAAGACCTCCCCACCCTCTTTAGTCTTTAATAGAATAATTTTCTTAATAAATTCCTAGAGCAGTATGCTAGACTTTTATCATTACCAATGTATCTATCTAATGCTTAAATCTGAATTTTTAAATATATTTTGATTTTACTCAATGGGGTAAATAACTGTGACATAATATTTCTTAGTTCCTTTTTCCCATATGGCTTCCTCTGGTTAATAAGAATGTCTTTTGAATCTTCCAATTGGATATCTTTTTCATGGAGTGTGCATGAATCAGGTAATTTTTACACAGCATGGTTTTCAGAAATCAGTGTGGTAGTTGAGACAGAACACATCACACTTGCTATTAGAAGAGACATCATTTGTTGGTAAATTGAAGCCTAAGTGCTGATTCCCTGCCCTGTAGAATCCCAAAACAGAAAAAAATAAATCTCCAAATTTGGATGTGCCATCGGGAGTTAGTGTGTCTGTGCCAGATGCTGTTCTGGGAACTTCATCAATCTCACCTCTTGCAGAGGGTAGTCAATTAAAAACTAAAAGACAATGCTCTGAATCTTCTTAAAAGGTAGTTATTTGGGGGTGCCTGGGTGGCGCAGTTGGTTAAGTGTCTGACTCTTGGTTTCGGCTCAGGTGATGATCTCAGTATCCTGAAACTGAGCCCCATGTCAGGCTCCACACTCAGTGAGGAGTCTGCTTGGGATTCTGTCTCCCTCTCCCTCTGCCCTTCACCCTGCTCATGTTCTCTCTCTCTCTGTAAAAATAAATAAATAAATCTTTAAAAAACAAAAGGTAGTTATTTGCTAGAGGCTCTGAAGTGAGGTGTCTACATACCTCCTGTCTTGTGTTACGTTTGAGTTTCTTGCATTAATTTGAATCATGGGGGAAACTGTGCCTTCCTGAGTTATCTATATGAGTGGACCTTGGGCTGTGAACTTATTGTGGGAATGGCTCTGAATATTTTACCTCTTTTCCTCATTAAGTAGTGGGGTGTGTGTGTGTGTGATAACACACTTGAGAAAAGCACACACACAAATAAATGTATGATTCAAGAGATATCTCCTAAGGATCACTTGTATCATGATCACCTAGATCCAGAAATAGAATACTTCACAACTCTTCAAACTCCCTTCCTCTGCTATCCCTCTTTCTGAAAGGTGACTGTTTTTTATTGCTGTTGTAAAAAATTGTTACAAATATACTGACTTAAAACAGCACAAATTTATTATCTAACAGTTTTGGAAGTCAGAAGTTCTAAAGTCAAGAATTTGGCAGATCTGCATTCTTTTCTGGAGGTTCTAGGAGATAATCCATTTTCTTGCCTTTCCCACCTTCTAAAGGTCACCCACATTCTTGGGATCATTGACCCTTCTTCATCTTCAAAGCCATTGTAATGGGCAGTTGAGTCTTTCTCACAGGACATCACTCTGACCCTGCTTCCTTTGTTACATCTCTGATTCTGACTCCTGCTCATGTCACTTTTAAGGACCCTTGTAATTCCATTGGGCCCCCAGAATAATTCAGGACAATCTCTTAATCTCAAGATCCTTAACCTTAATCCCATCTGCAATATCTCTTTTGTCATGTTTATATAATCACAGGTTTGGGGAGATTAGGGTGTGGACATCTTTGGGTGTCCATGATTCTGCCAGCAAGGTTAACACAGTCATTACTTCTTACATTGTGGTTTGTATTTCCTGAAATTATACTGTATGTACTTTTTGTGTCTGACTTTTTTCCTTCAACACTATGTGAGATTATGTTGTTGCATGTAACTCTAGTTTGTTTATTCCTTACTATAATCTTCTATTGTGTGAATACACCACAATTTATGTATATACTGTAACCTGATGGATATTTGGATTGTTCCCATTTTTGACCTTTTACATATGTGGCACCTTCTTGCTCCTATGTCTTGGTGTTCCTAGGAATGGCCTTGCTGGATGAGAGAACTGATGTGAACAAATATCCTGGTTTGCCTGGAACAGTCCCTGCTTATGCTTGCTGTCCTGATGTCCTGTATGGCTAGAGCCTTCATTTGTTCTCCAAAACATGGTCAGCCTAGTCATAGTGAGTGCTTGTTTCCAACTCCAGTAATGGCACAAGATTATTTCTAAGCTGATGGTAATTTATGCTTGGCATCCTCACTAACATTTGTTGTTGACCGTCTTTTTCATTAATTTGCATTTTGCTGATTACTAATAAGGTTGAGAATCTTTTCATATATTTATTGTCCATTTAGAAATACTTTGAAAAAATCCCTGCTTGGATCACTTCTCCATTTTTCAGTTGAGTTGTCAGTCTTTTTCTTATTGATTTATTAGGAACTCTTGATACTCTGGAGAGGACTCTTTTGTTGTTTACATGAATTGCAAATATCTTTTCTCAGCTTATGGTTTGTCTTTGCACTTTCATAATCGTGCCTTTTGAGTAACAGTCTTAATTTAAATGTAGCCTGAGGGGCGCCTGGGTGGCTTAGCCAGCTAAGCGTTTCCCTTCAGCTCAGGTCATGATCCCGGATTCCTGGGACCAAGTCCTGCATCAGGCTCCCTGCAGAGCAGTAAGCCTGCTTCTCCCTCTGCCTCTCTCTCTGTCTTTCATGAGTAAATAAATAAAATCTTTAAAAAATTTTTTTAAAATGTAGTTTGAATTACGTGTCTTTTCCTTTATGATTAGTCCTTTTTGTATCCTATTTAAGGAATCTCTCTCTTCCCCCAAGGTCATGAAAATATTTTCCTTTATTACGTTATTGAAGAGTTTTGTTTTGTTTTTTATATTTAGATCTACAATCTACCTTAACTTGATTTTTTTTTAATCAAGGGGGTCAATTTTAATTATTTTTTTCAAGAAGATATACAAATGATACAGCACCATTTATCTAAAATACTATCCTTTTTTTTCATCATTTGCTATACCACATTTTCAAAAATCAAGTGTAAAAAAAAAGTGCCGTGGTTTGTTTCTGGGCTTTCAATTCCATCTCATTAATCTAAATGTCTATCCTTGGAACACTATCACACTGCCTTAACTACTGCAGCTTTATAATAAATCATGATATGTAGAAGAGGAGATTCCCCTTCATTGTTCTTTCTTAAGGGTATCTTCACTATTCTTAGTGAATGGAATCTGAAATTCCATTTAGATTTCATAATTATATTACTAATGACCTTCAAAATATTTGTTGTGATTTTTATTGAGATACATAGATCAATTTAGAGAGGACTTATATTTTTTAACAGTATTGTATTTTTCAATATAAGATTATTTTGAAATAAAGAATATGTCAATAATATCTAAAATGCTATAATTTTAAGTCACTAAAAGAGACCTTGGTTTTACATATAGACCCATGGAATTCAATATTGATATTAATACCTGTAATATGACCATAACTACTTTATTTCTTCTGATGTGAATTAACCTGAACTATGTAACAAAGCCCAAAAGTCTTCTCACTGGTGCTTTGTCTGAAGCTATGCCACCTTATCTAGAGTTTTTAACTTTTTAAAATCAGGAACAGATTAGGGAGGTGGCTCTTCAGAATTTTTGACTGTCTTGGAGTGGATTTTAAGATAAAGATTCTGAAAAGTTTGGCACAACAAGTAGTTTCCAGTTTTCAATAGGTGGTATTTCAAGTAGTTTGTGACTTGAAATGGTTTTTCCAATGGAACATGGTTGTCTGTAGGGGTTTAATACCCTGAAAGACCCCCAAAGCCCAAAATATATGTGCTATAATCCACATTTTACACATAAGCAGATCAAGGCAGAGGCAGATTAAATGACTTGCTCTGGCTCACACAGCCAGCAAGTAATAATGTTGGTATTTAAAGCTGGGAAGTCTGGCTCAAGATCTGCTGCCCTGAACCATCTACATTGCCTTTAAAATTTTCTTAAACAAACTAGGATTCATTTTTCTCAACAAACAAGGAATCTGGAAGTAGGCCACTGCTGGCAGTGGTTTAGCTTCTCCAGGTCACAATTTGTATCTTTGCCATTCTCTTTTTATTTCTCTCATGGTCACAAGATAGTCACCATACTCTGTGCATCTCAGCTGCATTGCAGGCAGAGCAAAGTAGGGGAAAGGATGGCACTTTCTAAGTCTGCTCTGTGAGGAATGCTTTTCCCCAGACTAAGTCCAACAGAGGAACATGTCCCTCTACCCAAAAAGTTGACCTTCTGTAGTACTGGTGAATGAAGGACACTGTAGAAAGAAGGTGGTGCTAGATGAGCCTGTCCTCAGAGTGAATCTCAGCTTCCAAGACTTGCTCCAGGGCTCCAAAAGGACACCATAATAGAACATCACATCAGAACAGGCTCTAGTGTAGAGACCACTGAAAACTCCCATTTTCCTTCAATTCCTCTAAAAATTTCCTAGGGTCTCTTACTATAAATGAAAAGTTTAAAATTTCATCATCTTATTTCTTGGTCTTTATTGAAATTAAACTTTTAATTTGATCCATCAGAAATTTGCATTAGAAAAAAGATCAGGTGATTCTGATACTCTGAAAGCAGAGAAATTCTTGTGTGTCTCTCTAATTTCCCACAAAATCAGCACAACAGAGTTCTAGACAGAGGAAGGAATCAGTAAACATTTATTGATTTGAGTTGAATTTATATAAAAGTCAGACAAAAATTATATATTTGACATTGACATTGGCTAAAAAGAGGCAATGGGAAGCATAAAAACAACTATATAAAATAAGAAACCAAATGAGAATCAATTACTTAAGCATCTAAATTTATCTGAAGATTAAAGTTTTCACAAAGTATAAAAATCTCTTTATGTTGGTCATTAGCACAGGGACTCCCCCTACCCCCCATTTATCCTTTAATCAAGAGTTTGGTCTCAAGTGTAGTTCTGACCCAGTAGACAGCACTCATTCAAAGAATGAATCTTCTTTTCTCTGTAGAAAGCAGTATAAAGATGCAGGATCAGAATGGGTCTCCTCATATGGGATTTTCAACATACTTTTCACATCAACTTATAGAGCGCAAGCATAATTTAAATTGCATGTCCACTGATGACAGTCTTTGACTGGTGATAACAATAAAGTCAGGGTGATATCTCAAAGTCTTGAGTTTTTGCATGAAGTGGATAAATAGTGGGATAGCAATGATTTTAAACCAACCATGAGTTCATGATAGAGAGTTGATTAAATTTGAAAAAGAAAAAGAAAAAAAGAGAAAAGAAAAGAGAAAAAAATAAACATGGGTTAGAATTGAAGATCCTGACTTCTTTTTATACTTTCATCACTAATTGCACAAAATTTAGGCAGATCATTCTATCTCCCAATGCCCAGTTGAACTAGAAACAAGAGAGCTTCTTTCTGAATTTATCCTAAGGGGGCAGTGCTCTGAATGACTTGAAGGAAATGGTTTCATTTTTAATTAATTAATTTTTTTTGCAGATCCCTATTTCCTTAGTTTTATGGCCTTCTAGTTTAGCCAGATTCTTAGCTCTGTTCTTTACCAGCAGAAAACATTGCTTTATCAAATATGGCCTATTTCCAAGATCTAGGCCATGAGCCAAGGTTTAGTAAAATGTAACTCAAGAGGACAGCTTCATTTTCCCTCTCTGTTTCATTTGGGTCAGACAGTAAGTGGCATCTAAGGCAAAGAAGACACATTTATCCACCATATTGCTAGTCTTAGAAATAGAGCTGACAAGGGACCCTAGTCTGTCCAGGAGCCAATGGGACATTCCCATTACCCCAGTTACCCATTAGTCTGTCCCTAAGTCTGCTCCCTGACTTTTCATTCTCTCCCCAGCCCCTTGTCAGTCTTCAACTTCTCATTTTTCAATCCAGTGTCTATCCTGTTTCCAACTTCCTCTCCTCTTCCCATTAATCTCTCCAGTTCAGTTCCCCCTTTCTTCTCCTGTCTCTGCTCTTCTTTTCGTTTCTCTCCTTCTTTATTCTTGGATTTTCCATTTTCTTTTTAATCTTTCTTTATGTTTGTGCCTTAGAACTGCTGGCATCATTCGCAGACCTAAAGGAAATGCAGAATCTCAGAAAAGGTAAAGGCCTCTAGAATCAGTGAGATCAGGCCCTACTTGACATACTCAAATGAAACGACCTTTTTCCATCTTTTGAAAGAAATATTAAGATAAGGTCTGAAGTGAGCCTGGGCTCAAGTGGTCCTGCTGTGCTTCCAGAGCAAGTTAACTTTTAAACAATTTAACTCATTTATTAAATCATTTAAACAATAAATATTGTAACCCTGTCAGTGGAAAGAGAGAGGAACCAAGGGAAGGACAAAGTTGGATAAAGAGAATAATGAACAGTTACCATGAAAAATGCTTTTAAGTTAGTAAATAAAATACTAGTACTATTCTTTAAAACAAAAACCTAATTTAAAAAGATATATGCACCCCTGCTTACTGTAACATTACTTATAGTGGCCAGGATGTGAAAGCAACCCAAGTGTCCATCAATAGATGAATGGATAAAAAAGATGTATTGACATAGTCAGACAGAGAAAGAAAAATACCATATGATTTCACTTATATGTGGAATCTAAAAAAAAACAAATGAACAAATAAACATACAAAAGAGTCTTAAGTACAGAGAACAAACTGGTGGTTGCTGGTGATGGCATGGGTGAAGTTGATAAAGGGGATTAAGAGGTACAAACTTCCAGTTATGGGATAAATAAGTCCTGGACATGAAAGGTACAGCATAGGGAATATAGTCAATCATATTGTAATAATGTTCTATGGTGACAGAGGGTGAGTATATATACTGTGGTGAGTATTGAGTGACGTATAGAATCGTTGAATCAATATATTGTATAACTAAAACTAATTTAACATTGTATGTTAATTATACTTCAATAAAAACTATATATAGATGAAGAAAAAATTAAATATTGATTTGTTTCAAGTCTCTTGTGACAAACACATGCAAAATAGATCAGGAGTAGGAATTTTAAAGGATTTCAAGATAAATCCTAACAGAACCCAGGAGAACAGACATCAAAATGGAAAGAAAAATTAAGATGAGTACCTAAGGAAGTTAAGTCAGCAGAAAGGAATGAAAAGTGAGAAAAAAAGGAGACTAGAATGTCCTTAATTTACGATACTTTAATGAAAGGCTTAGTCCTAACAGCAATGCTTTTCTTACTCTGTGACTTTATAAACCAACATAATGAATGTGCTTCCACTGGCACAGTTGGCTCAGCTTTGACAAAATAACTGGAATAACAAAATGAAATAACAAAAATGTCCTCATGTTCTTTGGTAATCCCCTCCTGCTTTTTCTGGCAATAATTTTCCCCATCCCTAGCACACTTTGTCAGGCCCCTCAGAAAAGGAAGGAAAATAAACTCTCCTTGCACTTCACTCACTTAGTCTCCAGTATGAAAGAGAGGGGAAGAAGAGGCAGAGGAAGAGAAGAATAAAAATCAAAAGAGGTACCAAGCATTTAGCTAGTTTCTTTGCATGTTGTCTCATTTAATCCTCAGCTCAAACCCATGAGCTGTCTTATACTTGGCATTATTGAGGTAAAATTGACTGATATTAAACTGCACAAATTTAAATTGTACAATTTGATGAGGCTGGTAAAACAATAACCTCAGTCAAGATAATTAATATCCATCACCCACAAAAATGTCTTCATGTTCTTTGGTAATTCCCTTTTAACTCTTCTGGCAACAATTTCCCCCAACTCCAGGCAACCTTATCTTCTTTATGTCACTCTAAATTGGCTTGTATTTTTTTAGAATTTTACATAAATGGAATCATACAAGACATATTTTTTAAGTCTTGCTTTTAAATCAGCATAATTATTTTTGAGATTTATCCATATTGTTGCATGTATCATTAGTTCATTCATTTTTATTGTTGAGTAATTTTTTATTTATGGATGCACTTCTGTATGGACATTTGGATTGTTTCCAATTTAGGTCTATGAGTGTTTGTATGCAAAGTCTCTGTGGGAGCATATGCTTTCATTTTTCTTGAGTAGATGCCTAGGAGTTGGATTTCTGGGTCCTATGGTTAGTGCACATTTAAGTTTTTAAGAAATAGTCAAAATGTTTTTTAAAGTTTTTTCTTTCATTCTAATGAGAAATGTATGGAGAGTTCTGGTTGCTTTATATCCTTGCCCCAACTTGCTGATCAGACTGTTATTTCTGTTATTCTAGTAATATGTAGTAGCCTCTCTCCGGTGAGTAGATGCTAAAAGTCCCTATTACTTTTCCTTAATGACTTATGATGTTGAGCATCTTTTCACGTGCTTGATGGCCATTTGTATATCTTCTTTGTGAAGTGTTTACTCAAATATTTTGTTCATTTTTAATTGGGTTGTCTCATTAACATATAAGAATTTTTTATATATTTAAATAGAAGGGTTGTTTGTTTTTTTGTCAGATATAGGTTTTGCAAAGACTTGATGATGTTTTCATTTTTTGTAACTGTCTTTATTTATTTTTATTTATTTATTTATTTTTATTCTTATGTTAATCCCCATACATTACATCATTAGTTTTAGATGTAGTGTTCCATGATTCATTGTTTGTGCATAACACCCAGTGCTCCATGCAGAATGTGCCCTCATCAATACCCATTACCAGGCTAACCCATCCTCCCACCCTCCTCCCCTCTAGAATTCTCAGTTTGTTTTTCAGAGTCCATCGTCTCTCATGGTTCGTCTACCCCTCCGATTTCCCCTGCTTCATTCTTCACCTCCTGCTACCTTCTTCTTCTTTTTTTTCCTTAACATATATTGCATTATTTGTTTCAGAGATACAGATCTGAGATTCAACAGTCTTGCACAATTCACAGCGCTCACCAGAGCACATACCCTCCCCAGTGTCCATCACCCAGTCACCCCATCCCTCCCACCCCCCCCACTCCAGCAACCCTCAGTTTGTTTCCTGCGATTAAGAATTCCTCATATCAGTGAGGTCATATGATACATGTCTTTCTCTTTTTGACTTATTTCGCTCAACATAATACCCTCCAGTTCCATCCACATCGTTGCAAATGGCAAGATCTCATTCCTTTTGATGGCTGCATAATATTCCATTGTATATATATACCACCTCTTCTTTATCCATTCATCTGTGGATGGACATCTTGGCTCTTTCCACAGTTTGGCTATTTTGGACATTGCTGCTATAAACATCAGGGTGCATGTACCCTTTCGGATCCCTACTTTTGTATCTTTGGGGTAAATACCCAGTAGTGCAATTGCTGGATCATAGGGTAGCTCTATTTTCAACTTTTTGAGGAACCTCCATACTGTTTTCCAGAGTGGCTGCACCAGCTTGCATTCCCACCAACAGTGTAGGAGGGTTCCCCTTTCTCCGCATCCGCGCCAACATCTGTCGTTTCCTGACTTGTTAATTTTAGGCATTCTGACTGGTGTGAGGTGGTATCTCATTGAGGTTTTGATTTGGATTTCCCTGATGCCGAGTGATATTGAGCACTTTTTCATGTGTCTGTTGGCCATTTGGATGTCTTCTTTGGAAAAATGTCTGTTCATGTCTTCTGCCAATTTCTTGATTGGATTCTTTGTTCTTTGGGTGTTGAGTTTGATGAGTTCTTTATAGATTTTGGATACTAGCCCTTCATCTGATATGTCATTTGCAAATATCATTTCCCATTCTGTCGGTTGTCTTTTGGTTTTGTTGACTGTTTCCTTTGCTTTGCAAAAGCTTTTTATCTTGATGAAGTCCCAATAGTTCATTTTTGCCCTTGCTTCCCTTGCCTTTGGCGATGTTTCTAGGAAGAATTTGCTTTGGCTGAGGTCAAACAGGTTGCTGCCTGTGTTCTCCTTTAGGATTTGGATGGACTCCTGTCTCACATTGAGGTCTTTCAACCATTTGGAGTCTATTTTTGTGTGTGGTGTAAGGAAATGGTCCAGTTTCATTCTTCTGCATGTGGCTATCCAATTTTCCCAACACCATTTGTTGAAGAGACTGTCTTTGTTCCACTGGACATTCTTTCCTGCTTTGTCAAAGATGAGTTGACCATAGAGTTGAGGGTCCATTTCTGGGCTCTCTATTCTGTTCCATTGATCTATGTGTCTGTTTTTGTGCCAGTACCATGCTGTCTTCATGATGACAGCTTTGTAATAGAGCTGGAAGTCCGGAATTGTGATGCCGCCGGCTTTGCTTTTCTTTTTCAACATTCCTCTGGCTATGCGGGGTCTTTTCTGGTTCCATACGAATTTTAGAATTATTTGTTCCATTTCTTTGAAAAAAGTGGATGGTATTTTGATGGGGATTGCATTGAATGTGTAGATTGCTCTAGGTAGCATTGACATCTTCACAATATTTGTTCTTCCAATCCATGAGCATGGAACATTTTTCCATTTCTTTGTGTCTTCCTCAATTGCTTTCATGAGTATTTTATAGTTTTCTGAGTACGGATCCTTTGTCTCTTTGGTTAGATTTATTCCTAGGTATCTTATGGTTTGGGGTGCAATTGTAAATGGGATCGACTCCTTAATTTCTCTTTCTTCTGTCTTGTTGTTGGTGTATAGGAATGCCACTGATTTCTGTGCATTGATTTTCTATCCTGCCACTTGACTGAATTCCTGTATGAGTTCTAGCAGTTTTGGGGTGGAGTCTTTGGGGTTTTCCACATAAAGTATCATATCATCTGCAAAGAGTGAGAGTTTGACTTTTTCTTTGCCGATTTGGATGCCTTTGATTTCTTTTTGTTGTCTGATTGCTGTGGCTAGGACTTCCAATACTATGTTGAATAGCAGTGGTGATAGTGGACATCCCTGCCGCGTTCCTGACCTTAGGGGGGAAGCTCTCAGTTTTTCCCCATTGAGAATGATATTCGCTGTAGGTTTTTCATAGATGGCTTGTATGATATTGAGGTATGTACCCTCTATGCCTATACTCTGAAGAGTTTTGATCAAGAAAGGATGCTGTACTTTGTCAAATGCTTTTTCTGCATCTATTGAGAGGATCATATGATTCTTGTTCTTTCTTTTGTTAATGTATTGTATCACATTGATTGATTTGTGGATGTTGAACCAACCTTGCAGCCCAGGGATAAATCCCACTTTGTCGTGGTGAATAATCCTTTTAATGTACTGTTGGATCCTATTGGCTAGTATTTTGGTGAGAATTTTTGCATCCATGTTCATCAGGGATATTGGTCTGTAATTCTCCTTTTTGATGGGATCTTTGTCTGGTTTTGGGATCAAGGTAATACTGGCCTCATGAAATGAGTTTGGAAGTTTTCCTTCCATTTCTATTTTTTGGAACAGTTTCAGAAGAATAGGTATTAATTCTTCTTGAAATGTTTGGTAGAATTCCCCTGGGAAGCCATCTGGCCCTGGGCTTTTGTGTTTTGGGAGATTTTTGATGACTGCTTCAATTTCCTTCGTGGTTATAGGTCTGTTCAGGTTTTCTATTTCTTCCTGGTTCAGTTTTGGTAGTTGATCCATCTCTAGGAATGCCTCCATTTCTTCCAGGTTATCTAACTTGTTGGCATAGAGTTGCTCATAATATGTTCTTATAATTGTTTGTATTTCTTTGGTGTTGGTTGTGATCTCTCCTCTTTCATTCATGATTTTGTTGATTTGGGTCATTTGTCTTTTCTTCTTGATAAGTCTGGCCAGGGGTTTATCAATCTTGTTAATTCTTTCAAAGAACCAGCTCCTAGTTTCGTTGATCTGTTCTACTGTTCTTTTAGTTTCTATTTCATTGATTTCTGCCGTGATCTTTATGAGTTCTCTTCTCCTGCTGGGTTTAGGCTTTATTTGCTGTTCTTTCTCCAGCTCCTTTAGGTGTAGGGTTAGGTTGTGTACTTGAGACCTTTCTTGTTTCTTGAGAAAGGCTTGTATTGCTATATACTTTCCTCTTAGGACTGCCTTTGCTGCATCCCAAAGATTTTGAATAGTTGTGTTTTCATTTTCATTGGTTTCCTTGTATTTTTTTAATTCTTCTTTAATTTCCTGGTTGACCCATTCATTCTTCAGTAGGATGCTCTTTAGCCTCCATGTATTTGAGTTCTTTCCGACTTTCCTCTTGTGATTGAGTTCTAGTTTCAAAGCATTGTGGTCTGAAAATAGGCAGGGAATGATCCCAATCTTTTGGTACCGGTTGAGACCTGATTTATGACCTAGGATGTGATCTATTCCGGAGAATGTTCCATGGGCACTAGAGAAGAATGTGTATTCCGTTGCTTTGGGGTGGAATGTTCTGAATATGTCTGTGAAGTCCATTTGGTCCAGTGTGTCATTTAAAGTCTTTATTTCCTTGTTGGTCTTTTGCTTAGATGATCTGTCCATTTCAGTGAGGGGGGTGTTAAAGTCCCCCACTATTATTGTATTGTTGTCAATGTGTTTCTTTGCTTTTGTTATTAATTGCCTTAGATAATTGGCTGCTCCCATGTTAGGGGCATAGATATTTACAATTGTTAGATCTTCTTGTTGGATAGACCCTTTAAGTAGGATATAATGTCCTTCCTCATCTCTTATTACAGTCTTTGGTTTAAAATCTAATTTGTCTGATATAAGGATTGCCACCCCAGCTTTCTTTTGGTGTCCATTAGCATGGTAAATGGTTTTCCACCCCCTCACTTTCAATCTAGGGGTGTCTTTGGTTCTAAAATGAGTCCCTTGCAGACAGCATATCGATGGGTCTTGTTGTTTAATCCAGTCTGATAGCCTGTGTCTTTTGATTGGGGCATTTAGCCCATTCACATTCAGGGTAACTATTGAAAGATAGGAATTTAGTGCCATTGTATTGCCTGTAAGGTGACTGTTACTGTATATTGTCTGTGTTCCTTTCTGGTCTATGTTGCTTTTAGGCTCTCTCTTTGCTTAGAGGACCCCTTTCAAGATTTCTTGTAGGGCTGGGTTTGTGTTTGCAAATTCCTTTAGTTTTTGTTTGTCCTGGAAGCTTTTTATCTCTCCTTCAATTTTCAATGACAGCCTAGCTGGATAGAGTATTCTTGGCTGCATATTTTTCTCATTTAGTGCTCTGAATATATCCTGCCAGTCCTTTCTGGCCTGCCAGGTCTCTGTGGATAGGTCTGTTGCCAACCGAATGTTTCTACCATTGTAGGTTACATATCTCTTCTCCCGAGCTGCTCTCAGGATTTTCTCTTTGTCTTTGAGACTCGTAAGTTTTACTATTAAATGTCGGGGTGTTGACCTATTTTTATTGATTTTGAGGGGGGTTCTCTGTGTTTCCTGGATATTGATTCCTGTTTCCTTCCCCAAATTAGGGAAGTTCTCTGCTATAATTTGCTCCAGTATACCTTCTGCCCCTCTCTCTCTTTCTTCTTCTTCTGGGATCCCAATTATTCTAATGTTGTTTCATTTTATGGTATCGCTTATCTCTCGAATTCTGCCCTCCTGATCCAGTAGTTGTTTATCTCTCTTTTTCTCAGCTTCTTTATTTTCCATCATTTGGTCTTCTGTATCACTGATTCTCTCTTCTGCCTCATTTATCCTAGCAGTTAGTTCCCCCATTTTTTACTGCACCTCATTAATAGCCTTTTTGATTTCTACTTGAGTAGATTTTAGCTCTTTTACTTCTCCAGAGAGGGTCTCTCTAATAACGTCCATATTTTTTTCAGGCCCAGCTAGTATCTTTAAATTGATGATCCTGAACTCTAGATCTGACATCGTACTAATGTCCGTATTGAGTAGGTCCCTGGCAGTCGGTACTACCTCTTGTTCTTTTTGTTGAGGTGATTTTTTCCGTCTTGTCATTTTGTGCAGAGGAGAATAGATTAATGAGAGAACAAAATGCTAGCAGAGTAACCACGTCCCCAGAAAATATACTCTAAACCAATCAGAAAAGACCTGAAGCAGTGGAAAAAGAAACGGAAAGAGAAAAAAGAAAAAGAAAAAAAAAAGAAAAAGATAAAGATAAAAACAAACAAAACAAAACAACAACAACAAAAAAAACCAGAATGTGATCAAATATGATCAGGCTGGTATATAGATCAGTGCCACACACTAGATTTGGGGTGTATTTTGGTCTTTTAGAAGAAAGTGCCTCCCAAAATTTTAAAGAAAGAAAAACTTATATATGTACAAAAATAAGGGTTGATATGATGAAGGGTTGGAATATGACTGTAAAGATGGAAATTATAGAAAATTTTATAAAAGGAATTGATCAGAAGTTGTTTGAATAAAGAAAGAAGAGGATTTAAAAAAAGAAAAAAGAAAAAAAAAGGGAGAGAATATGATCAGGCAGGGGAGTAGAAAAAGCCATATACTGGAGATTTAGGGTATATTTTAATATGTTAGAAGAAACTATCTCAAAATTTTAAAGAGAGAACAACTTATATATATATGCCAAAAATATGGGTAACTACTATGAAGGGATAGAATATGACTCTAAAAATGAAAAACAAAAATGTTTTTTTTTTTAAAAAGGGATTGATAAGATGTTGGTTGAAAAAGGGAAAAAGAAAAATTCAAAAAAAAAACAGTTAAAAAAAATTAACTTTGAAAGACTAAAGAATCATGGTAAAAAAGCCATGAATTCTATGTGCAGTAGTCCCCTAGCGCTGGAGTTCTGCCATTCTCATTGATTGGTAAACTTGGTATTGGCTCTCTGTTCTCGCTGATCTTCTGGGGAGGGGCCTGTTGCCGTGGTTCCCAAATGTCTTTGCCGGAGGTGGAATTGCCCCACCCTTGCCCCCTCCCAGCTAAGTAATCTGCTCGGGTTTGCTCTCTGGGGCTTTTGTTCCCTGCGAGCTTTCCGTACAGCTTTGGAGGTGGAGAGTGAAAATGGCGGCCTCCCAATCTCCGCCCCGGAGGAGCCGAGAACTCGGGCCCCGCTTCTCAGTGAGCCCCCAGAGAAAAGCCGTCAGTCACTCCCGTCTCCCTGGTCTCCAGCCGCACTCCGAGCTCACCCGGCCTGTGACCGCGCGTTTCTATCTCTGGCACCCAACCCCGGGTGGAGTCTCCAAACCCAGCAGATCCCTGCGGTGCACTCCCGCGCGGCTCCTCCCGGGGGTGGAAGGTGAGTCGCCCCGGATCTGCCGCTTGTTGGGTCCCTGCTGGAGGAGCAGGGGCCCGACTGTGCCGCGGATCACAGTTTATGGCAACCCCGAGCTGAGAGCCTGCGCCTGGGCTCCGCCTCTGTAGCCGGCTTCCCTGCTCCAATACCTGGGAGCTCTGCCACACTCAGGCACCCCCGGTCTTTCTGTGACCCTGAGGGTCCTGAGACCACACTGTCCTGGAGGGTTCCACCCCCTGCTTAGCCACCAGAGTGACGTCCCTCAGCGGAGCAGACTTTTAAATTTCCGATTTTGTGCTCCGTGGTTCTATCGCTTGCCAGAAGTGGCCGACGGAGGCCCCTCCCCCGCTGTCTATCCTCCCGAATATCGCCTTGGATTCACCTCTCCGCACGTCCTACCTTCCAGAAAGTGGTCGCTTTTCTGATGAGAGAGTTGTTGCTCTTCTTTTCTTCGATCTCCTGTTGAGTTTGTAGGTGTTCAGAATGGTTTGATCCCTATCCAGCTGAATTCCTGAGAGGAGACGAAATCCAGGTCTCCTACTCCTCCGCCATCTTGCTCTGCCCTGTAACTGTCTTTAAAGAGCAAAACTGTTTTTTATTTTGAATAAGTCTAATATATTAATTTTTTTCTTTAATATCTTGTACTTTTGTGTTATATCTAATTAATCTTTGCCAAATCCACAACTGCTAAGATATTCTCTTAGTTTTTCTTCAAAAAGTATAATAGTTTGAGCTCTTAATTTAGGTCTAAGATCCATTATGAGTTAATTTTTGTATATGGTATAGTAAGGGCCAAGGTTCACTTTTTATTTTGATGTCCGTTTCTTTCAGCATTATTTGTTGAAAATGCTATCTTTTCCTTATTGAATTATCTTGGCATTTTTGATTAATCACTCTCAATCAATCGATGACTTCCATTTCTGGAATGAGGAAATAGATGTACATTTCTGTATTTCTCTTGCAAGTACAGCTTAAAAATCTGGAAAAGTGACATGCTGGTGAGTTTCCTGGATTTTATTTTTGCCTCATATCCCAGACTAGAAAATGGAGAAGCTGGCCATGTGGAAACTCCAACAGGCACAGAACAAAAACAACAACAACAAAAGCCCAATAAAAACTTTACTTCTAAACAAAGGATTAGGAAGGAAACAACTTTGCCAGACCAAAGACTTTTAGTCAATAAACATTCCACTCCAGCCACACACTACCAAAAAAAAAAAAAATGAGGCCCCTCCCACCCCTATCCTTTGCAGCAAATATGGGATAAAGTCTAGACTTCCATATTTGCTTTCCAACTCTTCTTCCCCCAACAGAGTGGAGTCAGAGATGGCCATATAGGGAGCCAGCACCCCACTTTCCCCCATAGTGTCAGTGGAGGCCATGTAAGGAGCCTCGACTTCCACTTTCATTCATCTGGTATTGATGAGGCAACTCTACCCCTCCTTACTGGAATGCTGTCAGAAGCAACCTAGATAAGAGAACTTTCACCACTGTTCACTGGTATTAAGTCCACCACCCACACATGGTTTCAGTAGAAGCCACATGAGGAGCAGTAACAAAATGTCTCACCCTCTCCCAGGTAGGAATATATCAGTGGATACCTGTTGGAGATCGGGCCCTCACACAAATAGCCCACAGTAAAGGGGATTCATTCCCTCAGGTGTCGATGAAGACCAAGTAGTAAACCTGAATTTTACCTACATCTGACATTATGCAGTACTCACTCTTCTCCTGCTGAAATTATGTCAAAGGAAGCTTGTTAAAACAGAAAGTTTAAATAAGATCCAGAGTTTCATAACATAATAATAAATATACTTAAGTGTCAATTTAAAAATAACCACTCATCATACCAAGAACCAGGAAGAATCCCAACAACAGAATAAAGAGGAGAGAGAAAAGAATCAGTGAACTTGATGACAGAACAAGAAAAATTACCCAATCTGAACAACATGGAGAAATATTATTTATTTCTTTTCTCCAGTTTCTAGTCTGGGATATATGAGTCAATTTATTTAAAAAATAAATAAATAAACAGAGATTCAGAGACATGTGAGACTATAGGAAGGAAAAAAAATGTTATTGGAATCCCAGAAGAAGACAATAATGTGGGTAGCAATGAAAAATTATTGGAAGAATTAAGAGTTGAAAATTTTCTAAATGGCAAAAACTATAGGTTCATAAAACTGGGAGAATCCCAAAGAAGATAAACCCAAATAAATTCACACCAACTCACATCATAGCCAAACAATAGAAACTGCAAAATAAGAAAAAAATAGTCTTGAAAGGGGTCTGAGAAAAAAGCAATTCAAAGGACAGGAGATTTCATGTTAGAAACCATGAAATTCAGGTGGAATGGCACATTTTTCCAGTACTTCAAGAAAAGAATTTTAAGCCTAGAATTCTGCATTCGTAAAAATTTTCTTCTGGAATGGAGGGGAGATCATTCTCATATAAATGAAAATTAAGAAATCTTTCGGCAGACCTAACTAAAAGAATGGCTAAAGGAAGTTCTTGAAATGGAAGGGAAATGATAAAAGGATTGTGGAAAATTGAGCAAAAATGAAAGAACAATGGAAAGAGTAAAATTATAGGTAAATACAATGGAATTTCCTCTTCTTCTTGAGTTTTCTAAATTATGTTTGATGATTGAAGCAAAAAAGTTACAACAATAATATACTTCTCAATATATTCAGGGAAATATTTAATATAAATATGTTACAAATGAGGAGGATAAAGTGACAAAAGGAGGGAAGATTTCTACATTTCATGTGAATTGGTAAAGTGCTGACACATGTGTACTACTATCAGGTATGTGTATATAATGTAATACCTAGAACAACCATTTAAAAAACTATACAAAGAAGCATACTTAAAAAAAATTGTAGATAAACCAAAATTGAACTCTAAAAAGGCATTCAAGAAATCCAAAAGATAGGAAGAAGAAAACAGAAATTAAAAAGAGAAAGAATATACAGAAAAGAAAAATTAAAATGGCAGACTTAAGCCTTAACATATCAAAAAATATATCAAATGTAAATGCCCTAACCAATTCAAAGACAGAGATTGGCAGACTGGGTTAAAAAGCAAAATTCAAATTCGTGCTGTTTATAGGAAACTCCCTTCATATATAATTATGCAGGTAAGTTGAAAGTAAAAGGATGAAAAAATGTCCATTGATTTAAACATTAGTTAAGATAAAGCAGAATTGGCTATATTAATATCAGATAAAGTAGACTTCAGAATAACAACAACAAAAAAATACCAAGGACAGAGAAGGACATTACATAATGATAAAATGACAAATCCACTAAGAAGACATAGAAATCCTAAATATGCAATGCACTAAACAACAGAATTACAAAATATGTGAAGCAAAAAGTGATAAAATTGAAAGGAGAAGTAGACAAATCCACAGTTACATTTGGAAACTTCAATGTAATTCCCTCAATGATTGTTAGAAAACTAGACAGAAAATCATCAAGGATATAGAGCTCAACAAACCATTAACCAACAGGATCTAATCAACATTTATAGAATGCTCCATCCAATAACAGCACAATCAGATTTTTTTAAGCACCTTTGAAACATATACCAAGATAAACAGTATTTAGTGTGAGCAAAAAGCCTCAGCCAATTTAAAAATAGTTGAAATCATACAGAGTATGTTCTCTGGCCACAACAGAACAAAACTATAAATTAATAACAGATAACAGGAAAATCTCAAAACAGGGAAACAAAATAATACACTCCTTAATTTTCCATTAGTTAAAGAGGAAGTTTCAAGGGAAATTTAAAAATACATTAAACTGAATAAAAATGACAATAAAACACATCAAAATTTGTGAAGCACAACTATACAGCAGGGAAATGTATAGGACAAAATGTTTAGAGAAGAGGAAAAATCTGAAATCAATAATCTATGGTCCCATCTCAGGAAATTAGAAAAAGAGAAAAATAAACTCAAAGCAAGCAGAAGTAGGAATTAATAAAGATAAGAGCAGGAATCAATAAAATTAAAACAGGAAAACAATAGAGAAAATCAATAAAACAAAAAGCTGGTCTTTTGAAAAAGATCAGTAAAATTTGCTATCATTTAGCAAGACTGAGGCAGGAAAAGAGAGGATCCAAATTATCAATATCAAGAATGAAACAAGGGATATCACTATAAACCATGCAGATATTAAAAGACCTATAAGGGAGTACTGGAAACAATTCTACATTTTTACAATTTATGTGGAACGAGCCATCTGAAATTACCACAACCCACCTAAAATGAAATAGATCATTTAAATAGCCTTGTTACTAATAAGAAGTTGCATTCATAATTTTAAACTTCCCCAAAAAGGAATCTCTACATCCAGATAGTTTCACTCATGATCAATACTGAATGCTTAATGAGGAAATAATACCAGTTCTACACAATATCTTTCAGAAAATCTCTCAACTCAAACTATAAAGCCAGTATCACCTTGCTACCAAAACTGGTCATAGTACAAAAAGAGATCTACAGACCAATATTCCGCATGAATATAGATACAAAAATTTTTTTGAATTAGCAAATGTAGGGGCACCTGAGTGACTCAGGCATCTGCCTTCAGCTTGGTTCATGATCTTGGAGTCCTGGGATCAAGCCCCATGTCGGGCTACCTGCTCAGTGGAGAGCCAGCTTCTCCTAGTGCTCTCTCTCTCTTATATTCTCTCTCTCTCGTGTTCTCTCTCTCAAATAAATAAAATCTTTTAAAAAAATTAGTAAATATAGTTCAGCAACATTTAAAAAGGATTATACACCATGATGGAGAGGGACTTATTCCAGTGATGCAAAGCTAGGTTAATATTTGAAAATTACCCTATTAGTAGATTAATGAAGAAAAATCACATGATCATATCAATTGGTGCAGAAAAGGCGTCTGATAAAATTCAGTACCATTTTTTGTTTTTGGATTTTGTTTTGTTTAAATAGGCTCCACACCCAGCATTGAGCCCAAGGCAGGGCTTGAACTCATGACCCCGAGATCAAGACCTGAGCTGAGATCAAGAGTTGGATGCTCAATTGACTGAGCCACCAGGTGCCCCTTGATTTTTTAAAAAAAATTTTTTCGAAGTAGAATTGACACAAAATGTTACACCAGTTTTGGTGTACAACATAGTGATTTGACAACTCTATAAGTTATGCTATGCTCACAAGTGTAGTTACCATCTGTCATCATGCAACACTATTATAATACCATTGACTATATTCCTTATGATATACCTTTCATCTCCATGATTTATTCATTCCATAACTAGAAGCTGTATACCTCCCACTCCCCTTCACCCATTTTGCTCATCCTCTCCCTCCTCTGGTAACCATCTGTTTGTTTTCTGTATTTATGGTTCTACTTCTGCTTTTTGTTTGTTTTGTCTTGTTTTGGTTTTTAGATTCCACATATAAGTGAAATCATACAGTATTTGTCTTTATCTGATTTATTTCATATAAATTTCATAATTCCATAAATATCCACAAAATATTAGAACCAGATTTGGTTGATAGGCCTAGACCAGAGGTGTGGACTTCCTAGTATCTGTTAATCTATTCTTTTTACATTAAATAAAAATAATTATTTATGAAAAAAATACCCTTCACTGATACAAACACTCAGAAATAGAGGAATATAGGGGAACATCCTTAACTTATTAAAAATTATCTCCAAAAACTTACAACTAATATCATACATAATGGTGAATAGTGAATGTTTTCTCTAAAATTGAGAACAAGGCAAAGATTTTCACGCTTACCATTCTTTTCAACATAGTACTGGAAGTCCTAGCAGGAACAATAAGGCAAGAATGAAAGACAAAAACCAAACACATAAGAATGGGAGAGATAAAACTGTCCTATTTGCAGAAGATATTGTCTACATAGTAAATCTCAAATAATATACTAAAAACTCATAGAACTAATAAATGAGTTTAGCAAAACTGTAGGATACCACAAACATCAATTGTATTTCTATATACTAACAATGAACACATGAAAACTAAAATTAAAAATACAATAAATACCATTAACAATCATTCAAGATAAAAAGACAGAAATCTGTAGTTTTAAATCTAACAAAACAGGTACAGGGCTTATAGGCTGAAAACTATAAAATGCTGATAAAAGAAATCAAAAAGATCCAAGTACATAGAGACCTGTTCCATATTTATGGCTTTGATATGCAATACTGTAAAGAGGCCAATTCTCCTCTCATTGATATACAAATTTAATCAAATTTCTGTGAAATCCCTGAAAGATTTTTGTACATATAAGCAAGATTATTCTAAATTTTTTATTGAAAGGTAAATGAAAAACAAAGCAAAAAATAATTTTGGGAAAAAAGAATAAAGTAGGAGGATCACTATTGCATTTCAAGACTTTCTACATGGTTATCAAGATGGTATTGGCGGGGCGCCTAGGTGGCTCAGTCGTTAAGCGTCTGCCTTTAGCTCAGGTCATGATCCCAGGGTCATGGGATCGAGCCCCACATCGGGCTCCCTGCTCAGTGGGAAGCCTGCTTCTCCCTCTCCCACTCCTCCTGCTTGTGTTTCCTCTCTCGCTGTCTCTCTATCTGTCAGATAAATAAATAAAATCTTTAAAAAAAAATAAAAAAAATAAAAAAATAAAAAAAAACTTATAAGATGGTATTGGCATATGTAATGAACTCTGCCCAGGTTCTTTTGTGTTTGATGTTTACAATATTGCTGTGGGTGCTTTGATGCTTCCAGTATTTCTTCCCTCCTCTCTCTCTTTTTTTTCTTTTGGACTATTATGAAGCAAACAGTGATGCCCTTCATTGACCTGGGTTATTCATTTGTATATCAGCTCAAGTTTCTCATTTCCTTTGGATAATTAAAGAACAGTATTTAAAAAAAAAAAAAGATGGTATTGGCAGTGAGATATACATATAGATCAATGGAATAGATTGGAGAACCCCCAGAGATAGCCCCACACAAGTATGGCCACCTGAGTTTTGACAAAGGTGAAAAAAGTAATTTGATGGTAAAAGTATAATTTTTCAGCAAATGATGCTGGCGGTAATTGGATAGCCACAGGCAAAAACATGAACATTGACCTAAACCTCACGCTATTAAAAAACTCAAAGTGAGTCAATAGATGTCAATGGAGAACATACAAATATAAATCTTTTAGAAGATAGTAGGACAAAAGCTTCAGGATCTAAGGCCTAGTGAAAATTTTTTAGACATTACACCTCCCCAAAAATCTATAAAATAAATAAGTTGATGAATAGAACATTAAAATTAAAAAACTTTTGATCCGAGAAAGACCCTGTTAAAAAGATGAAAAGACAAAATAAAAACTGGAGAAAGCATTTGCAAATCATATATCTGACAAAGGAGTCATATCTAGAATATATGAAATTCAACATTAAAGACGAATAATTTTGGAAATGTGCAAAAGATCTGAAGAAACATTTCTTTTTTTTTTTTTTAAAGATTTTATTTATTTGACAGAGAGAGACACAGTGAGAGAGGGAACACAAGCAGAGGGAGTGGGAGAGGGAGAAGCAGGCTTCCCGCCGAGCAGGGAGCCCGATGCAGGGCTTGATCCCAGGACCCTGGGATCATGACCTGAGCTGAAGGCAGACGCTTAACGACTGAGCCACCCAGGCACCCCTGAAGAAACATTTCACTGGCAAAAAGTATACAGATATATACAGCTGGAAAATAAGCGCATGAAAAGATAGTTGACATCATTAGCTAAGGGGGAAATGCAAATTAAGATCACAATAAGATCACTACTTATTTATTAGAACAGCTAAAATAAAAAATAGTTAATACCAAATCCTGGAGGGCAGGCAGAAAAACTGTATTTCTCATATGTTGTTGGTGGGAAGGTACAATGGCACAACTACAATGAAAAACATTTTGACAGTTTCTGTAAAAATTAAATATACACTTGGGGTGCCTGGGTGGCTCACTTAGTTAAGCACCTGACTTCAGCTCAGCTCAGGTCATCTCAGAGTCCTGGGATGGAGCCCCATATCGGACTCCTCACTCAGCAGGGAGTCTGCTTGTCCCTCTGCAACCCCCTTCTCTCTCTCTCTCAAATGAATAAATAAAATCTTAAAAAATTTTTAAATATACACTTACCATACAACCCTGAGTGTCTATCCCAGAGAAATGGAGACTTATGTTTTCACAAAATTAAGTACATAATTGTTCATAGCAGCATTATTTCAATAGCCCAAAATTGGAGACAACAAAAATATTCCTTATAGGTGACTAGCTCAACAAATTGAGTAACTCCATACCATGCAATACTACTTAGGAATAAATAGAATGAATTATTGATACAACAACTTGGATGTATCTCAAGAACATTATTCTGTGTGATATATATATGGTGATGGATGTGTTAATTAACTAGATAAGAGGAATCCTTTCACAATGTATATATGTATGTGTATATATGTGTATATATATATATCAAATCATCACAATGTACACTTTAAATATCTTATAATTGTGTTTGTCCATTATACCTCAGTGAAGCTGAAAACAGGAATTTATAATACAGGAAAAACACTGTATTATAAAGTTAGAAAATTGTGCAAAAAATTGAAGACACCAATATTATGGAATTGTAAACATCATGTTAATAAGTTTTTAAGCAATTTTAATTATTGACATTTAGATAATGAAGTAAAGGGTATAAATTATAGCAAAAATAAGTACTATCCTTTTTTCATTGGTAAATATCAATAAGTAAAGCTTTTTATATGGAGTTGATATGCTTGTGTGATACAGTTAATATCAAATAAATTACACCCCTTTTCCCAATTGTGTCTTTCCATGTTAATTTTAGATGATTCCTAACTTGTATACATGTTTCTGACTTTACTGAGTTTATAATTGCAAAATATGTAAATAAAACTTTAATTCTACATTTAAATAAAAGGTAGGTTGTTTAAAAAATGCAGACTCTCAACTTCCTGCTCCACTACTCCCCTGACCCATTGACCTAGAAACGCCTCAGATGTTGCTTTGCAAATTAGTTTGTTTTTTTTTAAGATTTTATTTATTAGAGAGAGAGAGAGTAAACACAGGGGGAGCAGCAGGTAGAGAGAGAGGGAAAAGCAGGCTCCCCACTCAGCAGGGAGCCCGATGCTGGGCTCGATCCCAGGACACTGGGATCAAGATCTGAGCCGAAGGCAGACACTTAACCAACTGAGCCACCCACGCACCCCTGCAAATTAAAGTTTGAGAAGCAATGCACTAACTATCCAACCTGCTATTCCTATCAATTTCATATTCTCTGCATATGTTATTTGATTCGATTATGAATGTGATATAGTTGATATATTAAACCACGAATGAAAGTCATTTTAAATAGATCTTGAAAAAAGAAATGGAGATGGTTTAAAATTTTATATTTTGGAGTACCTCTGTAAAATTCTTGGCTAAATCTTAGGAGTTAAAAGGTTTTGGAGACATTCCTTGGGGATGGGAGGTAAGGATTAATGTAGGTGACCAGGTGAGGCATGAACAAGGGTAGTGCTGCTGTCATACACTTTTGACTTCTACATACTGAATTTTTCCTTTTGATTTTTTTATATGTTATGTTAATCACTGGGGAGGGTATGTGCTATGGTGAGCGCTGTGAATTGTGTAAGACTGTTGAATCACAGACCTGTCCCTCTGAAAGAAATAATACATTATATGTAAAAAAAAAAAAGAAGAAGAAGAAGAAGATAGTAGGAAGGGAAAAACGAAGGGGGGGAAATCGGAGGGGGAGACGAACCATGAGAGACTATGGACTCCGAGAAACAAACTGAGGGTTCTAGAGGGGAGGGGGTGGGGGGATGGGTTAGCCTGGTGATGGGTATTGAGGAGGGCACGTTCTGCATGGAGCACTGGGTGTTACATGCAAACAATGAATCATGGAACACTGATTTCAATGAGAAATCCGCTGTCACTTAAATGGTTTTTCCCCTAAAAGTAATGTTTTGTTTCTCTGGTTGCTTTGAAGATTTTTCTTTGCCTTTAGTTTTCAGAAGTTTATGATGTGTTCTTGGCATGGATTTCTTTGGATTTAACTTATTTGGAATTGCTTCAGCTTCTTGAATCTGTAGGTATGGTTGGCTGACAAATGACCCTCCTCCAAAAGACATCCATGTCAAATGCTTGGAACCTGTGAACATTACTTTATTCAGGAAAAGGGGTCGTTGCAGATGTGATTAAGTTAAAAGTCTTGAGAGGAAGAGTAATACTCAGGCGGGTCTTAAATCCTCATAAAATCTCTATAAGTTATCCTATAGTGAAAAGAGATGATAGACACACAGAGAAGACACAGAAAGGAGAAGGCAATGTGACCTTGGAGGCACAGAATGGAATGATGCAGGCACAAGCTAAGGAATGTTGACAGCTTCCAGAAGCTGGAATGAGCAAGGAATGCATTCTCTCCTAGAGCCTCTGCAACTTGCCATCACCTTGATTTGGGTCCCTTGATACTGATTTTGGACTCCTGGCCTCCAATACTGTGAAAGAACAAATTTCTGTTGTTTTAAGCCACCAAGTTTGTGGTGATTTTTTACAGTAGCCACAAGGAAGCTAATATAGTAGATTTATATATTTTTCCAAATTTGAGAAGTTTCCAGATATTATTTCTTTAAATATTTTTCTGTCCTCAGAATTTCCTGAGTCTGTTCTTTTTTTGTTTCCCAGTTTATTTTTTTCTCTTGTTCAAATTATTTTAATTCTACTGATCTGTCCTCCAGTTCATTGATCTATCCTGTCATCTACACTCTGCTATTGAGCTTATCCAGTTAGTTTTCATTTCAATTATATTTTTCAGTTCTGTAACTTGCCGCTGGTTCTTTTTATTCTAGCTTATATTTCTTTTCTGTAATTTTCTTTTTTTTTTCAATTTGTTGCAAGAGACTTAGTAATTGCTTGTTGACTCATCTTTATAACCCCTGCCTTAAAATCCTTGTCAGATAATTCCAATATTTGATTCATATTGATGTTGGTATCTGTGATTGCCTTTTCTCATTCAAGTTGTGGTTTTTCTGGCTCCTGGGTTTGATGCATGATCTTCAGCTGTATCCTGGCCTTTTGGATATATTATGAGACTCTGGATTCTATTTAATAATCTTTTTTAAAAAAGTATCCTCCCATGGGGGTGTAGCATAAGGACCTGGCGGTGTGTGTATTCGTCTTTTCCACTAAGCCTTGCCAATACTACACCACCATGAAGGTGGAACACGCTGAGTCCCCTGCCTCCTTACAGAAGGGTGGGTAAAAGTTTAGCTTTCCGCTCTCATGTTGACTCCTTCTGGGTGAAAATGGAATACTAACTCACCCTACCCCATTGCCTCCAAGTTTGGGGAGGAGGGGTGTAAGTTTAGCTCCCAGCTGTGTTGTGCTGATGCCAGGGAGGGGATGCAGAGGGCCCACTAATACTGTGGGGGTGGAGACTTAGCATATTCTGATAAGACCATGATAGGAGTGGGCAATTGGTGTCCCCCTATGGTCTGGGCAAGGGATGGATGATGAGCTTACCACCTGATCCCATAAGAAAGCCATTACTTGCTCCATGGTACAGGGGGTGGATGGAAAATCAACTCCCCACTAGGTCACTGAAACTGGGTAAAAGTGTTTTTTTTTTTTTCCCCCTTGGCATTTAATAGAGTAGGGTGGACATCAACCAAAGGTTTCCTGTCCTTAGTTCAGCCTTCCTGGTCCCTGGTTTAGAAGGCCAGCCTCCCTCAGAGCCTTCTGTATCTGTGCCTGAGGCACAATATGGGGAGGCTTTTCAATCCCGCTGGGGTTATGGGAGGCAACACCATAAATGGAGTCCCGGGTACTTATCCTGCCCTTCTCATCTCACCTACCAGTTCTCCGAGGTCCATTTGCTGGGTTATATTCAGGGATTTTGTAAGGAGAGACCTGGGAGGAATGAGGGTGCTCTGTATTGGCAAGACTGAAAGTAATCACGTACTGACATTTCCATAATACTTTATTGGGAAGAAGGTCCTATAAAAACTTGAAAATTGCTCTAAAATCCTTCCTGGGGATAAAATACTCAGTCTTTGATATTTCAACTAGGTTGGAAACAAATCCCTTTCTTCATTCATTGCTCCACAGGGCTGTTAGTCTTTATGCCACTACCCCAGACAGGGGACAGTGGGTGGATTAATTAGAACATTTAGCTTCACATTTTGGCCTGCTTGCTTACCTGCAAGTGACTTTAGGCAAGTTATTAAACTGTTTTTGCCTCAGTCTACTCATCTATAAAAAGAGGATAATAATAGTTGTAGAAAGTGCCTGGCATAGAATAAATACTACAGCTCCACTGCTATTATTATTGTTTATTGGCC
Organism: Neomonachus schauinslandi; assembly: GCF_002201575.2. Classification (NCBI taxonomy): domain Eukaryota; kingdom Metazoa; phylum Chordata; class Mammalia; order Carnivora; family Phocidae; genus Neomonachus; species Neomonachus schauinslandi. The sequence continues at coordinate 119,136,066 of NC_058411.1, read as the reverse complement.
TCTTTGCAAACTTTACACCCATGGATACCCTTCTCCTTTGGAATTCTTTTCTTTTAATACCATTCTATTTGGCTGGTCTTTGTTTATTGCCACAAAGCTCATAGCTGAAACTCATTATTCTGCTAAAAAGTCATCTCTGACTTTTTAAAATCTAAATTAACATGAATTCTGAGCTGAGAAAGATCAGGTACAGAAAAGGTATGGAATTAGGGACATATTTCTGTGTGTCAGGAGCAGGAAATACTCTGGAACTGCCTGAGAGAGGGATGTTGATGGTGGATCACCACCTTTTTCCATTTGAATGTTTCTATACATTTCTTTTTTTTAAATTTTATTTTATTATGTTATGTTAATCACCATACATTATATCAGTAGTTTTTGATGTAGTGTTCCATGATTCATTGTTTGTGTATAACACCCAGTGCTCCATTCAATACGTGCCCTCTTTAATACCCATCTATACATTTCTAACAAGGAACCTCATGAAGACATTTGATATAAACAAATAAGCTTTATATCTTTATAGTAAGTCTTGGTTCAAATAATATTCTCCCAACAGACATTCAAAAATGTCTTTCAACTTTCTTGTTCACTCAGCAAAATCCATTATTCTGGAAAAAAGCAGCTGAGTGGGAATTAATCCTCTCCCACAAACCTTCATAAATGACTACTTAAGAAGTGCTTGTGGAAGAAATACATGTTTGGAAGGTCTGGTGACTCCTTCCATCTGTCCTGTCATGTGATTTACAGGAGGCTTTTAGCCCAGAGGATTTACTTAGTTATTTTAAAGCGTTTTGTTTTTGTTTTTGTTTTTGTTTTAGAGAGGGAAAGAGAGAAAGAAAGAGAGAGAATTTTAAGCAGGATCTACACCCAGCACAGAGCCTGACATGGGATCATGACCTGAGCCAAAATCAAGAGTTGGACACTTTTTCTAAATACAATTTTATTTATTTATTTGACAGAGAGATAGATAGAGCAGGAACACAAGCAGCGGGAGTGGGAGAGGGAGAAGCAGGCTTCCCGCAGAGCAGGGAACCCGATGTGGGGCTCCATCTCAGGACCCTGGGATCATGACCTGAGCCAAAGTCAGACGCTTAATGATGGAGCCACCCAGTAGCCCCAAGAGTTGGACACTTAACCAACTGAGCCACCCAGTCACTCCAGTTATTTTAAAGGTTTTAAAAGTAAACAATTCACATAATTCTTTCATATGCTTATTATAAGAGCCAAGACTTGCTGAAGTATTATTATTCTTAAACCAAATTTTCATTCTCATGTTTTCGATTATGGGAAAAACAATGGTTCAGACATTTTTTAAAGCAAAATAGCTTTCTGTATATTATTGAAGAAAGTGAGAAGAAAATGTCCAAAGCAAGCATGTGTAAGTTCTGGGCCGTTTTGTATCAGTATAAACAAAATGCAACAGGGTATTTCAGATAGTCCATTTTCCATATATTGGATGAAAGACTAGAGCATATATAGAAAGTTACATTGTTCTTTTGGCATTGGGATTCCCCCATGTGAATTTACCTGTCAGCTTATTGAAAAACTGTCACCATCAGAATAGCCAGTTTGGATGTATAAGGAAGTCATTACTGGAAAATTCTAGGTAGGACTGAGGTTATGGGGAAGGCCACACCCAGGCTTCCTGGCTTCCATTCATATTGATGGTCTTATCCTGTTGTCCTTGTCAGATCTCTTACAATAGCTATAAATAACTCATGCTTGACCTAGTGTATCTCTGGATGGAAAATGGGAAAAGGCTGAGGTAAAAAGACTTTACCCCAGAGCAGGAACTCATTATCAACATGCCCCTTTTGCATGAGCTATGCTTCCCAAAAGGACCAGTATTCCTAGAACTACTAGGGAGAAGACAGCAGACATTGTCCTGACCTGGACATCTTAGCAGAACCACACTTACCTGATGAACGTATCTTGAAACAAATATTTAACTTTCCTTTTTAAAAGAAACTTTAACTTTCCTTGTTTTCCACTGCAGCTGATAGAATATTTCTCTGTATAGAATTGTTACCTGCTACTGTGGTGGCTCTCAACACACATTCTGGTGAGTTCCACAGCATGGCAGGCCCATTTCACCAGCTGCACCCTGGGCTGTCTCACAAGGACCCACTCTGAGCTTAAAGCTCTGCTGTCACCATCCTGAAATTCTTAGTAATTTTTGATCAATGTGTCCCCCATTTTCATTTTGCACTGGGCCCCACAAATTATGTAGCTAGGCTTGAACAGATGCCTTACGCTCTCTGTTTTTCATCCATCAAGGTCTGTCTCTCATTAACAGAAATACTGTCCATGTGCTGCCTGCACTCACTCCTCTGGATAACACTGATCCCTTGGTCAGTTTTTCCTTTTACTCCTTAAACTTCTGGAGAATAGAAAATGGGGCTGGTTTACCAGTTTATCTCCAAATTCTGGCCAGAGTCTTTCAAACACACTGGTTTCAATAAATAGCTGAATGTATGAATAAGGGTCCTTAGTATTTTTATCTGCAAACTCTTACCCAGGCTGATTCCATAACTGAACACACACACACACACACACACACACACACACACACACACTTTCCTCTAGCTCCTTAGATCTATTAGTTGGAAATAAAATCTCACTTGTTAGCAATACAATATAAAACTCTTTAATTCATAGACCAGGTCAATATGCCCCCAAAGAATCACTGGCTAGATGATGCAAAATGGTAGCAAATTCACAAAATATTTCCAAGTGACTTTAGAGTACAGTACACAACTTAGTTTTATTTGCCTAATTATATTTGACTTGGATTGCTAAGAAACTTGAGTTTCCATAGCAGACCATATTCCAAAAGGTGGTGTGTTGGGGACCCAAGGCTGCACTGAGGAAGAGTTGAGCCTGCTGATCTGAATCATGGGAGGATGCCCTGTAGAGAGTGGAGTGGGGGAGCCCCAGGGAGGTAGGGAGTGCTGTTCCCACCATATCAAGGGTCTGAAGAGCACCTATGTGTAGGTCTAAGTGACCCCACTTGTAAGAATGAAGTTGGTAGAGCCATGGAAAAATGGGGTCCCTTGACTGGGAGGGCAAGACCCCTAGTGTGGAACCTTTGTGTAAGTGCCTGGCCCTGGCCCTGGCAGAATTTCAGAATAGAGCAGGGGAGGCATGATCCTGGTTTCCAAGGTGGAGGAGAGCCTTTCCTCTCCCTGGGACCCTCCTTTTTATTCTGATAATATTGCCCTCCTGAGGCACACTTGCATATCCATGGGGACCCACAGATTGTATGAAGTGAGGTTTCAGGAGGGCAGATGGCTGCAGGAGGAGAGTTCTTGAGTAGGGAGGGTCTACAGTCCCTCTGGGGTGTTGGCTGAATGCCCTCTGATGCTCTGTGTTGGACTTATCTGCAATCACCCAGCTCTAGCCCTCCAAGGAGGCTAAAAATAGCAGTGCAGAAGGGGCTGAACTGCAGAGTCTGCTCCTGGCCAGGCTCCCAGCGCCTGGAAGGACTGGAGGATGCAGGCACCAGGTAGCTGCCAGTCCAGGAAACATGGACCCAGCAGCCATCAAGGAGGGGAACAAGGCAGTTCATCCTGTGTCCTCTGGTGCACAGCCAATAGGGCTGGGGGTGGTGCACTCTTTCCCTCTTTGTTTCTGGGCTTTTTGTTGAGGAAAAAGCCTTGTCAATTAACTGAATTGAGCCCTGTACCCTGGATTTTACAAGCCTAATGGGTTGCTCCTTTGAGAAGACTCTGGGTTTATGCATCTTGAAATTTTTCTGAAAAGACTACTACCAGTAGACAAAAACAGCCACCATCTGACTCTGAGAAGTGCAAACTATTTAAGCATACAGAAGGAACCCCAGAAAGGCAGTGGAATTTAAATGTTAAGATAGCTGGATTCAGAGTAAAGAGAACAAAGCCAGAAGTGATGTCCTGACCCCTCTTTTAGAGGGCACATGACAGTGGGTTGGAGGAGCAACTATCATTTAAGAGGGCATCCCAGGATGTGTTGGGATTTTGTGTAATTTCTGGAAGAGGGGCTGTCTCTCAGACAGCCCCTCCCCCATAGCCAAGACAGCAGTGTGTGTGTGTGTGTGTGTGTGTGTGTGTGTGAGAGAGAGAGAGAGAGAGAGAGAGAGAGAGAGAGAATTACAGCTGGAGCAGAGGATTCTAGGTTTTCTTACAGCTCCCAAATTCTATGGTTCTAACAGCATTTTCACATTAGTGATTCCAAACTGAGAGAATGGGATATACAAAGGGACAATGACCAGACCTTACATAAAAATAGAACTTGGACCCACAACCTGCAACAACCTAACTAACTACCTCCCTTATCTACAATAAACAGTCCAGGAAGCCAGCCTGCTATCAGTCAGGCTTTCAGGAAGCCAGATTGTCATCTCTAGTCACTATGACAATTCAGGAAGCTAAACAATTTCTGTAAAAATCAGCTAAGATTGACCAGGACTTATTTAATAACTGACAGCTTCCCTAATTTTTGCCCCTACTTCCAATTTAAAACCAACCAAAGAAAACCAAATATGCACCCACAAGCAATCACATAAGACATCCCACTTCTAAGTAGCTTACCTCCATCCCCATGCCAACAACCTGAGGTCAGCATGTACCTGAAGCTATCCCTTTTTTCCACTATAAACCTTTCTCACTTTACTGCCTGCCTTTGAGTCTCTGCCTAACTCAAGGGATGGTGGCTGACTCTTTTGCTCTAGTGAGCTCTGAATAGCCATTGCTTTTCTCATTTGGTTGGTCTTCTTTATTTCCACAAAGCCCATCAGTGAAAGGTTAGCCATCATTTGGTGTTCTAGCCCACCCTCCCATGAAGTCAATCCTTGTGCACCTCCATCATGCTTGTAGGTGGCTAGAGGGCTCTTATCTCAGACCTAGATGTGCAACCAGAAAGGATCATCTCCCAATAAGCAATTGCTTAGAAAGCTTGTGTCTATTATCTGGTTTTATTTGACATAACCTGTGAGTTTGTAGAGTATGAAACCAGGCATTTCCTGTATTTATTTATCATAAGGGACATAATCCTGATAACGATGTAAAAGGCAATTAAAATGTCACTTGTCCACCAACATTTATTTAGAGCTTTCTGCTGTATGCCAATTACAGAATGAATACAATAATGAATGACATTGTTCCATCCCACTACTACATTTAGAGCATTCAGAGTCTTGAGGGGCTGCAGGCATGTAAACAAATTGTTATATCACCACCTCCAGCTCTCCCAGCCAGATGGAGAGAGGGTATGAGGGTGTCTGTGGGGAGTCACTGAAGGCTTCTCCATGGAGCAAAGTTTGTGTGAGGTCTTAGAGGACATGTAGGAATTTTCCAGTTGGAGAAAGAAGAGTAGGCTGTGAGGAATGAAATTTGGCATTCACAAAACCAGTGCCTTTCTCAATTTGTCTTGCCTTTAAGTAAGATTACAAATAAATACTCCAAACCTGATAGCTTAGGGAGATGGGAAAGTCTTGTGGCTTAGGGCAGCCCATGACAGAGGACCTTTTCCTGCCAGGACAGACCCTCTTCTGGAGACCTCTGATGGAAAGGCAGTAGTGGGCCCGGGGATTCTTGGAGTTTTGAATGTTGCCTTACATGGAGAAGCTTAATGGAGTGGAAAAATCAGCAATGGGCTTCTCAGGCTTCCCCCACTAGTGTGAGTTTCAGATAGAGCAGATAAGGGAGAAATTTGAAAGACTGTAGAAGCAGAGTTGAGTTGCAGGGTCCAAAGGGGGGAGACATAGAAATAGTGGTGATGGCAAGCCTGCAGAGATCTACCACCTAGGCCCCCTGAGAACCCCTCAAACACCATTCCATATTGTGGTCATGAGTAGCCCTTTCTGGCTTTTTGTTTCTTGGGCTGTGCAAGCATGAGTTGCCTCCTTCCAAATTCTATTCTTATAATGGAACCACGCAATTTCTCTAGGCAGTTCAGCTCTTAGTCTGGGCAATTGTCAAAGCCTTGGACAAGTGGAACAACTTGGCATGAGTAGGAAAAGATTGCCAGGAATCCAAACAGGAGGTACTGAATAACTGGGAGAGGGTCGTGATTCCCTCAAAGATATTTGTGCCCCTTGGTTTTTAGTTGTTGGAATGAGGAAGCCCTACCTCATGCCTTCAAAACTGGGTAGATTGCCCTTGGATTAAGTCTAATTTTTAAAAATTTATTAATTCATGAATTTATTTGATAAACATTTTGTTTATAACTTAAATCAATTTGGGAAACATTTATTGAGCACCCACTGTGTGCCCAATATTGTGTGCTAAGCCCTAGTGTACCAATGAGACACATGTTCTATTATAATTCAGATTAGTGATTTATGAATTGAATAAGACATGCTCTATTATCATTCAGATTAGTGATTTTCAATAGCAGTTGGGGGAGGTGATAGGTGTGCAAATCATGTATGAGGTCTTTCCACTGCCTTTCCCTACCAAGTGGGACTTTCTGCTATTGACTGTGGGAATATATCATGTTCCTCAAGCAGATTGGAGCAGAAAAAAAATTGAGAACCAATGACTTAGGTGTCAAAGCCAAATAAATAAAATATATATCATGAACCATAGGACAAGAAACATGTCCAGTGATATGTTACAAGAGGGTTGGGGCAGTGCTTCTCAAAATCTTGAATAACAATGAGTTTTCCAAGGACTCCTTCTATATGAGTGGGCTCAAGGATCTAGGTAAGGACCATGTGAATCATGGGGATGAGGCATTGTGGGGGGACATCACTTCTGCCCATGGAGTTCAAGGACAGCTTAATTAAGGAGCTGGAGTGAGCAGGTCCCAAAGGGAGGCAGCTTAGAGAGGACCTTGGACTCAGAAATGGGACAGGGTCTGACTTGTCCAGGACTAGCCAGGGTTCCTCTGATTGTAACTGTGCCCTCCTCAACTGTAAATGAAGGGCTTGAAGAGGTGATGCCAAGGTCCCTTCCAGCTCCATGAGCGTATGATTCTAGTTGCCTGGTTCCTGGAATTGCTGGCTACCCTCCCACAAGCCCACCACCCTCTACAATTGCCACCAATGCTCCCCTGAATCAAGAGGGTTCTGGTTGTGTCCCTACTATCCTGGCCGAGTCCAGTGTCTGCTCTGGGGTCAAACCTTCTCTACTCCCCACTTCATTTCCTTGGTCATGGTCAACAGTTTGGGCTTTCTATTCTTCCTGGGCAGGCTGGGGGAAAACCAGTCCTGCTTTGGAGAAAAAATTCAAAATTTGAATGGCAGAGGATTTTAGAATAGAGCATCTTCCCACCTACCCATCACTGGCACCTGTTCCCTGGATCATTTCAGATTTCCTTCCAACTGGAAGTGTGTGCTGCCAAAGGCTGCTGGGTTCTGTTCTGCATCCACAAGAAGGACACTGGGAACATGATGATCCTGCTGTCTTAGGAGGAGCTACACAAGCACTTGGAAATTGCCCAGCCTGTAGAAAAGGCTTTGTTTAATTGCCTCATTGCATGTCTAGATAAGAATGTGCCTCTATGGCATAGGGACATAGAGGTCTATGGTGTTGCCATGCATGTATGTATTAGAGACATATATGGGACTAATGATGTACACACAGCATGCTATAATGTATGCAATGTGCATGTTACATATTGGCAGCTTGTTGAGATCCAGGTTGACTGACAATTGATAGAATTTGGCATGAGCAGATGCCTGAACCCTGGTTTTTCCACTGTTACCTGACCTGAAGACTGTTTACATTTCCTTTTTGTTTAAAAAAATCTTCAAGCAATAGTCCAGGTGCCAATCCCTGCACAGTGAGGTTTTCACTGATCTCTATCAAAACAGAGGAAGTAGGACAATGAGTTTTTAGCAAACAAAAACCTAATCAATTTGAGATTATATCCTTTTTTCTTTTTTTCTGTTAAGATATCCTTTCTCCAATCAAATAATGGCAATGATAATTTATCATTGTATTTTTAAATTTTAAATTCTTATTGGCAAAATAAAAGATCTCTCCCTTTTAATGTGCTGTTTTGTGAAAGTCTGGAAACCAGTAATCTGACAGGTAAAATTCCACTTTGGGTAATATATTTGGGTTTTATATCATATAGTTATTGAGTCCAGAGAAGTCCTGATAATTTGTATCAGCGTGAAGAGGCAGCTTTTTTGTAGAGACCCACCAATGTGGCACACTAGACCTTTCTTGATCCACCTGTAATCTTTTATTTTGTTGTTGGCAAGATATTGTCTAATTTCATGTATGTATGTAATTTTCTTCTACATCAGCCTGCCACCTACTCCCCCTCAGACATACTCATGTCTTAAACTAAACAAATATTCAGTGGCTGGAAAGACAGTAAGATATATAGAAGGATAGAAACTGAGACTAGGATCTATTGGCACAGATGCATTCCCAAGAACAAGGCCAGAGACAGGGAAGTGAGAGGGAGGGAGCAACAACATACTCCTGCTACCAGAGAAATACCTAAGACATTTATATGAAAGCTGCAGAGTGTGGCCATGAAGCTGTTCCAAGAACATGGGTGTACCACCAACATCTAGCATACAAGGCTTTGTTTAGATGAGTCTCAGGGGCTCAGAGAGGCCCCACCCTTACTGAACAGAAGTCTGTGAAAGGAAATTGAGGTTCCATAAGCCAAGTAGGAAGAGGGCAAGGATGTTTGCTCTGGGTACTGGGGAAATAGTGGCTTTGAGCACTTTTTGTCCTGCAAGGGTTGTTCAGATATGCATTTCTGAGACTAGTCCTTTTAGGTACCACAAGAGGTTAAGGGGAAGTTAAAACTGTAGTCTGGCCAACCCACTTTGTGCAGAACTCAGAAAACGATAGTGATCCTGATAAGCAGGTCCTGTAAAGAATTGAATACTGTATTTGCTGTCCCTAAGAAGCCAAACATCTTGAAAAGAGAGGGGCTTTTAAATAGCATGTGGGGTGGTATAAGGATGTAAGAATACAGCCTGTAGGCAGTGGATGACCTGTAGCTTCCCCTGGATGGCTTCTGGTGTCAGGACACAGAATGGTTGAGGGGAAAAAATATTTTCAATTTGCCAAAATAATCCAATTGTGGAAGATAAGCATTTCATTTGGTGAACCTTGGCAAGATATTAATTCTTTTTTTTTCTATTTATTTTTTTATTCTTACGTTAATCCCCATACATTACATCATTAGTTTTAGATGAAGTGTTCCATGATTCATTGTTTGTGCATAACACCCAGTGCTCCATGCAGAATGTGCCCTCCTCAATACCCACCACCAGGCTAACCCATCCTCCCACCCCCCTCCCCTCTAGAACCCTGTTTGTTTTTCAGAGTCCATCGTCTCTCATGGTTCGTCTACCCCTCCGATTTCCCCCGCTTCATTCTTCCCCTCCCGCTACCTTCTTCTTCTTCTTCTTTTTTTCTTAACATATATTGCATTATTTGTTTCAGAGGTACAGATCTGAGATTCAACAGTCTTGCACAATTCACAGCGCTCACCAGAGCACATACCCTCCCCAGTGTCCATCACCCAGTCACCCCATCCCTCCCACCCCACCCCCCACTCCAGCAACCCTCAGTTTGTTTCCTACAATTAAGAATTCCTCATATCAGTGAGATCATATGATACATGTCTTTCTCTGTTTGACTTATTTCACTCAACATAATACCCTCCAGTTCCATCCACGTCGTTGCAAATGGCAAGATCTCATTCCTTTTCAAGATATTAATTCTAATTAATTAAATAAAAAAACAAAACACTACCATTTTAGTTAACAGTAAAGTTTATTGCATTTCAGATTCTGTTGCACTCCTGTCCTTAAGAGTTTGGTCAAGCTAGGATATTTGTAAGGAGTCTTACATTAGCATAAGCTATGTATTTATCATAAGCCACCTGACTCACTTTTCAGAGTGCCTGCCTCACCCTTTTGGTGCAGCTCTGAGCAAATCTCCCTGACTCTCAGAGCCTCTGTTTTCTGGCTACACATTTGGGCTAATAGTACTCACCAAATGACTTTATTCTGATGATTGGATGAAACAATATATCTGAGAATTCTTTATATGTTAAAAATATTAATACATGGGAATGCAAAGTGGAACAATCACTTTGGAAGACAGTTTGACAATTTTTTACAAAATTAAACATACTCTCACCATGTGATCCATGAATTGTGCTCTTTGCTGTTTACCCAAAGGAGTGAAAAGCTTATGTCCACACAGAAATGCACACATAAATGTTTAAGAATCATTATTCATAATTTGCCAAAATTTGGAAGTAACCAAGATAACTTTCAGTGAATGAATGGCTAAATAAACTCTGGTACATATAACACACATGGTACATCTAGACAATGAGTAATATTTGGCACTAAGAAGAAATGAGCTATGAAGCCATGAAAGGACATGGGGGAAACTTAAATGCATATTACTAGTGAAAGAGGCCAATCTAAACTGGCTACATATTATATGATTCCACCTCCATGACATTCTAGAAAAGGCAAAACTATGGAGATAAAAAGATCAATGGCTGTCAGGGGTTGGGGAGGAAGGAGGATGAATAAGCAGAGCACAGAGGATTTTTAGGTCAATGGAACTACTCTGTATGAAACTATAATGGTACACACATGTCATTATATATTTGTCCAAAACCATAAAATGTACAATACCAAGAATGCACTCTATTATAAATTATAGACTACGGGTGATAATAATACGTCAATGTAGGTTCATGCATTAGAGATTAGTAAATAAATCTTCTTGTATACCCCAGGTGTTTTTCAAACTGCTGCTTTTATGCTAAATCTCTGCAGGGTTGTTTGTTATGCTGGCTCTTTAAGGACAGCAACTCAGTTTCCTATCATCCTCTGGCTCTCTTGGAGCTAAGTCGGCTGATTTTTAAATTACCCATAGTTAAACCCATGCTGATAGTAAAAAATTTGCAAAGTTAAGCCCAACTTGATTTCAAAGCCAAATTATTATGGAGACTCAATGTCCCAGTGCTTGTCCACTGTACATGTGGTGCCTAGTACAGGGTCTGATTCTGTCACTTCTCTAAACTTGCGGTATCCCTCTCATTTGCTGGGCAGGTTTGTTCCCAACCACATGTTTACCCCTCCTAAGCTTTTTGATGTGGACTCCTCTGTATGAGTAACTGTGGAAAGTCTGTTCTGCCAGTCTTTGGGTCATTTTTAGAGTTCCTTGCACTGATGTGGCTGTCCTCTCTGTGTCTGTGGCACAAGGTGAGCTTAGAATCCTCCTATTACATCCTCTTCCTCTATCTCTCTCTTCAGTTTGTCAACTTTTGCTTCATATTTCAAAACTATGATATTAAGTGCATATGATTGCATTATTTGCATTAAGTGCATTATGATTGTTATGACTTCCTGTTGAATTGACCCATTTACCATTATGAAATATCACCATTTATCTCTCTATATATCTTATCTTAAAGTTTACTTTGATTAACATTAATTTCACTATGCCAGATTTCTTTTGACTCATACATCTTGTTATCCTTTTACTTTCATCCTATCCATAAATTTGTATATGTTTATTATAAGCAGCATATAATTTGTGTTTTTTTGCAAAAAAAAATTCTAACTCACTTTGTATTTTAATTGGTATGTTAAGTCCATTCATATGTAACATAATATTATTACTGATATGTTATGTGTAAGTTCATCATTTTGCTATGTGTTTATTTGTCTTGACACTTATTTTCTTTTTCTTCCTTTCCTATCTTCCTTTATATTAATTATTTTTAAAACATTCAGTTTTATCTCATCTATTAGCATTTTGTTATAAATTTCAGTATCAGGCTTTTTGTGGTTACACTGAAAACTACAACATGCATTTTTTTAAATTTTTTTTTAAAGATTTTATTTATTTATTTGAGAGAGAGAGAATGAGAGAGAGCACATGAGAGAGGGGAGGGTCAGAGGGAGAAGCAGACTCCCTGCTGAGCAGGAAGCCCGATGCGGGACTCGATCCAGGGACTCCAGGATCATGACCTGAGCCGAAGGCAGTCGCTTAACCAACTGAGCCACCCAGGCACCCTACAACATGTGTTTTTAACATTTTATAGTCTACTGTAAATTAGTATTTTAACATTATCATTGATAACAAATATAAAATAATTTAACACCACTCACGATCCTTTCCTTTTTTTTCTGTTCTCATGTATTTTAGTTGAACATAAATTAAAAACTTCACAAAACATACTTATTATTGCTTTTGAAAAAGTTTTTTATACATATATTTATCCTTTCTGGTGCTCTTCATTTCTTAAACTTCTACATTTTCACCTGAGATCACTTTCCTTCAGCAAGAATTTCTTTTAGTATTTCTTAAAGCATGGGTCTGCTGGAGATGAATTCTCATAGCTTTTGATTATAAGTGACATCTCTTTTGAATCTCTATTTTTTTTTAATTTTATTTTTATTTTTTTTATTCTTATGTTAATCCCCATGCATTACCTCATTAGTTTTAGATGTAGTGTTCCATGATTCATTGTTTGTGCATAACACCCAGTGCTCCATGCAGAATGTGCCCTCCTCAATACCCACCACCAGGCTAACCCATCCTCCCACCCCCCTCCCCTCTAGAACCCTCAGTTTGTTTTTCAGAGTCCATGTCTCTCATGGTTCGTCTACCCCTCCGTTGAATCTCTATTTTTGAAGAATATTTACTCTGGGTTTGAAATTCTAGGTTGATAGTTTTTTTTTTCCTTATAACACTTTAAAGATGATTTCTAATGTCTTTTACTTCCATTGTTTATTGTTTTTGTCAATAATGCCTCTTTTTTTCCTTACGATGTTTTAAGATGTTCTCTTTGTTTTTCTGCATTTTTTACTATACTCTGCCTGTGTGCAAATTGTTGTGGATGTGTGTTTTGTATTAATCTTGCTTGGGATCCTTTGTGATTCTTAAATTTGTGAGTTGTATTTCATCACATTTGGAAAATTCTCAGTCAATGTTTCTTCTAATTTTACTTCTGTTTTACTCATTTCCTCTTTCCTGGTTAATCCTATTTTAGACTTTGTGAATGTGCCCTACATGTTCCATTCTGTTTGCGTTGTTGTTTGTTTTTATCTTTTTTTCTTCGGAGTTTGGGTATTTTTATTAATATACCTTTGTATTTACTAAAGCTGTCTTCTGCCATGTGTGCTATACTGTTAAGGGTATTTGATGACTTCTTAATTTCAGATAGTATTTTGACATCCTAGAATGTCCATTTAATTTTTTGAAGATTCTAATTCTCTTTTGTAACATATCTTTTCACCAATTTCCTACCCTTTCTTCTATTTTTATTGAGGTATTATTGACATACAATATTATATTAGTTTCAGGAGTACAATATAGTGATTCAATATTTGTTTATATTGCAAAGTGATCATGACAATAAGCCAACTTAACATCCATTACTATGCATAAATAAAAATTTTTATTTCTTTTGATGAGAACATTTAAGATTTACTTAGATTTTACAGTATTATTAAATATAACCACCATGCTATACCTTACATCCCCATGACTTATTTATGTTATAACTAGAAGTTGGAACCTTTTGACTCTCTTCACACATTTTACCCAACCCCACACGCCTCACTGGGGTCTTCCCTCTTAGAACTGGTTTTGCTGCATCCCATAAATTTTAATATGTTGAGTTTCCATTTTCATTTGTCTCAAGGTATCCTTTTGTTTCTCTTTTCTTCATTGACCCATTAGTTGTTCAGTGTTTAATCCCCACATATTCATGAATTTTCCAGTTTTCTTCTTATAACAGATTTCTAGTTTCATACCATTTTGGTTATAGATGTTGATATGATTTTAATCTTAAATTTGTTAAGATTAATTTGTGACCTAATGTATGATCTATCCTGGAGGATGTTCCATGTGCTTAAGAAGAATGTGTATTCTGTTGCTTTTGGGTGAAATGTTTTGTATGTATCTGTTAAGTCCATCTGGTCTGTGTCATTTCAGGCTGATGTTTCCTTATTGGTTTTCCATCTGGATAATCATTCCATTGATATAAGAGGGGTATTAAAGTCTCCTACTATTATTGTATTTTTGTTTATTTCTCCCTTTTCATCTGTTAATATTTGCTTCAAGTTTAGGTTCTTCTATGTTGGGTGAATAAATATTTATTAATGTTATATTTTCTTGTCAGATTGATACTTTTGTCATTATGTAATGCTTTTCTTTTTCTCTTATTACAATAGTTGTTTAAAAGTCTATTTTATCTGATATATGTATAGTTATTCCAGCTTTCTATTGATTGCCATTTGCATGGAATATCTATTTTTATCCCATCACTTTCAATCTGGGTGTGTCTTCAGATCTGAAGTAATGTCTTCAGAATATATATTGGTCTTGCTTTTATCCATTCAGTCACTCTAAGTCTTTTGATTAGATAATTTAGTTCATTCAAATTTAAGTAATTATTGGGTTGCCTGGGTGGCTCAGTCAGTTAGGGGTCTGTCTTCAGCTCAGGTCATGATCCTGGAGTCCTGGGATTGAGCCCCACATCGGGCTCTCTGCTCCTCAGAGAGCCTGCTTCTCCCTCTCCCTCTGCCGGCCACTTCCCCTGGTTGTACTCTCTCTCTCTCTCTCTCTCTCGCTCTCTGTCAAATAAATAAATAAAATCTTTTAAAAAATAAATAAATTTAAGTAATTACTGATATTCATTTACTGCCATTTTTTGTTTGTTTTCTGGCTGTTTTGTAGTTTCTCTGTTTCTTTCTTTTTCTCTTGTTCTCTCTTTTCGCGTTTTGATGGCTTTCTTTAATGGCGTACTTAAATTACTTTTTCATTATCTTTTGTGTACCTCCTGTAGCTTTTTGCTTTCTGGCTATCATAAACCCTACATATAACAACTTCTATTTATAACAGCCTATTTAATTTGATAACAATTTAAGTTTGAACACATTAGAAAGCTCTGCTTTTTTACTCTTACTGCTCCACATTTTATATTTTTAATGTAATATTTTACATCTTTTTATTTTGTGTATCCCTTAACTAATTATTATAGTTACAGTTCTTTTACTACTTTTGTCTACTAACCTTCGTACTAGATTTATAAGTGATTAATCTACTACCTTTACTATACACTTACCTTTACCAGGTTTATATTTTCATGTTTTTTTGGTCACTAATTCCTGCCCTTTCTTTTCAGGTTAAAGAAGTACCCTTAACATATTTAAAAACCAGTTAGCCATAATTAACCTCTAACTTTTGCTTGCCCAGAAAACTCTTTATATACCCTTCAATTCTGAATGATAACTTCGCCAGGTATACTATTGTTGGTTAGTTTTTTTCCTTTTAGCACTTTGAATATATCATCCCACTCCTTTATGACCTGTAAAGTTTATGCTTAAATATTTACTGATAGTCTTATGGGAGTTCCCTTTTTTCTTTTTGTTGTTCTGATTGGGTTGGTTCCACTGTCCTGGTTTTTAAGTTCACTGATCTTTTTTTCTGCTTTGTCTAGTCTGCTGTTGAACCCCTCTAATTTTTTAATTCAGTGATTGTATTCTTCAACTCTGTGACTTCTATTTGGTACTTTCTTGTATTTTCACTTTGTTGAAGTTCTCACTGTGTTTACCCATTCTCTTGAGTTTGGTCAGCATCTTTATGGATATTACTTCGAACACTTTACATATAAATTACTTATCTCTGTTTCATTAAGGTTTTTTTTTCCTGAGGCTTTATCTTGTTCTTTCCTGCTTCTTCATTTTGCTTGACTCTGTGCTGATTTCTACACATTAGATGACATAGCCACTTCTCCCAGTCTTTAAGGGTTGGCCTTGTGTAGGAAATGAAACTTATCATTTAACCCTGTCCTTGCTCTTGGTTGTCTCTCAAATCTTTATAATTGTCCAAGCAGCCTACTTTATTTTTAATCTCTCTCAGTAGTTGAGAATGTGTCAAGACCAGTCAGTATCCAAAAGGGGAGGATCTCAGTCAGCACCTAGATTCAGGCTGATCAGAAGCCAGACTCTCAGACAACAGATTTTTAAGAATAAAAATATATATAGTCCTGTGGACCACAAACATAGGCCCCACTGGCCACCAGACCCAGGCTTTCTGAAAGTATTCCCTGCCTGGGTGGCAGTCACAGAAAGCAAGGCTCCAGATGAGTTGTATAAGCTTCACTCTTGGAGATACCAGGGCGCTTTAGTGAAGCAGAAAGAGAGCACAAAAATGGCACCCCCCTGACCTACATTCTCTGAGATACCTCAGATCCCCTAGATATGTGCCAAATCTGAAACCTGCCCCTAGGGTCAAAGCTCCAGGAAAAGCAAGTAGGCCTCTTTCACAGAAAGTTTGGGATGCTGTCTGTGTAGTGCCCTAAGGATGGTAGCTTGCCAAGAACTGTCTCTCTAATTGTTACAGTCCCATAGAACCCAGGAAGACAATTCCCCCTGACCACCAGAGTCAGGCAATCCAAGGGCAAACCCTGGGTGGCAGCCACAAAAACTGGAGCACCAGACATAAAAACTGGGGCACCAGACATGTTTAAGGGCTCCCTTCTGAGAGATAGTGATACTTCGGAGTGCAGCAAAAAGAGTGCAAAGATTGTGCCTGCCCTCCAAGGTTTCAGGAAAGGTTTACAGTCAGCCCTTAGACGGATGTTTAATTAGAAGCTTGCTCCTCAGGATATAGCTATGATGATTAGCTAATAGGCCTCTCTCCAGAAAGATTGAGTTCCTGGATCTGTTGCCTCTTGCTGTTCCCTGGAGGTTGTAGCTGTTTAAGAATTCTTTCTCAGTTAATTACAGTCCTGTGGGACCTGTGAACATAGCCCCACTGGCCACCAGAGCCAGGCAATGTAGGGACGTTTCCTAGCAGTATACACAAAAATCTGGGCACCAGAAAAGTGTATAAGGTCCTTTCTCAAAGACACTGACAAGGCAGAATGAGGCAGAGGGAGAGTATAAAGATTGTATCTATTGGCCTCCATTCCCCAAAATTCCCTCCATAGGCACCTATAAGTATGTCAGACCAGAAGCCTGTCCCTCACGCCAAAGTCCCTGGACATGCAACTGGGCTTCTTTCTCAGAAAGACTGAGGGTGTATTTCTTTTTTTAAAGATTTTATTTATTTGACGGAGAGAGACACAGTGAGAGAGGGAACACAAGCAGGGGGAGTGGGAGAGGGAGAAGCAGGCTCCCCACTGAGCAGGGAGCCCGATGCGGGGCTCGATCCCAGGACCCTGGGATCATTATCTGAGCCGAAGGCAGACGCTTAATGACTGAGCCACCCAGGTGCCCCCTGAGGGTGTATTTCATTCTGCTAATTGTGCAGTGCTCCAGGAGCAGTAGTCTGCCAAAAGCCATCTCTGATTATTACAGTGCTGTGGGACCTAGGAACACAAGCTTCCCTGACTTTCAGAGCCAGGTGATCAAGAGATGTCCCTAGGGTGGCATCCACAAAAATTGGGTAACAGGATATAAATACTGGGGTATCAGACATCTGTAGAAGTTCCCCTCCAGGAGATATTGGTGTTCTGAAGCATGGCCCAGTAAGAGCATAAAGATGGTACTCACTGGCTGGAGTGAGGCAAGGGGGGAGTGCAAAGATGGCACCCTACAAAAACAGGAAAAAAGAGGGGAAAAGATGGTACCAGTGGCACTTAGTAAGGCAGAGGGAGAGCAGGAAGATGGCACCCACCAGTCTCCATCCCTGGAGAGTATCCCAGTAAGCACCTGCCCCTCAAACCAATGTCTTAAAATTAGCAAAAAGTCTCTCTTACACAAAGTCTGGGCACTTTTTTTTTTTTTAAGATTTTATTTATTTCTTAGAGAGAGAGAGCACATGAGAGGGGGGAGGGTCAGAGGGAGAAGCAGACCCCCCGCTGAGCAGGGAGCCCGATGCAGGACTCGATCCAGGAACTCCAGGATCATGACCTGAGCCGAAGGCAGTCGCTTAACCAACTGAGCCACCCAGGCGCCCACGTCTGGGCACTTTTCAAAGGGCTGTTTCTGCTCTGTGCTGCACATGAGCATTTTATTTTATTTTATTTATTTTGTTTTATTTATTTTATTATTTTATTTATTTTTATGTAGGTTCCCTGCCCAGTGTGGAGTCCAATGTGGGGCTTGAACTCATGATCCGGAGATTCAGACCTGAGCTGAGATCAAGAGTCAGACATTTAACTGACTGAGCAACCCAAGCACCCTTGCACATGGGCCTTTTAAGAGTCATCTCTCAGTTCACCACCACCCCACAGTTCTCATGGGTGTGAGTTCCATTGATATTCAAAGACATATGTTTTAGAGACTTGTCTCTTAGATGTTAGTCTTAATACTTGGGGTGCTTTATGTGGGTCATCACACAGGGGATGAGCTTTTTGGCAAGCCCCCTTTATGGCAAGATTATATCTCAGTCTTTTTTTAACTACTTTGATGTTTCCCTGCCATTTGCCTGATGTGAAGGGATTGCTCCACCAGTTTTTAGTTTCTTTTCAGAGGAAATTGTTCCATATTTAGTTGTAAATTTGATGCATCTGTGGGAGGAAGTAGGTTAGGATCTTCCTACATCACCATTTTGAACTGGAACCTTCTACTTAAAAAAACAAACAAACCTCATCTATCATAGTCATTTTGACATCCTTGTCTGTCAATTCCAGTATGAATGGTTTTTTTTTCTGTTAAGACCTCATATGAATGTGTCTCTTCATTGACTGGTTATTTCTTGATATGTTGATTGAGTTAAGGCTTAGTTTTAGGTTTGGTTAGGTTGATATATTTCAGTATTGTTTTTGTCCTGGAATGTAGCCATTATTCCTGGAACACAATTAAGCACGGTCATTCTGGAATCCCCACTTAATGCACAGTGTTTGCACCAAAGTACCTCGACTCTGACTGAGTTGGAATTACTGTATCTCTCCATCATTGTAGCATTTTTGAAATCTATGTCTTGCATTCTTTTTTCCCAATAACTGTTCTCCACCAGTTCTCCCAGAGTGTCACTCTGCACCAGGGCAACTTCAGATTAGAACAAGGACCCAAATGTATCTTGACTCAGATCTTTGGGTATTCTTTCTCAGAGGTTCCTTCCTCTTCAATATCTTCTCTAGCATCCCAGCTGCCTTACAAACTCAAAGTTTTGATTTCTGCTTTTTCCACCCACTGAGACTGCTAATATCTGCTTGAGTTCTATTTTTCTGTGCCTCCATTTGAAAATGCATTTTGGATACAACCAGTGACTATAAGTTCAGTTGTGTGTTTCCCTTCTTTCAAAGATTGTAGCTTTGCATTGGCCGATGCCATCAAATGTCCAAATGTTCTATATATTTCTTCCAGCTTTTACAGTTATTTAAAATGGGAGAATGTTGGGGTGCCTGGGTGGCTCAGTCAGTTAAGTGTCTGCCTATGCTCAGATCATGATCTCAGGGTCCTGGGATTGAGCCCCGCATCAGGCTCTCCTCTCAGCTGGGAGTCTGCTTCTCCCTCTCACTCTCCTTCTGTGCCCTCTCTCTCTCTAAAATAAATAAATAAAATCTTAAAAATAAATAAATAAAATAAAATGGGAGAATGTTGAATATTAGCTATTTTAGGAATGGATTAGGAAATCAGGAAATAACCCACCTTAAAAAATTGCCTTGTTTGTTTCTTTTAATCTTCCAGATGTTATTGTATTCATTGCATATATTTAATATATTATTTCATTATTCACTTACATTAAGTGTGTGTGTACAAAGTAAATGTAACCTATATTTTATACAAACAGAATTAGTGTACAGTGTTCACAAACATTTTCATTAGTGAGTCCATAAATAGTAAATTATTTACTGCGTGGTCATTTAAATGCCACACTATATGTATAAATACATGATGAGTTGCTATGTATGTGTTAAAAGGTGTTTTAGTAATATTTGGGGAAATCCGTTGGTTTTGGGATGGGGTTAGGAATGCAATATAATTTTTTACATTTAAAATACTGCTTCTACTTTCTGAAAAGTCCTGTCAAAAATATTTTTAAGAATGTGGCACCTGGGTGGCTCAGTCTGAATCTTGATTTCAGCTCAGGTCATGATCTCAGGGTCCTAGGATCAAGCCCTTATTTGGGCTCCATGCTCAGTGTGGAGTCCGCTTGATATTCTCTTTCTCCCTCTTCTTCTGCTCCCTTCCCACTTGCTCTCTCTCTCATGCCTGCTCTAAAATAAATAAATAAAATCATTAAAAAAATTTTCAAGAATGAATTTGATTTAGATAAGAACAAAAAATGTCAGTCTACCACTGTTCTTTGATTTTTTATCTTATAAATTAATTACCAGCTTATTACTAGCCTAACTATAGGAATCTACAAAGCTCTGCAATTTGTGGATTATAAATTACACTGTTTCCTGTCTTCCCTTCTGGCATGTCTTATTGGTTCCTGAACTCTTCACACTTGCTCCTTCTTTTTCTTCCTTGACTTCCAAATCACCTAATCCCCTTGGTGACCTATAATATTCTCTCCTACCTTACTGAGAAAACAAAGTCTATCTTTTCAGAATGTTGTTGTGTCATTTCTGCCTTGCTCTTCCAGATATTTATTGCTGGTTTCCCTCTTTCATCTTTTTTTACCTGGCTTAGCATAAAGGTTATTCTGATTAACCAAGTCATTCCTTCTCTATGGTAGAACATTATTCTCTTCCTCTCTACTGCATTTCCTTTGCTTTCACCTGAGTGTCCTCCTTTCTTTCCCTGAAAATAATATAAATTTGATCTTGTCATTTCTCAAGTCAGCCTCTTTTTCTCCGCATTCATTCACTACTGTTTAAAATTCTGATAACTGGACTACATTTACTGTATTCTGTCATAAACACTCATGTCCTCTTCCATCCTCTGTAATCTGCCCCCCCAAGCTCTTTAAAAAAAAAAAAAAGATTTATTTATTTTAGATAGAGAGAGAGAGAGATTGAGCACTGTGCTCATGGGTGGGGGGAAGGGCTTAGGGAGAGGGAGAAAGAGAATCTCATGCACACTCCTCGCTGAGTGCAGAGTCCAACAGAGAGCTCAATCTTATGACCCTGAGATAATGACCTGAGCCAAAATCAAAAGTTGGATGCTTAACTAACTGAGCCACCCAGGCACCCTGCTGAGCTTTACTCTTCAAGTTTGATAGTGACTTCCTGATATGAAGACTAAGACTTTTGTTGTAACACTTGACACCATTTATTGCCTGTACCTTGAAATCTTCTTTTTTTTTTAAGATTTTATTTATTTATTTGAGAGAGAGAGAGAAAAAACAAGTTGGGGGAGAGGCAGAGGGAGAAGCAGACTCCCTGCGGAGCAGGGAGCCCGACTCGGGACTTGATCCCAGGATCTTCAGATCATGACCTGAGCTGAAGGCAGATGCTTGACCAACTGAGCCACCCAGGAACCTTGAAATCCTCCTCTTGAAGCCTCCATATCAATACATTATACTAGTTTTCTGCCTTCTTTACTGTCTCCTCTGATGATTACTCTTTACCATTTCTTTACAACTTTGGCTCTGTTCTTTCCTTTTTCATTTTTTTCACTTAGAACATTAATTTTTCCTCATTAGATCCACCTTTTTTCCTCAGATGCCTGCAGAAATATGTACTCATGGAATAGATTTTAATCTGGAACACTCATGAGTGCCCTCAGGTAATTTTTCTCAGATGCTAGTCTTCCCATTCTACAAAAAACTGATCATCTCAGTTTTCCAATGAGCATTTTTCTAACTGCCATGTTTCGCATTTCTTCCTTGCCAACAAAATTCCAGTTTTGTTCTGGCAGCATCTGCCCTGTTTCTCTGGATGGCAATGATTGGTGTTTGCTAGAATGGCAATCTTGGAAGTCTTAGAAAAGCTGCATCCCCTCTGGTAGTGACTGGCTTGGAGTGTGCATGTGACGCAATTCTGGTCAATGAGACATAAGGAGCACTATGATGAGCACTTTGGGAATTTTCTGTACCTGATAAGAATTGTGCATATAGAGAGAATTATTTCCACACTGCCCCTTGTTTTCTGCTTTGGATGCTGTCTGTGATGCTTGAATCAGTAGCAGCCATTTAAGACAATGAGGAGAGAGGTGTGCCCAACATGTGGGTTCTGCACAGTTGATAAATTTGTTGATTAAAGTGTTTTGCACAACTACAGAACCAGGTCCGCAGGTAGAATCCTGGGACTTCCTGCATCCAGGTTTATCATCAAGTAAATTGATCCACTCCTTTATAATCACTTCAAACATTATGATATAGGCAATTGAAAGTAACAGATGGAAAACCATATACATTGCAAACATTTAAAAAAGAAAGCATGAGTGACTATATTAATATTAGATATATTTTATAGCAAAGAAAATTATCAAAAAGAAGGATATTCCATAATGATTAAAGGGTAAAACCCCAAGAAGACATAGCAATCCTAAAAAATGCACCAAACACCGAGAAGCAAAATGTATGAACGTACAAGTGATAGAACTGAAAGCTGAGGTAGACAAACCCGCATTTACATTTGGAGATGTCAACATCACCTTTTCAACAACTGATAGAACAACCAGGCAGAAAATCAGGAAAGATATATACAAAGTAAATAAATCATCAGCATCTAGTCAATATTTATAGAACATTTCATCAATTAATAGCAAAATATACATTCTTTCCAAGTGCTTCCAAAACATACACAAGAAAGACCATACTCTGTGTGATAAAACAACCCAATAAATTTGTAAGATTTAAAACCATACAGTGTATATTTTCTGACCACAATGGAAACAAACTAAAAATCAGTAACAGATAAAGGGGTAATCTCCAAACACTTGAAAAGTAAATAATGTACCATAGGTCAAAATGGAAGTCTCAAGGAGAATCAAAATAATTGATTTGGAAGTCCTCACTCCCACCTTAAACAAGAAAAAAATGGACAAAACTGAAAATCAGTGAGTAATCCTAGACTTAGTAGAGAATTAAGGTCACAGGGCAAAACACCACCCTCAAATTTAGAGAGATAGATGAATATAGGGAATCATACCTGAGATTAGCATATCTGTAAACAGATGCTGCTGGAGCCACAAACTAATAGGAACACTTAAGTGGTAGTTTTGATAACTTGCTGAAGACTGAGTATGACTCATGGGAGAGTTAAGAAGTTCCTGGGCTGCAGCTTGGCAGACCCCACACTTGATGGGTTTTACCTCCAGGAACCCTGCCAGCTTCTCACTGTGAAGAGCCAGGGAAAATCCCCTCATGTCTCTAGCAGAAAGAAGGAAAAATAACTATTTTGAAATATGCCCAGAATATTCTTCACAATAAATGCCTATTCTTTCCGGGAAAAGTCATTACCAGAGCTTTAATCCTATCTAGGGGGAAAAGACAAATAACCAGATTCAGCTTTCCTGTTTCACCGAAAAGAGGAGAAAAGGAAAGAAACAATTGTAAAAGTCATAAGCCTGGGACACAGACCTATTAAAACAGAGATTTTTTTAAATTTCTTTTTTTTAAATGTAACATATAATGTATTATGTATTATATGTATTTTAGGGGTACAGATCTGTGATTCATCTTATACAACACCCAGTGCTCATCACAACACATACCCTCCCCAATATCCATCACCTAGCTACCCCATCCCCCACCCACCTCCCCTCTTACAACCTTCAGTTTGTTTCCTAAGATTAAGAGTCTATTATGGTTTGTCTCCCTCTCTGGTTTCACCTTGTTTATTTTTTCCTCTCTTCTCCTATGATCCTCTGCCTTGTTTCTTAAATTCTGTATATAGTGAGATCACATGATAATTGTCTTTCTCTGATTGACTTATTTCACTTAGCATAATACCCTCTAGTTCCATCCACGTCATGGCAAATGGCAAGATTTCATTTTTTTGATGGTTGAGTAGTATTCCACTGTATAACATCTTCTTTACCCATTCATCTGTTGATGGACATCTCAGCTCTTTCCCTAGTTTGGGTATTGTGGACATTGCTGCTATAAATGTTGGGGTGTAGGTGCCCTTTTGGAACACTACATTTACATATTCAGAGTAAATACCCACTAGTGCAATTGCTGGGTCCTAGTGTAGCTCTATTGTCAACTTTTTGAGGAACCCCCATACTGTTTTCCAGAGTGGCTGCACCAGCTTGCATTCCCACCAAGACTGTAGGAGTGTTCCCCTTTCTCTGCATCCTCACCAACATCTGTCTTTTCCTGATTTGTTAATTTTAGTCATTCTGACTGGTGTGAGGTGGTATCTTGTGGTTTTGAACCAACAGAATGAGAGAAGATATTTGCAAATGATATATTAGATAAAAGGCTAGTATCCAAAATCTATAAAGAACTTATCAAACTCAACCCCCAAAGAACAAATAACCCAATCAAGAAATGGGCAAAAAGAATGAACAGACATTTCTGCAAAGAAGACATACAAATGGCCAACAGACACATGAAAAAGTGCTCAACATCACTTGGCATCAGGGTAAAATACAGAGATTTAATCATAACATTATAAAGTGCTTTTCCTCCCCCACACCTTACCACATTGTCAGGGCTCCAGTTTATTAGTGGATTACAGTGAAAAAGCTTTGGACACAGACTCTAAGTGGTTTTTAGAGAGGACCAAAGACAAAGGAATAAAAACACAAGGAATTTGAAACCCCTATAGTTACAGAAAACATCAAACACTGCCCAGCTCCTAGGAAGATTAACATAAAACCTCACACTTAATGCTTATGTACTTCAGTTACTATCTCCTAATGCCTCATGTCTGGATTTCAGTAAAAAATTACAAGACATATTAGCAGTAAGAAAGAATAGTTTGAAAAGTCAAAGCAAGCATCAAAACAAGACTATGACATAGATATTGGAATTATCAGATAAGGAATTTAAAATAACTATGATAAATATGTTAAGAGAAAGGTAGAAATATGAAATAACAGATGAGTAACATAAGCAGAATAATGGAAATTCTGTTTTGTTAGAAATCAAAAGTGCCATGACAGAAATGAAGAATGCCACTGGGATCAATAGACTAGATACAGCTGAAGAAAGAATTGGTGATTTTGAAGATATGCCAACAGATTTTCCAAACTAAAATATAAACAAAACAAAACAGGTCCCCCTGCTTGGAGTGCATTTGGGAGAGGGGGCATGACCTCTCCTGGGACAAAAGACCTGGCAGGTGCCATTGAATTGCCCAATTCACTAACATAGGAATGGGGATGTTGGCTGAGGGCAGTGAGTCCTGGTGCTGGTTTTCTGTTGTGCTGTACCATAAACTCCAAACCTTTGTGTGGTCACTCAGCTGATTTCTGGGACAAAATGATAAATAACCACAGCACAACGAGACCCTCCCCCAGAGGATCAGCAGGGTCATGCCACCGGGATCCTTAAAATTTGGAGTTTTCAAGCCCAGCTGAGCACCAGGGATAAAACACAGAAGTGCTGCACCACCTGGCAGGTGGACAGCTCAGATGCAGGCAGTCTGAAGTCAAGGATCTGACAGAAGCCAAGGACACAGAGAGGAGACCGTTTGCTCTTCTGTGAGGGCTTCCTGAGAATTGGCGGCATGAGCTCCCCACTCCTGGTCAAGAGAGCAAGGTGACACCATTTCATACCCCCATCAGTGCAGATTGGCTTCAGGGAGCAGACCACCACCACCTAATGGAAGCCAGAGCTGCTTACAGCAAGGCTGCCCCACTGGGCCCTGCAGGTGAATCTCCACCAAGGTTAAGTCAGCCTGAGATTCAGTGCAACAAGCACTCTCCCAGAAGACCAGCACAAACCCCTTGCAAACACCAAGTCTCCTGATCACAGAGTGAGGCAAAGCTTCAGTTCTGGGGGAAATAGAATCCAGCTTACTTTTTATCTTTATTTGTATTATTATTATTATTTAATTTTATATTTTCTTTTTTCCTTTTTTTAAAATTTATTGGATCTAGCTTCTTTTAATAAACAGACAAAAACACACCTAAGATCTAGATTTCTTCTTCTTTTTTTCCTGGACAAAATGACAATGAAGGAATTCAACACAAAAGAAAGAGCAGGGAGTAATGGCCAGGGACTTAATGGATACAGACTTAAGTAAGATGTCTGAACTAGAACTTAAAACAACAGTTATGAGAATACTAGCTGAGCTTGAGAAAAGCATAGAAGACACTAGAGAATCCCTTACTGCAGAGATAAAAGAAATAAAATCTAGTCAGGCTGAAATTTAAAATTCTATAACCAAGATGCAAACATGAATGGATGGCATGACAATGAGGCTAGATGAATCAGAGGAATGAATCAGTGATATTGAGAATACAATTATGGAAAATAATGAAGCTGAAAGAAGAGGGAAAGAAACGTCTTGAATCATGAATGTAGACTTAGGGACCTCAACAACTCCTTAAAGTGTAAATAACATTCATATCATAAGAGTCCAAAAGATGAAGAGAGAGATAAAAGAGGCAGATGGTTTTTTTGAGCAAATTATAGCTGAAAACTTCCCTAATCTGGGGAAGAAAACAGACATCAAAATCCAAGAAGCTCAGAGAACTCCCATGAAATTCAACAAAAGCCAGCCATCACCAAGACATATCATAGTAAAATTCACAAAATACACAGACAAGGAAAGAATCCTGAATGCAGCAAAGGAAAGACTCCTTAAACTACAAGGGAAGACAGATCATGTTTGCAGCAGATCTGTCCACAGAAACTTGACAGGCCAGAAGACAGTGGCAGGACATATTCAAAGTGCTGAGGGAAAAATATGTAGCCAAGAATACTTTATCCAGCAAGGCTGTCATTCAGAACAGAAGGAGAGATAAAGAGATTCCAGACAAACAAAAACTAAAGGAGTTTATGACCTCTAAACCAACACTGCAAGAAATATTAATGGGGACTCTTTGAGGGTGGGGGGAGGAGAACCAAAAGCAGCAAAAATTAGAAAGGAACAGAGAACATCACCAGAAACACCTACTTTACAGTTAATACAACGGCAATAAATTCATATCTATCAATAATCATGCTGAAGGTAAATGGACTAAATGCTCCAATGAAAAGACATAGGTTATCAGAGGTTTAAAAAAAAAAAAACAAGACCCATCTATATGCTGATGCTGCTTACAAGAGACTCATTTTAGACCAAAAGACACCTGTACATTGAAACTGAGGGGATGGAGAACCATCTATCATGTTAATGGACATCAAAAGAAAGCCAGAGTAGCCATACTTATATGAGACAAACTAGATTTTAAACCACAGACTGTAATAAGAGATGAAGAAGGGCACTGTATCATACTTAAGGGGTCTATCCAACAAGAAAATCTAACAATTGTAAATATTTATGCTCCCAACATGGGAGCAGCCAAATATATACATCAATTAATAACAAACATAGAGACTCTTTGATAAAAATACAATAACAGTAGGGGACTTTAGCATGCAGAAGAATGAAACTGGGCCATTTTCTTACACCATGCACAAAAATAAATTTGAAATGGATGAAAGACCTAAATGTGAGACAGAAAACCATCAAAATCCTGGAGGAAAACACAGGCAGAAACCTATTTGACCTTGGAAACCTCTTACTAGACATGTCTCCAGAGATGAGGGAAACCACAAAATGAACTATTGGGATTTTAACCAGATAACAAGCTTCTCCACAGTGAAAGAAACAATCAATAAAACTAAAAAGCAGCCTACAGAATGGGAAAAGATATTTGCACATGACATATCTGATAAAGGGTTAGTATCCAGAATAAAGAATTTATCGAACTCAACACCTAAAAAATAAGTAATCCAGTTAAGGAATAAGAAGAAAACATCAATAGACACTTTTTCAAATACACTGATATGGCTAAGAGACACATGAAGAGACACTCAACATCACTCATTGTTAGAAAAATACAAATCAAAACTACAATGAGAAACCACATCATGCCTGTCAGAATGGCTAAAATTAACAACACAGGAAACAACAGGAGTTGATGAGGCTGCAGAGAAAGGGGAACCCTCTTGCGCTGTTGGTGGGAATGTAATGTGGTGCAGCCACTCTGGAAATAGCATGGAGATTCCTCAAAGAGTTAAAAATAGAAGCCCCTATAAACCAGCAATTGTATTACTAGGTATTTACCCAAAAGATAGAAAAATACAGATTCAAAGTCATACATGCACCTGATGTTTATAGCAGCATTATCAACAATAGCCAAACTATGGAAAGACCCCAAATTCCATTGACTGATGAATAGATAAAGAAGATGTGGTATATATATAATGGAATATTCCTCAGCTATCAGAAAGAATGAAGTCTTGCCATTTGCAACAATGTGGATGGAGCTAGAGTGTATTATGCTAAGTGAAATAAGTCAGACAGAGAAAGATAATACCATATGATTTCACTCATATGTGGAATTTAAGAAACAAAACAGACGAACATATGGGAGGGGTGAAAAAGAAAGGGAAACAAATGAGAGACTCTTAGAGAACAAACTGAAGGTTGATGGAGGGAGGTGGATGGGAAATGGGCTAGATAGGTGATGGGTATTAGGGGGCCCTTGTTATGATGAACACTTTGTTGTATGTCGGTGATGAACTGCTGAATTCTACTCCTGAAGTCAATATTGCACTGTATGTTAACTAACTAGAACTCAAATAAAAGTTTGAAAAAAAAAAAAAGAGAGAGACATCTTTCTTGGTTAAAAGAAAATAGAAAGATGTTACAATCAAATAGAGTGTCTGAATCTCTATTGAATCTTGGATTTTTAAAAGAAAAACACAGTATGTACTTTGGGGACATTAAGCATATTTGAATGTGAACTAGATATTCGATGTTATTATGGAATGACTGTATTTCTTAGGTTTGATAATGGTACTGCGATTATATAAAAGAATATCCTTATTTTTAGAAGGTGCATGCTGAAGTATTTAAAGGGCAAAGAATGTGTCTACTTTATCTGGCAGGATAATCAGTCAAAAACAGATGGAGAAAGTTTTATCAAAAGTGGAAAAAAGATTAAGTTGTTTATTGTTTCTATTCTTTCAACTTTTCTTTGTAGCAAATTTTTCAAATAAAATATATAAATTAATAATGCATCATTATAAACTAGCAATAAAAAAAGTACAAGTGTTTATGGTGAGCGCTGTGAATTGTGTAAGACTGTTGAATCACAGACCTGTACCTCTGAAACAAATCATACATTATATGTTAAAAAAAAAAAAAGAAGAGGAAGAGAGTAGGAAGGGAAAAATGAAGGTGGGAAATCAGAGGGGGAGACTAACCATGAGAGACTATGGACTCTGAGAAACAAACTGAGGGTTCTAGAGGGGAGGGGGGGTGGGGGGATGGATTAGCCTGGTGATGGGTATTAAAGAGGGCACGTATTGAATGGAGCACTGGGTGTTATATGCAAACAATGAATCATGGAAACTACATCAAAAACTAATGATGTAATGTATATAATAAAATAAAATAAAAAAAAAAAGTACAAGTATGTTTCTATATTTGAATTGGCCAGTGATTTCACCACACTAATGAACTGAGAAGGAACATTAATTTCTTTTTTTTTTAAATTTTTATTTATTTGACAGAGACAGCGAGAGAGGGAACACAAGCATGGGGAGTGGGAGAGGGAGAAGCAGGCTTCCCGCTGAGCAGGGAGCCTGATGCGGGGCTCAATCCCAGGACCCTGGGACCATGACCTGAGCTGAAGGCAGATGCTTAACGACTGAGCCACCCAGGCGCCCTGAGGGAACATTAATTTCAACATGGTTTGTACTCTTCAGTGTATAAGTCCTGTACCTTAAGTTCATCCATTAGTTTATACTATTTTTGATGCTATTGAAAATGGAATCATTTTTTTTCTTACGTTTTTATTTATTTGACAGAGAGAGAGAGATCACAAGTAGGCAGGCAGGCAGGCAGAGGGAGAGGGAGAAGCAGGCTTCCTGCTGAGCATGGAGCCCAATGTGGGGCTCGATCCCAGAACCCTGGGATCAGGACCTGAGCCCAACGAAAGCAGACGCTTAACCAACTGAGCCACCCAGGCATCCCTGGAATCATTTTCTTAATTTCCTTTTCAGATAATCACTGCTAGTATATAAGAATACAACTGATATTTTGTGATTTTTATGTTCTGAAAATTTGCTGTATTTCTTAATTAGCTTTAACGGTTTTTTTGAGGGATGATTTTTTTCTATGTGTAATATCATGTTATCTCTGTATAGTCTTACTTCTGCCTTTCCAATGGAGATGACTTTATTCTAAAATCATTTATTTAGGTGATTCTCTTCTAATTTCTCTGACTAGAACTTCCAGTACCATATTGAATTCAAGTGGTGAAAATGGGCATTCTTGTCTTGTTCCTAACTTTAGGAGAAAAACTGTTAGCTTTTTACCACTGAGTATATTAGTCACAGGCTTTTCCTATATAGCCTCTATTATATTAAGGAAGTTCCTTTCTATTCTTTGCTTATTGAATGTTTTCATCACAAAGGTGTTGTGGATTTTGTGGGGACAAAAGGATTTGTATGTTGAAAATTACAAAATACTGATGAAAGAAATCAAAGAAGATCTACATAATTGGAGACATATTTTGTGCTCATGGATTAGAAGATTTGATATAGTAAAAATTTCTTCTTTCCAAATTGATAAATAGATTTAATGTGATTCCTATCAAAACCTGATTGTATAGATACAGTTATTCTAAAATGTACATGTAAAGGTAAAGGAACTAAACTATTCTGAAAAGGAAGAATAAAGTGGAAGAAATTGCTCTATCCAATATTAAGGTCTAATATATAGCTACACTAATCAAGAGAGTGTGGTATTGGCAAAGGAATAGACACATAGATTATTTTTTTTAAAGAATTTATTTATTTATTTGACAGAGAGAGACACAGCGAGAGAGGGAACACAAGCAGTGGGAGTGGGAGAGGGAGAAGCAGGCTTCCCACGGAGCAGGGAGCCCAATGAGGGACTCAATCCCAGAACCCCGAGATCATGACCTGAGCTGAAAGCAGACACTTAATGACTGAGCCACTCAGGTGCCCCAGACACATAAATTATTAGAACAGAAAGAACCCAAAATAGTCCTGCACAAGTATAGCCAACTCACCTTTGACAAAGATAAAAAGACAATTCAAAGGAGGAAGGATAGTCTTTATAACAAGTGGTCCTGTAACAATTGGATATTAATAGACAAAAAATGAACTTTTACCTAAACTTCACACCTTATACAAAATTAATTCAAAAAGGATAATAGATTTAGTGTAAATTTCAAAACAATAAAACCTTAAGAAAATAACATAGGAAAAAATCTTTGAAACCTGGGGCTAAGTGAAAAGTTCTTATATATGACCCCAAAGCACAATACATAAAAGAATAATTTTTAAAAAAATTTTATTTAAATTCATTTTAGCTAAT
Organism: Neomonachus schauinslandi; assembly: GCF_002201575.2. Lineage (NCBI taxonomy): Eukaryota > Metazoa > Chordata > Mammalia > Carnivora > Phocidae > Neomonachus > Neomonachus schauinslandi. The sequence goes on along the minus strand of NC_058411.1, from coordinate 119,104,764 downwards.
ATATAGTGTATTATTAGTTTCAGGGGTAGAATTTAGTGATTCATCAGTTGCATATAACACCCAGCGTTCATTACATCAAGTGCCCTCCTTAATGCCCATTACCTAATTACCTCATTCCCCCACCCAGCTCTCTGCCAGTTTCTTTCTTATAGTTAAGAGTCTCTTATGGTTTGCCTCCCTCTTTGTTTTTATCTTATTTTATTTTTCCTTCCCTTCCCCTATGTTCATGTTTTGTTTCTCAAACTCCACATATAAGTGAAATCATATGGTATTTGTCTTTCTCTGATTAACTTATTTCACTTAGCACAATACAAAAGGGTAATTTGATAAATTGGACTTCCTCAAATTTAAGGCCCTTTGGTCCACATAAGACTCTGATAGAGAGGAAAACTACAGACTGAGAGAAAAATGTATATCTTACAAAGGAATCATATCTGACATATAAAGCAATTCTCAAAGGTCAACATTTTTATTTATTTTTAAAGATTTTATTTATTTATTAGAGAGAGAGATAGCGAGAGTGGGGGAGGGGGGAGAGGGAGAAGCAGACTCCCCAACAAGCAGGAAGCCCAATGTGGGGCTCAACGTGGGGCCTGATCCCAGGACCCTGAGATCATGACTTGAGCCAAAGGCAGATGCTTAGCTGACTGAGCCACCCAGGTGTCTCAAAGGTCAATATTTTTAGAAAACTAAACAATCCAGCTTAAGGAAGAAGATGGCAGAATAGGACTGTAGGCTAGCCTCATCCCATGAATATCCCATGATAGATAACTATTAAATCATCCTAAATGTTCCAGAAATTGACCAGAAAACTAACAGAACAATCTCACAACTGAAGGTAGAGAAGAGGCTGCACTGAAGAACGGAAATGTGGAGACACAGCTTGGGAGAGGAATGGATTGTAGCTGCTGTAATGGGGAGAGAGCCATGGTCATGGAGAAGGGTGATTAGCACCCAAGAGAGACCACAGGGGGAAGACAAATCCCAATAGCAATTGGCTTGGAAAGAGAGAGGGACCAAATTTTGTTAGTCCTTGCAACCAGCAGGGCTTAAAGCTTGACGTTTTAAAGGTCAGTCAGTTTGGCTCATATAGAGCCCAGCATTGGGGCTTTTCTTGGAGTGAAGGCAGGAAAAATAGCCCACAGATCTACAGAATGGAAACAGCAATCTGAAGAATGCCTGGGGGACACAGTGGGGGAGGTTATTTGTTTATCTCAGAACACTTCCCAGAGATGCAGCATTCATCGAGAGACCCTTCCAGGAACAAAAGAACTGCCAAGTGCCATTTCCCTCTCCTGCCCATTAGCATAAGCACAGGGTCACACTCACTACCAAACTTGCTTACACCAAGACCCAATCCCTGCACACCATAGGAAGTGCCTATCCAAGTTTCCTTGCCTCAGTTCCAGTGTGGTGGGTCCCTTCCCCCAGTAGACCAGCCCCAAACTCTACTAACACTGCATCTCCTGACCTGGGAGTTTTGCAGTGCCTTGTTAACTGGCAGCAATGGCAACAGGTCTCATTTCATATGCAGACCAGAGCACACCTAGTTAAAACTTGCCACATTCAGGCCAGGGACCAAACACTGCCTACAACAGGCAAAGAGAGCATCTACAGATGACTGGCCTGAAAGATAAAGTGGCCAGGACACAAAAGAAGGAATATGAAGCCCACACTGGAAACACTCCCTGATGGGCCAGACCTTGGGGAATAGGGGACACTACACTACAGGAGCTCTTCTCCATAAAGCCATTACCTTCAAGAACAGAAGACATAGTAGACTTTCCTAACACAGAGAAACAGGCACAGAGACAGAGACAACATGAGAAAACAGAAAGATTTATCCAAATGAAAGAACAGGACAAGGTCATAGCTAGAGATCTAAGCAAAACAGATATAACTAACATGCCTGATGAGGTATTTAAAGCAATGATCATAAGGATACTTACTGGACTTTAGAAGAGAGAGGAAGACCTCAGTGATACCCTTAATACAGAGATGAAAAAGAACCAATCTGAGGTGAAGAGTGCAATAAACAAGATTAGAAACATGCTTGATGCAATTAACAACAGCAGGTTGGAAGAAGCAGAAGAATGAAATAATGACCTAAAAGACAGATTAATGGAAAATAATGAAGCTGAACACAAGACAGAAAAAAGAATTATGCAAAAGGAGAATACACTTAGGGAATTCAGTGACTCCATCAAACATAATAACATTCATATTATAGGAGTTCCAGAAGAAAAAGAAAGAGAAAAGAGGGCAGAAAATTGATCTGAAGAAAAAGTACTTGAAAACATCCCTAATCTGGGGAAGGAAACAGATAACCAGATCCAGGACAGACAGAGAACCCCAACAAGATCAACGAAACGAGATCCACACCAAGACATATTGTAATTAAAATGGCAAAATATAGCAACAAATATTTTTTAAAGGATCAAGACAAAAGAAGACAGTAATATACAAGAGAAACACTTTGGATAGCAGGGGATTTTTCAGCAGAAACTTTCCAAGCCAAAAGGGACTGGCATGATACATTGAAAGTGCTGAATGCAGCCAAGAATACCCTGTCCAGCAAGGCTATCATTCAGAATAGAAGGATAGACAAAGTTTCCAAAACAAAAAACAAAAACAGAAACTAAAGGAGTTCATAAGCACTAAACCAGTCCTCTAGGAAATATTAAAGGAGACACATTGAGTGGAAAGGAGAGACCAGAAGTGAGTATAATGGTAGGAAACACAAAAGCAGTAAAAATGAATATTTCTGTAAAAAGTCTGTCAGAGTTAAAGTAAAAGGATATAATATAGGGGCGCCTGCGTGGCTCAGTTGGTTAGGCATCTGACTCTTGGTTTCGGCTCAGGTCATGATCAGGCAGATCTTGAGATCAAGCTCCATGTTGGGCTCCACACTCAGTGGGGAGTCTATTTGAGGATTCTCTCCCTCTGCCCCTCCCCCCACTCTAGCTCACTCTCTCTCAAATAAATTGGTGAATCTTAAAAAAAAAGGGATATAAAATATAACAACATATACCTAAAATGTGGGGATGAGAGTAGTAAAGAATGGGTTCACTCAAATGACTATCAACTTAATATACACTGCTATATACAGAAAATGTTATATATAAACCTAATGGTAACCACAAATCAAAAACCACTAATAAATATGCAAAGAATAAACAAAAGAAATCAAATATATCACTAAAGAAAATCAGCAAATAGAGAAAGATGAGAAACAGGAAAGGATCAGAGAAATCCTCAGACACAACCACAAAACAAATAATAAAATGGTAATAAATACATATCTATCAATAATTACTTTGAGTGTAAATGGACTAAATCCTCGAATCAAAAGACATAAGGTGACAGAATGGATAAAAAATAAGACACATCAGGGGGGCAGAGCAAGATGGCGGAGGAGTAGGAGACCTGGATTTCTTCTGGTCTCAGGGATTCAGCTGGATAGGGATCAAACCATTCTGAACACCTACAAACTCAACTGGAGATCAAAGAAAAGAATAGCAACAGCTCTCTGAACAGAAAAGCGACCACTTTCCGGAAGGTAGGACATGTGGAGAAGTGAATCCAAGGCGATATTTGGGAGGATTGACAGTGGGGGAGGGGGCCTCCTTCAGCCGCTTCTGGCAAGTGATAGAGCCCCGAAACACAAAATCGGAACTTTTAGAAGTCTGCTCCGCTGAGGGACGTCGCTCCAGTGGCTAAGCAGGGGGTGGAACCCTCATGGGACACTGTGGTCTCAGGACCCTCGGGGTCACAGAAAGATCGGGGGTGCCTGAGTACAGCAGAGCTCCCAGGTATTGGAGCGGGGAAGCCGGCTGCAGAGACGGAGCCAAGGCACGGGCTCTCAGCTCGGGGTTGCCATAAACCGTGATCCGTGGCACAGTCGGGCCCCTGCTCCTCCAGCAGGGACCCAACAAGCAGCAGATCCGGGGAGACTCCCCTTCCTCCCCCGGGAGGAGCGGCGCGGGAGTGCACGGCAGGGATCTGCTGGGTTTGGAGACTTGACACCGAGGCAGGTGCCAGAGATAGAAATGCTCAGTCACAGGCCGGGTGAGCACGGAGTGTGGCCGGAGACCAGGGAGATTGGAGTGATTGACTGCTTTTATCTGGGGCTGCACTGAGGAGTGGGGCCCCAAGTTCTCACCTCCTCTGGGGCAGGGATTGGGAGGCTGCCATTTTCACTATCATCCTCCAGAGCTGTACGGAAAGCTTGGAGGGAACAAAAGCTCCCGAGAGCAAACCCGAGCAGATTACTTAGCCCGGACCGGCAAGAGAGGGGCAATTCCGCCTCTGGCAAAGACATCTGGGAACCACAGCAACAGACCCCTTCCCCGGAAGATCAGCAAGAACAGCCAGCCAGGACCAAGTTGCCGATTAATGAGAATGGCAGAACTCCTGAGCTAGGGGAATACTGCACATAGAATCCATGGCTTTTTTACCATGATTCTTGAGTCTTTCAAAGTTAATTTTTTTTTAACTGCCTTTTTTTTTGAGTTTTTCTATTTCCCTTTTTCAACCAACATCTTATCAATCCCTTTTTTAAAAAACATTTTTATTTTTCATTTTTAGAGTCATATTCTATCCCTGCATAGTAGTTACCCACATTTTTGGCATATATATATAAGTAGTTCTCTCTTTAAAATTTTGAGATAGTTTCTTCTAACAGATCAAAATATACCCTAAATCTCTAGTATGTGGTTTTTTTCTACTCCCCTGCTGATCACATTCTCTCCCTTTTTTTTTCTTTTTTCTTTTTTTAAATCTTCTTTCTTTTTTCAAACAACTTCTTATCAATTCCTTTATAAAATTTTTTATAATTTCCATCTTTAAAGTCATATTCCATCCCTTCATCATATCAACCCTTGTTTTTGTACATATGTAAGTTTTTCTTTCTTTAAAATTTTGGGAGGCACTTTCTTCTAACAGACCAAAATACAGCCCAAATCTAGTGTGTGGCATTGATCTATATACCAGCCCAATCATATTTGATCACATTTTGGGTTTTTTTGTTGTTGTTGTTTTGTTTTGTTCCATTTTTGTTTGTTTTTATCTTTATCTTTATCTTTTTCTTTTTCTTTTTGTTTTTTCTTTTTCTCTCTTTCCCTTTCTCTTCCCACTGTTTCAGGTCTTTACTGATTTGTTTAGAGTATATTTTCTGGGGACATTATTACTCTCCTAGGATTTTGTTCTCTCATTAATCTATTCTCCTCTGCACAAAATGACAAGACGGAAAAAATCACCTCAACAAAAAGAACAAGGTAGTACTGAATGCCAGGGACCTACTCAATACGGACATTAGTATGATGTCAGATCTAGAGTTCAGAATCATCACTTTAAAGATACTAGCTGGGCTTGAAAAAAGCATGGAAGTTATTAGAGAAACCCTTTCTGGAGAAGTAAAAGAACTAAAATCTAATGAAGTCGAAATCAAAAAGGCTATTAATGAGGTGCAATCAAATATGGGGGCACTAACTGCTAGGATAAATGAGGCAGAAGAGAGAATCAGTGATATAGAAGATGAAATGATGGAAAATCAAGAAGCTGAGAAACAGAGAGATAAACAACTACTGGATCACGAGGGCAGAATTTGAGAGAAAAGCGATACCATAAGACAAAACAACATTAGAATAATTGGGATCCCAGAAGAAGAAGAAAGAGAGCGAAGGGCAGAAGGTATAATGGAGCAAATTATAGCAGAGAACTTCCCTAATTTGGGGAAGGAAACAGGAATCAATATCCAGGAAGCACAGAGAACCCTCCTCAAAATCAATAAAAATAGGTCAACACCCCGACATCTAATAGTAAAACTTACGAGTCTCATAGACAAAGAGAAAATCCTGAAAGCAGCTCGGGAGAAGAGATATGTAACCTACAATGGTAGAAACATTAGATTGGCAACAGACCTATCCACAGAGACCTGGCAGGCCAGAAAGGACTGGCAGGATATATTCAGAGCACTAAATGAGAAAAATATGCAGCCAAGAATACTATATCTAGCTAGGCTGTCATTGAAAACTGAAGGAGAGATAAAAAGCTTCCAGGACAAACACTAAAGGAATTTGCAACCACGAAGCCAGCCCTACAAGAAATCTTGAAAGGGGTCCTCTAAGCAAAGAGAGAGCCTAAAAGCAACATAGACCAGAAAGGAACACAGACAATATACAGTAACAGTCACCTTACAGACAATACAATGGCACTAAATTCCTATCTTTCAATAGTTACCCTGAATGTCAAAGGGCTAAATGCCCCAATCAAAAGACACAGGCTATCAGATTGGATAAAAAAAAACAAGACCCATTGATATGCTGTCTGCAAGAGACTCATTTTAGACCCAAAGATACCCCTAGATTGAAAGTGAGGGGGTGGAAAACCATTTACCATGCTAATGGACACCAAAAGAAAGCTGGGGTGGCAATCCTTATATCAGACAAATTAGATTTTAAACCAAAGACTGTAATAAGAGATGAGGAAGGACACTATATCCTACTTAAAGGGCCTATCCAACAAGAAGATCTAACACTTGTAAATATCTATGCCCCTAACATGGGAGCAGCCAATTATCTAAGGCAATTAATAACAAAAGAAAAGAAACACATTGACAATACATTAATAGTGGGGAACTTTAACATCCCCCTCACTGAAATGGACAGATCGTCCAAGCAAAAGATCAACAAGGAAATAAAGACTTTTAATAACACACTGGACCAAATGGACTTCACAGACATATTCAGAACATTGCATCCCAAAGCAACGGAATACACATTCTTCTCTAGTGCCCATGGAACATTCTCCAGAATCGATCACATCCAGGGTCATAAATCAGGTCTCAACCAGTACCAAAAGATTGGGATCGTTCCCTGCCTATTTTCAGACCACAATGCTTTGAAACTAGAACTCAGTCACAAGAGGAAAGTCAGAAAGAACTCAAATACATGGAGGCTAAAGAGCATCCCACTAAAGAATGAATGGGTCAACCAGGAAATTAAAGAAGAATTAAAAAAATACATGGAAACCAATGAAAATGAAAACACAACTATTCAAAATCTTTGGAATGCAGCAAAAGCAGTCCTAAGAGGCAAGTATATAGCAATACAAGCCTTTCTGAAGAAACAAGAAAGGTCTCAAGTACACAACTTAACCCTACACCTAAAGGAGCTGGAGAAGGAACAGCAAATAAAGCCTAACCCAGCAGGAGAAGAGAAATAATAAAGATCAGAGCAGAAATCAATGAAATTGAAACTAAAAGAACAGTAGAACAGACCAATGAAACTAGGAGCTGGTTCTTTGAAAGAATTAACAAGATTGATAAACCCCTGGCCAGACTTATCAAAAAGAAAAGATAAATGACCTAAAACAACAAAATCATGAATGAAAGAGGAGAGATCACAACCAACACCAAAGAAATACAAACAATTATAAGAACATATTATGAGCAACTCTATGCCAGCAAATTAGATAACCTGGAAGAAATGGATGCATTCCTAGAGATGTATCAACTACCAAAACTGAACCAGGATGAAATAGAAAACCTGAACAGACCTAGAACCACTAAGGAAATTGAAGCAGTCATCAAAAATCTCCCAAAAAACAAAAGCCCAGGGCCAGATGGCTTCCCAGGGGAATTCTACCAAACATTTCAAGAAGAATTAATACCTATTCTTCTGAAACTGTTCCAAAAAATAGAAATGGAAGGAAAACTTCCAAACTCATTTTATGAGGCCACCATTACCTTGATCCCAAAAGCAGACAAAGACTCCATCAAAATGGAGAATTACAGACCAATATCCCTGATGAACGTGGATGCAAAAATTCTCACCAGAATACTAGCCAATAGGATCCAACAGTACATTAAAAGGATTATTCACCACGACCAACTGGGATTTATCCCTGGGCTGCAAGGTTGGTTCAACATCCGCAAATCAATCAACGTGATACAATACATCAACAAAAGAAAGAACAAGAATCATATGATCCTCTCAATAGATGCAGAAAAATCATTTGACAAAGTATAGCATCCTTTCTTGATCAAAACTCTTCAGAGTAGAGGCATAGAGGGTACATGCCTCAATATAATAAAAGCCATCTATGAAAAACCTGCAGTGAATATCATTCTCAATGGGGAAAAACTGAGAGCTTTCCCCCTAAGGTCAGGAACGCAGCAGGGATGTCGACTATCACCACTGCTATTCAACATAGTATTAAAAGTCCTAGCCACAGCAATCAGACAACAAAAAGAAATAAAAGGAATCCAAATCAGCAAAGAAGAAGTCAAACTCTCACTCTTTGCAGATGATATGATACTTTATGTGGAAAGCCCCAAAGACTCCACCCCAAAACTGCTAGAACTCATACAGGAATGCAGTGTCTACAATAGCCAAACTGTGGAAAGAGCCAAGATGTCCATCGACAGGTGAATGGATAAAGAAGAAGTTGTATATATATATATATATATATATATATATATATACATACATATACTATATGTATAAGTTGTATATATATATATATATATACACATACATATACTATATACTATATGTATAAGTTGTATATATATATATATATATATATATATACACACACACAATGGAATATTATGCAGCCATCAAAAGGAATGAGATCTTGCCATTTGCAATGACGTGGATGGAACTGGAGGGTGTTATGCTGAGTGAAATAAGTCAAACAGAGAAAGACATGTATCATATGACCTCACTGATATGAGGAATTCTTAATCTCGGGAAGCAAACTGAGGGTTGCTGGAGTGGGCAGTGGGGTGGGAGGGATGGGGTGACTGGGTGATAGACATTGGGGAGGGTATGCTCTTTGCTAAGCACTGTAAATTTTGCAAGACTGTTGAATTTCACATCTGTACCTCTGAAACAATTAATGCAATATATGTTAAAAAAAAAAAAGAAGATAGTAGGAGGGGAAGAATTAAGGGGAGGAAATCGGAGGGGTAGACGAACCATGAGAGACGATGGACTCTGAAAAACAAACTGAGGGTTCTGGAGGGGAGGGGGGTGGGAGGACATGTTATCCTGGTGATGGGTATTAAAGAGGGCATGTTCTGCATGGAGCACTGGGTGTTATGCACAAACAATGAATCATGGAACACTACATCTAAAAGTAATGATGTAATGTATGGTGATTAACATAATAATAAAAAAGTAAAAAAAAACAAAAAAGCTAATGATGTATGGTGACTAACATAACATAATAAAATTAAAAAAAAATAGGCATTAACTTTTCTTTAAATGTTTAGACTTTGTTTTTAGGAGATTTTTATTTTTCTGATACAATTTCTGCACTGATGATTGGTCAATTCAAGTTTTCCATTTCTTCCTGTTTTAGTTTTGGTAATTTATATGTTCCTAGGAATTTATTCATTTCTATAAGATTGTCCAATTTGTTGGTGTATAATTTTTCAAAATATTTTCTTTTAAATATTTGTATATCTGTGGTGTTGGTTGTTATTTCTTTTTTCTCATTTGTGATTTTATTTGAGTCATTTCTCTTTTCTTTTTGATGAATCTGCCTAGGGGTTTATCGATGTTATTAATTCTTTCAAAGAACTAGCTCCTGGTTTTATTGCCCTGTTTACTGGGTTTGTTTGTTTGTTTCTATATCATTTATTTCTGCTCTAATCTTTTTTATTTCCCATCTGCTGCTTTTAGGCCTCAGTTGTTTTTGTTCTTGCTCCTTTGGGGTAAGGTTAACTTGTTTTTTGAGATTTTTTTCTTGCTTCTTGAAGTAGGCCTATATTGTTACATACTTGCCTACTATGAACACTTTTTGCTGCATCCCAAAGTTTTGGACCATCATGTTTTCATTTTCATTTATTTCCATGTACTTCTTGATTTCTTTTTTTATTTCCTGGTTGAGCCATTCATGGTTTAGTAGTATATTGTTATTTCTTCTCTCATTCTCTCTACAGGGGTTTCATTTTAGACCTAAAGACACCTGCAGTTTGAAAGTGAGAGGATGGAGAAATAATCACACAAATGGATGTCAAAGAAAGCTGGAGTAGCAATACATATATCAGACAAACTAGACTTTAAAACAAAGACTGTAACAAGAGACAAAAAAGGACCCTATATGATAATAAAGGGGATAATCCATCAAGAAGATATAACAATTGTAAATATTTGTGTATCCATCATGGAGCACACAAATATACAAACATAAAGAAAGTGGCTGATACTAATACAATATTAGTAGGGGACATTAACACCCCGTTTACAGCAATGGATAGATCACCTAAACAGAAAATCAAGGAAACAATGGCTTTGAATGACACACTGGAAAAGATGGATTTAACAGATATATTCAGATATATATATCTAAAGTTCCATTCTGAAACAAGAGAATAAATATTCTTTTCAAGTGCACATGGAACATTCTCTAGAACAGATCGCATATTAGGTCACAAAACAAGCCTCAAACAAATTCAAGAAAAGCAAAGTCATACCATGCATCTTTTCTGACCACAGCCCTATGAAACTAGAAATCAACCAAAACAAAAAAATCTGGAAAGACCACAAAATACATGGTAGTTAAATAACATCTACTAATCAATAAATGGGACAACCAGGAAATAAAAGAAGAAATCAAAATTATATGGAAACAAATGAAAATGAAAACATAATTGCCCAAAACCTTTGGGATGCAGCAAAATTTGTTCTAAGAGGGAAGTTTATAGCAGTACAAGCCTACCTCAAGAAGAAAGAAAAATCTTAAATAAACAACCTAACTTTACACCTAAAGGAGCTAGAAAAAGAACAACAAAGAAAATCTAAAACCAGCAGAAAAAGGAAATAATAAAGATTAGAGCAGAAATAAATGATCCAGAAACTAAAGTGATTTTTAGAAAAATCAGTAAAATTGATAAACCTCTAGACAGACTTACCAAGAAAAAAAGAGAAAGGACTCAAATACATAAAATCATAAATGAGAGAGGAGAAATAAAACCAAGCACCACAGAAATACAATTACAAGAGAATATTATGAAGCACTATGCCAACAAATTGAACAATCTAGAAGAAATGGAGAAATTCCTAGAAACATATAAACTACCAAAACTAAGTCAGAAAGAAATAGAAAACTTGAACAAATAACCAACAAAGAAATCATATCAGTAATAAAAAAATTCCCAGCATGGGGCGCCTGGGTGGCTCAGTCATTAAGCGTCTGCCTTCCGCTCAGGTCATGATCCCAGGACCCTGGGATCGAGCCCCGCATCAGGCTCCCTGCTCCGCGGGAAGCCTGCTTCTCCCTCTCCCACGCCCCCTGCTTGTGTTCCCTCTCTGGCTGTGTCTCTCTCTGTCAGATAAATAAATAAAATCTTAAAAAAAAAAATTCCCAGCAAACAAAATTCCAGAACCTGAGGGCTTCACCTCTGTGCTTTTGGCAAAAAGTTCTACAAGACATCTAAAAGTCACTTGCTGAAGAGGGGTTTGTTCTAAGTGTCTGAGCATCCTTCCAGATCCATTCCCTTGTACTTCTCTGCCCTGGCAAGTTGAGTTTATCATCTTCTGGTCCTCCTTTGGGATTCAGACATTGGCAGGTGATCAGAGGGCACCAGGAGAAAGAGCCTGGAATATTTGTTCAGTTCTTCACACTGGGCTGTGGTTTTGAAAGTAGCTGAGTTACTCTACCCCTAGCTTCATTCCCTGTCAGGTAGCCCCTCATCAATTCCAGCAACCACTAATTCCTTCCCCTTGCAAACTAGGGTAACAACAACTGAATTTGCCAATATCTGGATGCTTCAGCAACCTTTGATAGTCATTCTACCCACACTTCTGCTACTAGCCCTTCTATTAACCAGTCACCCAGGTCCTTAAACTTAACTATGGTACATAATTTGTGTGCTTAGAAGTAAAGGTGTTTTTTTCATAGTCACTTTAGAATTTAAAAGGTTTTCACTGCTGTATCCCTGCTTTCAAGTGAAGTTGAACAGTTCTAGATAGTTCAAAATGTGTTAGGGAGAAGCATGTTTTAAAAGATGTTTTCTAGCCCTGAATTTTATGACAGTGGGTGCTTAATTTGTAGTATACTGGCTTCTGAGAACAAAATTTTGGGTTGAGGAGAGAAATGGTTGAGGTCATTATGAAATAGGAGAATCAGCATTTTAAACACTGTAAACATAAAACAACACTTGCTTTTGCCTGCTATTTGAAAAAGCTCTTTGAGAAGATCTTTTATGAAGGCCAGCTTTTTAAATGTAATTTACCTACCTAGGTAGGCAGGTACCTCAGGGTCCTAAGATATTTATATAACCTTCCAAAACTGTTTTTTGTCTGTGTAAAGAATACGTAAGACTCTTTATCAAACCTGAACATATAAACTTGTGAGAACTAAAAAAAAAAAAAAAAATCAACTTGTTAAATTCCACAAAATCCCCTTGGGGACTTTGCCTGGGTTTCCCTTTAATTTATAAATTAATTGGGGGAGAACTGGGATCTTTGTAATAGTTATCTGCCAATTCATATACATGCTATTTCTCTATTTAAACCATTTTAAAAAAATATTTTATTTATTTATTTGAGAGAGAGAGAGCATGAGCGGGCAGGGTGTGGGGGAGGGGAGAGGAAGGAACAGGGAGCCTGATGTGGGGTTCTATCCCAGGACCCTGGGATCATGACCTGAGCTGAAGGCAGATGCTTAACCGACTGAGCCACCCAGATGCCAATAAACCATTTTTAATGTCTCTCAGAATTTTATAATTTCTTATAGTATTTTTAAACATAATTTATTAAATTATTGGATACTTATTTTGTGATTTGTTGTCAAAGATATACTTTGAAAAGTATTTTTTAAATATACATTTTTATCAGGTAAGCAATTTTTTTTTCCTCATTTGCTAGGGATTTTTAATCATAAATGACATTAAAGATCTGTGTAAATATACTTTTCATACTGAATATATTTTTTTGTACACAGACACATAGTATATAAATTAAACATTTGTGTCTGTGTTTGAGTTTTCTGGATCCTCTGCCTTTAAACATTTCTAGGACAGAGGGTTGTTGCTGCTAGGTTCCTGGGAAGTAGACTCAGATAGAGCTTGGCATGTAGGATATTTATTTGGGAAAACCATTGGGATCAACACCTGTGGATGGAGGTGCAGGAAGCTAGATTGGGCCAAGAAGTTCAGTTGGGAGATGACCTGGAAGTAGCCTCGACTGGCCTATGGGGCTCTGGAGCTAGGATGGTCACTGTTGTCCAACTTAGGACAGAGATGGCCAGGCCCTACTATAACTGACTGGATCTGTGATTGGATGTGGGCTACCTGAGAGAGTGATGTCACCCTGGATGAGATGGCTCTGTGGATGAAGCAGTCTCTAAGGGGTTGACAGCTGGAAGAAGACTGCCTGTAGCCCCCAACCCTGAGCTGGGCAGTGAGCCCTTCGTCAAAGGTACTCTGGGCAGCACATTTCAGTGAAAAGGGGATGATTGGCTTAGCTAGAATGAGTCACCTCTATCACACAGAAGAGATCTGGATTGAAGTAGTATTCACTGAAACATCTGGATTGAAAACTCAGTACTTTATTCTTTCTTTAACCTCAAAATGCTACATAGCATGGATCCACTCCTACCAGGGGAAAAGCAATTAGGTACTCTTTGTGGAGCAAAAGTATTACCTCTCTCAAGTCAGACACTTTAGAGTGCTGTTAATAACTTCCTTCTTATAAAGGGGCTAAGGAATATTTGGCTTGAAAGCTCAGCGGTTTGAGTTCACTGGAAATTAGGGAACACACAAGGGCACACACACTTGTTAGAGCAAAGTGGTTGTGCCCTAATAATTATACACAAGTTCTAATATCCTACTCTAGGACTGTATTAATCCACATTAGAAGATAATGGCTGCACTCCAGTTAAGTGGAAAACCAAAACACAACAACAGCAATGACAATAGTTGTCAAGGAATATTGAAAGTGTGGGTGTAGACCTGGATGGGAATCCTGGTTGGCTGGGGCAAGTTTCTTTAACTCTCTGACCCTTTCTATTTCATAACTCTATATAGTGAACAATGAGATCACATGTATTAAAGTACAGGCTGCCTGATATCCAGTGAAAGCCAACATTTGATAAGCAGTAGTTAAATTATCAGCGACCACATCCTCCATATGGTAAATATATAAATATGTATGCATAGAAAACCAGTTAACAGTGGTTATTGCTGGATGGGGAGATTAAGGGTGACTTTTCTTTTAATAAGTTGTTTTGCATAATTTTTCTTAGAATAAAGAGGTGGTACATTTGTATTCAGAAAGAGAAATAATTTAAGAAAGTAAAATTAATACATGTTTTAAAAATCACACTATTTTCTATAGTGGATAAAGTGAACAAAATAGTCAATTTTGTGGCATGACTGCCCCGTCTCAGAAGGGAAAGGGCATTCAAGAAGGCAAATTTTACTGTGAAATCCTGGAAAGGCTGGACTAGTTGATTTTGTTCTAGAACAGTGGTTAACAAAGATATAGGAGATGGGTTAACAAAGTTTTTGGTCCCAAATCAAGTCATCAGGTAAATACATACTTTTTCCCCAATGCATATATAAATTCCAGCACCCAATTACCTCTCCCTTATTAAAGACTCAATTAAAATTGTTCAAAGGAAGGTATCCCTTACCTATCACAGAAGAGGTCTATCTCTGGTACAATCATTGAGGAGCTCTCCTGGTCACTTCATGCTCTCAGCTGTCCTCTGGAGCTCTACACAGGAGGAGGTGATGGCTATTCAGATGGAGCTGCCTTATTGTGTTGGGAATGCCCTGTGACCCTGTGGTAATGGGGATCATGAAGTCCTATATCCTAAAACTTTAACAAACTTGCATTCAAGACCACCCCTCTGCCATGCATAAGCAACTTCACAAATGATGTTCTGTAGCTTGGAAGATACATGTATACTCTGACTCAAAATGATGTTCCTGACCTTCTGTTATCCCAGCCTCCCTCCATGGGCAATCCATAATCACCATAACTTCACATTTCCTTTTTTTTTTCTTTTTAAAATCCATGCGTATTTTTCTTTCTTCTAATTCCCCCCCCCCTTTTTTTTTATTTAACAAAGTAAAACATGCTTTGTGCAAAAAGTGATCTGGTATAAAAATGCATAAAATTAAAGTTAATGATTCAACACTACCCCCATGCCCTCACATTTTCATTTAATTTATTAACACTTTGTTTCTAGTTATTATGATTAACCTCTGTTAATTTCTGGTACTTATGATAAAAAGAGGGAATAACTCATCATGGAAGCATCTTCTCATGGTTAAGGTCTAACCACTCACCCTCCATATTTCGGATTTGTGCCACTCAGGACATCTAGAATGATACTTGTTCTGAAATGGAATAGAAACTGCAAAGACATGTCAGGGCTGTGGGGGAGGGGGGAGCATGTGAGAACCAACAACAGCCTCAATAAAGCAGCCAGATGGAGTCATAGTGGGCAGGCCTGGGGGGTTCTGAGCACCCTCCTTTGCTCACATGGTTGTTCTTTCTTTCCACACTGGAGCTCTCATAGCAGCATGTCCTGAGTCTGTGGGGCTGGCAAAGCCCATAACCTTGGCATCCACATTCATATTTACCAATTTCTTCTCTGGAAATAGCTTTCTTTGAGAATTCAGCAATGCAAGTTTTCTTAAAGTCACACCATCTCTGGAAGAGAAAGAAGAAGGAAATAAAGAGAACTAAGTATGCCCAGACTGCTAATTTCAAGCCATCATGACCTTTGGAATCTCTTGTCCCCACCCACCCCTGGAGATCTCACCCCTCTGCTTAGTAAATTAAACAGGCATGAGCATAACAGGCATAAGCCTGCAACACATCCCTCAGCTGCAAGACACTACTTGGGTGACCCAAAGCCATCATCTTCACTGTGCAGGTACTTCCCAGAGTCATTGTCTCCTTGGGTTGGAAGAGGGCAGTCCTTCATGTCAGTGGACATGAGGCTGAGGCTGCAGAGCTGATCTACCTGACCCAGAGTCCCTGGTGGGTTGTGCTGAACTAGAATGAAACCACAGAGGATAAACTTCCATTGCTGTGATCCTCAGTGACATGAGGTGGGCAAAACAAAGGCTACTTCTGACAAAACCGAATTCATTGTGCCTGCACCAGGGTACATCCCTTTTTTTACCCCCAAACTGAGCTCAGCTGTTCTCAGCTGCAGGCTGAGCCCCATGTTCAACCTATGAGCCAAGGTGACCTGAAGTTGAAGACACTGCCCATTCATCCCACACCACACCTAGCACAGTCCCTCCAACTAGCAGGTCCATCTTCCAATAGCCCCAAGCTCTGCTTCCTTCTGCCTGAGCTGCTGCTCCAGATTTCCTTCTTCAGCCTAAGATTCAAGTCTTCTTTAGAGTTGTACCCTCCTTCTTCTTATCTGGCCTTTTTTCAGAAATCAGAACCCTTTCCTAAAACCTGACAGTAGCAGGGCCAAAATTCAAGACAATATTCAAATCAAGAGGAACATTTCTCTGTGATACAAAATTGCATAAAAGCTAATGCTTCATAGCTCAAGTCTGGGGAGGTAGAATTAAGAAGGGACTCCTGAGAGTCACAGCCACCCCCTCCCCATACAATCTGAAAAGCAAGGATCTGATCTTACTTGCCTTTGAGGCATAGAACCTCATGTCTTATCCAGGGTACATAAGCAACAGAAATAATTGCACTTGGTACCACATTACTCAGTCTTTGCTCTCATGCCATTCCTGGCTTTTTCCAATCACTGGTGTGTTTCTGTTGGCCTGCTCCACATATTGAGGCAAATGGCTCTGCCTATGAACGTGCTGTCCAAACATCTTTCTAGTCCACTCCTCATCAATTGTCAAAAACAATAAATCTATGCCTTTTTTTCTAGCATCTCAATAAACCAGAGATATTTATGAAGTCCCCAAGCCCCAGTGAAGCACAATCTTTTTAGGATAAGGACATGCTGTAGAGAGCAAGTGAGTGAGGGGTGCCAGGGAGGGGCTGGTGATGGGAGGCGTTAGGAAAGTCTTTTCAGAGCTGGATGGAGATGGCAGAATGAGCCCTGGAGGATGACCAGGTTGTAAGGAAGAGAAGGCAGACAGGAGAAGTCAAGATGAAAGAAGGAAGGATGCTGAGTGTGTCCACATAGAAACTGAGTTCTCCCAGGTCTTGTCCAGAGGCATCTGTGTGTCATGAAGCCATGGTTTTATTCATCCTTGATCTTTTAAACACCTGGCAAATAGTTGGATCATAAGAACATTTGTTGAGTTCAATTCTAAGCCAATTAAAAGTGGTAAAAGCCCTTTTTTGCAAGATAATCAAAACAAAGCAGATGACAAATGGTGAGCATCTGGAAATGAGGGCACTGCTGAATGGTGCATTTTGCTGGGAAGTCAAAAGCAAATCAAGACCCTGGAAGCCTTCTGCTGTACTTGCCCCTCAATGAGCTATACAGCTCAGCACCTTCATTCCTAAAGACTCTCAACCCCCACCTCAAGACTTGACATTTTCCTCATTTATACTTTGTGCACTATAAGCAAGTAGTTTCTTGTTTCTCAGTATATGTCCTTTTTCTTGCTAGCCCAGTGTAGTTCACATCAAGACTGTAATTGACAGAATTCTGCAAGAACATGTACCTAGAAGCAGCTTCAAGAAGCACCCAGATGTAAAAAGAAAAAATTCCACTTTTCTGCAGCACATTCTGAGCAGATATTCAAACCTAACACTACCTTCCACAACTGCTTTCAACTGTGAACTGTGAACGAACTCCCATCCAGCAAAAGGAGTTGCTTGAACACTGTACTGAGAGACTTAACCAATCTTCAGCCTGGCCTCTACCTGCACTGGGACAAGTCATGCTCAAGAAAACACAACGTTTGAGGCAAGGGGAGCAAAAGTAAAAATAAATGTTCATAGGGGAAAAAAAGGATAGAGGAAAACCAAGAAACAGACTCTTAACTATAGAGAATAAACTGATGATTACCAGAAAGGAGATGGGTATGGGGATGGGTGAAATAGGTGATGGGGTTTAAGAAGTGCACTTATTGTGATGAACACAGGGTAGTGTATGGAAGTGTTGAATCACTATATTGTACATCTGAAACTAATATTCACTGTATGTTAACTAACTGAAATTTAAATAAAAACTTTTTTAAAAGGAAAACAC
This sequence comes from Neomonachus schauinslandi, assembly GCF_002201575.2. Lineage (NCBI taxonomy): Eukaryota > Metazoa > Chordata > Mammalia > Carnivora > Phocidae > Neomonachus > Neomonachus schauinslandi. The sequence continues at coordinate 119,086,605 of NC_058411.1, read as the reverse complement.
AATGTTCCCAAACTACAAAAATGTGCCTTGTTCCTACTCACATTGCCAAACCATTTTAAGTAATTCTCCACTTAACTCCTTTTTGCAATTATCCATTTCCTCATAGCTCCCCCCACCCAGTCTCCTTTTTTGTTCCCTTATTTTTCACTTCCCACAGCCCTTTTTCCTTCCTTTTCTGCTCTCTCTTTAAAACTCCAGTCCCCTTTAGGTCTTAGTTGGCACTGAGTTCAGTTTATATTGGAGTCTCTCTCCACTGTGGCAGTAGTCTGAACAAAATCTATCTTGCTGCCTTTAACAAGCTTCCAGTGCTGTTTTTCTTTGACACAATCAGCCAAAGCTGGGGGGCCAGACCTTCACTGGTACTAACTAAAGATGCTTCCTGACCACTGAAACATGGGACTTGGTGTGACCAATCAGTTAAATCCACAGTGCCAGCCTCAACCCTCTGTTAGTATAACCATGATAAAACCACTTTCTTGGAACATAAACATTCCTGACACTTTTCTCTCAGAGCCACAGAGAAGCTGACTCCCTCACTGATGTGGGAGCTCTAACCTGCCAAGCAAACAACCCTGGCTCTTACTAGCTGACCCTTGTGGCTCCCAGTGTCTTCCATTTGTTCAGGGAAGCTTTAGTGGTGGGTTAGGAGGCAGTCAGTCCCACCAAGCTTGTGATCAAGAACCAAGCTCTATACTGAACTGCAAACCACACCACTCAGAGCTACCACTGATTGAGCTCTGTGTGCCCTTCACTGTGGAGTATTCACACATCATTTATTTTCATTTGATTCTCTCCAACAAACCCATTTTACCAAAGAGGAGACCAAAGAGCCAGGGCATGGACAAGACAAGCTCATGTCTTTCAGGCTCCAAACATATGATATTGTCTAATGAGCCACTAAGTCAGGGTAGTAAACTTTTGAATTAAAGAGTCACCAAGGATCAAAGCAGAAGGTAGGGAGAACTTGAAGAATGAGGCCCTTGGGCAAGGGCTGGCTCCTAGAGACCAGAGGCCACTGGGTTAGCAAGACAGAACAGAAAGGTTTTCTGCCCAAACAGTTGGATAGAGGGTCTGCTGCTGACATGTGTCCCAGGATGGAGAGAAGACAGGTGAAGAAAGGGCAGGACCTTCAGGAGCTGAAAAACATCTCTAGGTTGAACCCAGGGCAGTCTGAAGCCAGACAAAGACCCTTGGAGCCCAAATATGGAAGCATCTTCCTCACACCTGAGTGCAGGGTGGAACTCATGGAGGTCGATGGTGTCAGTGAGAGTGAGCTGGCCATGGCCAAGGGAAGAGAAGGCAGACACTGGCAGGACTGACATGTCTGGTATCCATTTCCATAGGTCTGCTTTCAGGCACTGATGGCTTGGCTTTGCTTCAAGCAAAGTGTCCTAGAGAAAGAACCAGCCCAGGCACCAGGTGGTCAGGGCAGTCTGGGCAAGGTCTTTGCTACCTGAGAAAATCATTCTTGGGGAGCCTGGGTGGCTCAGTCGTTAAGCATCTGCCTTTGGCTCAGGTCATGGTCCCAGGGTCCTGGGATCGAGCCCCGCATCAGGCTCCCTGCTTGGCGGGGAGCCTGCTTCTCCCTCTCCCACTCCCCCTGCTTGTGTTCCCTCTCTGGCTGTGTCTCTCTCTGTCAAATAAATAAATAAACTCCTAAAAAAGAAAAAAAAAAAAGAAAATCACTCTTTTTTTCTTAACTCATAAAAAATATTTTCCCCTAGCTTTTTAATAATGTATTTTTATTTTTTCAATTGTGGTAAAATACATATAACATAAAATTTACTATCTGAACCATTTTTAAGTATACACTTCAGTGGCATTAAGTACATTTATGTTATTGTGCAGCCATCACAATCACCCATCTCCAGAATTGTTTTCAACTTCTCAAACTGAAACTCTATCCAACTAAACACTAACTCCCCATTACTCCCTCCCCCTGAGTCCCTGGCATCTATCACTCTACTTTCTGTCTCTATGAATTTAATTACTCTAGGCACCTCACAGAAGGTAGAATCATAAAGTATGTCTTTTTGTGACTGCCTTATTTCACTTAGCATAATGTCTTCAATATTAAACCATATTGTAACAAGTGTCAGAATTTCATTGCTTTTTAAGGCTAAATAATATTCCATTGTATGTGTATACCATATTTTGTTTATCCATTCATGTGTCAGTTGACACCTAGATTGTTTCCTCCTTTTGGGTATTGTGAATAATGCAACTGTGAACATGGGAGTACAAATATCTCTTCAAGTCCCTGCTTTCAATTCTTTCAGGTATGTACCCAGAAGTGAAATTGTTGGATCATATAATAAATCTATTTTTAATTTTTGAGGAACTTTTATACTGTTTTCCACAGTGACTGCACCCATTTTACATTCTCACAAGCTGCACAAGGGTTCCAATTTCTCCACATCTTTGCCTACGCTTATTTTTTTTAATAATTGCTATCCTAAGAGGTGTAAATTTAAATCCCTAAGTTAAGAAAAGTAAGGATGTTCTTATGCTTAGGGCCAAAGAACTCAGACATCAAAGAGTCGGGTGAATATAGCTGTCCCTTTCCCAGTACAGCAGGTACGGCCATTCATGCTCCTTAGACATACACTTGCTCATGCATGTTTGACTTCCTGTCCCAGTCTGAAAAGCCTATGAGGCTACAAACCTTGTCATTGCAATCTTCGTATTTCTAGGTCCTAGTAAAGAGCATGTCACACAGCAGGAAACACTGGCAGTGGTGTGTTTCTAGAGCTCTTGATCTTAGACATGCTTTCCCCGGACATAACCACCTACCACTTCTGAATCAGCAATGTCGCCAAGCCCTTTCCAATCATACATTGGCTTTCCACACAGAGTGGAAAAACCCTTTATCTTCTTTTGCTACATTGTCTCATGAGATTGGCTGTGGACTACTGGATGAGCCATTTCTCATTCCTGGTAATCAGCTCCACATCTGTCTTAACTCCCACATGGACACATAAATCCTCTTTTAAGCTGGAATGTTTCCAAAGTCCTACAGGCAGGTTAGTGAAAGGCAGAAACATGTGCTAAGGAAATAAAACCTGGTATGGAATAATGAGCATTGGCGAATGCAGGAATTGCATCTTAACAGGGACAGAAAAAGATTATGCTTCACCATTCACATGGCTAGTGGGTATTAGTCTGAGATTTCGGGAATGATTTCCAAATCAAGGTTAAAGAGCTTCAGGAAAATCCCTCGAATAGAGTATTAACTCAAATTGTATTTTCTTTCCACTTGAGACAGTCCTTACATCTGGGATATTTAAATCCTCTCATCTCTTCAAGGAAAAAGCTGGTGTTGCTCCCAGCAAGGCCCTGGTCTTGGGGTTGGAGTGCAGAGGAGGAGGTCAGAGGTATTGCAGCTGGTTTGGGGGATATCCACCTGATACAAAGGAAAAGAGCATGTTTGGAGGAGGGAAGTGCAAAACCATGCAGGAAGGCCAAGTTCTGAAATCTAAGATGAGTTTAGGACAGTAGACACATATAACCCAGAGGTAGACCTCTAAAACAGATATGAAACTAAGAGCCTAGAGGATGGAATGAGGCAAAAATGAGCAAACCAGAGTGTGTAGAAGGTTGGGGAAAATAATGGGAAAGAAGTGGGGAGCTACTAAATAGTATATTGACACATCTGCTAATGTTCTAAGTCCAGGTGAGTTGGCCAGAACATGGGATGTGTGTGTGTGTGCATTTATGTATGCAACTCAAGGAGAAGTGTGGAGGCTGACCTGAATTAAAGAGCTAGGGTTTGAAGGTCTGTGATACTTTAGGACAATTTAAGACACTTCATCTTAGGACAGCTCACAAATTATGACAGCCAGACTACCTACATCTTTATGTGCCTCCTTCTCATAATTAGAAAGTTGTGTCCGCAAATATGACATTTAATTGTGGTAGCCACTTTCCAAGAAACTATCCCACCTCTACAAGGATGCCTGGCTTCCAGCATACAGGCCTTTGTGTCATCTCTTACCCTGAATCAGGGCTGGTCTGTGTGACCCATAAAATATGGCAGAAATGATGGTGTGTAATGTCCAAGACTATTTCATAAAAGGTATTGTAGCTTACACCCAGAATCACTTTCTCTGGAGAAGCCAGCACTATGCTGAGAAGACACTCAAGAGGGCCTGTGAAGGGGCTTTGAGGAAGGGTAATGAGGTCTTCTGTAAATTGTGAGCACCTCCAGCCATGTGACTGGCCAGCTTGCAAGGGGACCTTCCACCCCCAATCAAGCCTTCAAATGACTCCAGCCTTGGCCCACACCTGATGGCAATCTCCTGAGAGACCCTGAGCCAGACCAGCCCCACATTCCTGATCCACAGACATTGTGAGATAATAAATGTTTATTGCTATTTTAAGCCACTAAATTTGAGATAATTTGTTATGAAGCAATAGATAAGTAATACAGTATTATAAGAACATGAATAAAAGAAGGATCTTTGAGAAAATTTGTATTTCCCAGGATAGGTTATTCAAAAATTGTACAAACATATAAAAATGCATAGTTTCAGATAAGTAAAAAATGCAATTGCATTAATGCTAATGCTTTCAGGTGATTTATAAAATTTTGCCAACTCGAAAGAAAAAAATGTGAACCAAGCAAGGTGACCCTTGAATATGGAATTCACATTAATATCCCCCTCCTATTTCTTGTCCCTTGATAATCCTCAGTGAAGCTTCATCAAAAGGTAGTCACCACGTGCAAGATTAATGGACCCACTTTACAAGGGCAAGAGGGAAAAGCACTGTGTGACACTCCTGAATGAAAGACAGATTGCTCGGAAATTCACCAAATGTGTATTTTCTTTGAAGGGTTAGCTCTTATTATAATTCTTGCTTGCTTTCTGAGATCTTTAGCATTTGAGTCCAGGATGGAGTCCTTTTAAGACTACATCTTTTAAAGACATCCTCATTCCAAACAATGAGACCAGACTGCTCTGTCTTTTGTAATGGTTGAGTTCTTTCTCCACTTGTCTATCCATTTGGAAAAAATTTTTAAAACAACCCTAGTGGCTTCCCTGAGGCTGTCCATCACATAGCTCAGAGAAAGCACAGACAACTGACTGGTTAGTGTTGACCTAGCTTTGTCCTAAGTCCCCAGGGAAGTTGCCTGGTTGCTATGACAAGGAAATGACATGAATGACTCATTGTAAACCTCTCCTGGAGGCTCCCACCAACAGAGGATTAGGACTTCTCCTATTACAGAAAGGTTTTTGACTCTCTTCACAAAAGAAAGTGAAGAAAGAACTTATCTGAAGAAAGGATACCTCAGACCTTTCCTGAAAAGGTAATCTGTATCTTTATGGTTGGATGTGTTAGTGCATCAGTGGGACAGTAATGACACCTGGGACGCACCAGTGTGAAACAGATCAGGAGAGACAACAACGCTGGTATGCAGTGGGAGTCCAGAGGAGGGCTTCTTGTGCCATGGGGAATGTTTCTTGAGGGCTTTCAGGAAGCCCTTGAGGCTGGGTGAGGGTAGAGCCAGAAAAACATGACTCCACAGTTGTTAATACCACATAAAGGAGCCCAAAGAATGACATTCTGAATGATGCCCACCTCAAAGCTTTGATGTCTGGGGCGTTTATTCTGTAAGGGAGGCTCAAAAGATGTAATAAAGAATCAGACTTGTTAGAAATAGGCTGGGCTTCCTGTGTCAATACTGAAAGTCTGGTGTGAAATCTGCTCAGTTAAAATGTATTCTCTCTTTTTAAAAATTTTTTATTGTTATGTTAATCCCCATACATTACATCATTAGTTTTAGATGTAGTGTTCCATGATTCATTGTTTGTGCATAACACCCTGTACTCCATGCAGAACGTGCCCTCCTCAATACCCATCACCAGGCTAACCCATCCTCCCACCCCCTCCCCTCTAGAGCCCTCAGTTTGTTTTACAGAGTCCATCATCTCTCATGGTTCGTCTACCCCTCCGAATTCCCCCCTTCATTCTTCCCCTCCTGCTACATTCTTCTTCTTCTTTTTTTTTTCTTTCTTAACATATATTGCATTATTTGTTTCAGAGGTACAGATCTGAGATTCAACAGTCTTGCACAATTCACAGTGCTTACCAGAGCACATACCCTCCCCAGTGTCCATCACCCAGTCACCCCATCCCTCCCCCCCACCCCCCACTCCAGCAACCCTCAGTTTGTTTCCTGAGATTAAGAATTCCTCATAACAGTGAGGTCATATGATACATGTCTCTCTCTGTTTGACTTATTTCGCTCAGCATAATACCCTCCAGTTCCATCCACGTCGTTGCAAATGGTAAGATCTCATTCCTTTTGATGGGTGCATAATATTCCATTGTATATATATACCACCTCTTCTTTATCCATTCATCTGTGGATGGACATCTTGGCTCTTTCCACAGTTTGGCTATTGTGGACATTGTTGCTATGAACATCGGGGTGCATGTACCCTTTCGGATCCCTACTTTTGTATCTTTGGGGTAAATACCCAGTAGTGCAATTACTGGGTCATAGGGTAGCTCTATTTTCAACTTTTTGAGGAACCTCCATACAGTTTTCCAGAGTGGCTGCACCAGCTTGCATTGCCACCAACAATGTAGGAGGGTTCCCCTTTCTCCGCATCCCCGAAAACATCTGTCGTTTCCTGACTTGTTAATTTTAGCCATTCTGACTGGTGTGAGGTGGTATCTCATTGAGGTTTTGATTTGGATTTCCCTGATGCCGAGCGATATTGAGCACTTTTTCATGTGTCTGCTGGCCATTTGGATGTCTTCTTTGGAAAAATGTCTGTTCATGTCTTCTGCCCATTTCTTGATTGGATTCTTTGTTCTTTGGGGGTTGAGTTTGATGAGTTCTATATAGATTTTGGATACTAGCCCTTTAGCTGATATGTCATTTGCAAACATCTTCTCCCATTCTGTCAGTTGTCTTTTGGTTTTGTTGACTGTTTCCTTTGCTTTGCAAAAGCTTTTTATCTTGATGAAGTCCCAGTAGTTCATTTTTGCCCTTGCTTCCCTTGCCTTTGGCGATGTTTCTAGGAAGAAGTTGCTTCGGCTGAGACCGAAGAGGTTGCTGCCTGTGTTCTCCTTTAGGATTTTGAAGTACTCCTGTCTCACATTGAGGTCTTTCAACCATTTGGAGTCTATTTTTGTGTGTGGTGTAAGGAAATGGTCCAGTTTCATTTTTCTGCATGTGGCTATCCAATTTTCCCAACACCATTTGTTGAAGAGACTGTCTTTTTTCCATTGGACATTCTTTCCCGCTTTGTCAAAGATGAGTTGGGCATAGAGTTGAGGGTCCATTTATGGGCTCTCTATTCTGTTCCATTGATCTATATGTCTGTTTTTGTGCCAGTACCATACTGTCTTGTAGATGACAGCTTCGTAATAGAGCTGGAAGTCCGGAATTGTGATGCCGCCGGCTTTGCTTTTCTTTTTCAACATTCCTCTGGCAATGCGGGGTCTTTTCTGGTTCCATACAAACTTTAGGATTATTTGTTCCATTTCCTTGAAAAAAGTGGATGGTATTTTGATGGGGATTGCATTGAATGTGTAGATTGCTCTAGGTAGCATTGACATCTTCATAATATTTGTTCTTCCAATCCATGAGCATGGAACGTTTTTCCATTTCTTTGTGTCTTCCTCAATTGCTTTCATGAGTATTTTATAGTTTTCTGAGTACAGATCCTTTGCCTCTTTGGTTAGATTTATTCCTAGGTATCTTACGGTTTTGGGTGCAATTGTAAATGGGATCGACTCCTTAATTGCTCTTTCTTCTGTCTTGTTGTTGGTGTATAAGAATGCCACTGATTTCTGTGCATTGATTTTATATCCTGCCACTTGACTGCATTCCTGTATGAGTTCTAGCAGTTTTGGGGTGGAGTCTTTGGGGTTTTCCACATAAAGTATCATATCATCTGCAAAGAGGGAGAGTTTGACTTCTTCTTTGCCAATTTGGATGCCTTTGATTTCTTTTTATTGTCTGATTGCTGTGGCTAGGACTTTTAATACTATGTTGAATAGCAGTGGTGATAGTGGATATCCCTGCCATGTTCCTGACCTTAGGGGGAAAGCTCTCAGTTTTTCCCCATTGAGAATGATATTCGCTGTAGGTTTTTCATAGATGGCTTTTATGATATTGAGGTATGTACCCTCTATGCCTATACTCTGAAGAGTTTTGATCAAGAAAGGATGCTGTACTTTGTCAAATGCTTTTTCTGCATCTATTGAGAGGATCATATGATTTTTGTTCTTTCTTTTGTTAATGTATTGTATCACGTTGATTGATTTGCGGATGTTGAACCAACCTTGCAGCCCAGGGATAAATCCCAGTTGGTCGTGGTGAATAATCCTTTTAATGTACTGTTGCATCCTATTGGCTAGTATTTTGGTGAGAATTTTTGCATCCATGTTCATCAGGGATATCGGTCTGTAATTCTCCTTTTTGATGGGGTCTTTGTCTGGTTTTGGGATCAAGGTAATGCTGGCCTCATAAAATGAGTTTGGAAGTTTTCCCTCCATTTCTATTTTTTGGAACAGTTTCAGAAGAATAGGTATTAATTCTTCTTGAAATGTTTGGTAGAATTCCCCTGGTAGCCATCTGGCCCTGGGCTTTTGTGTTTTGGGAGATTTTTGATGACTGCTTCAATTTCCTTAGTGGTTATAGGTCTGTTCAGGTTTTCTATTTCTTCCTGGTTCAGTTTTGGTAGTTGATGCATCTCTAGGAATGCATCCTTTTCTTCCAGTTATCTAATTTGCTGGCATAGAGTTGCTCATAATATGTACTTATAACTGTTTGTATTTCTTTGGTGTTGGTTGTGATCTCTCCTCTTTCATTCATGATTTTGTTGATTTGGGTCGTTTCTCTTTTCTTTTTGATACGTCTGGCCAGGGGTTTATCAATCTTGTTAATTCTTCCAAAGAACCAGCTCCTAGTTTCATTGATCTGTTCTACTGTTCTTTTAGTTTCTATTTCATTGATTTCTGCTCTGATCTTTATGATTTCTCTTCTCCTGCTGGGTTTAGGCTTTATTTGCTGTTCCTCATCCAGCTCCTTTAGGACTAGGGCTAGGTTGTGTACTTGAGACCTTTCTTGTTTCTTCAGAAAGGCTTGTATTGCTATATACTTTCCTCTTAGGACTGCCTTTGCTGCATCCCAAAGATTTTGAATAGTTGTGTTTTCATTTTCATTGGTTTCCATGAATTTTTTAAATTCTTCTTTAATTTCCTGGTTGACCCATTCATTCTTCAGTAGGATGCTCTTTAGCCGCTATGTATTTGAGTTCTTTCCAACTTTCCTCTTGTGATTGAGTTCTAGTTTCAAAGCATTATGGTCTGAAAATGATCCCAATCTACTGCTACCGGGTGAGACCTGATTTATGACCTAGGATGTCATTGATTCTGAAGAATGTTCCATGGGCACTAGAGAAGAATGTGTATTCCATTGCTTTGGGATGGAATGTTCTGAATATGTCTGTGAAGTCCATTTGGTCCAGGGTGTCATTTAAAGTCTTTATTTCCTTGTTGATCTTTTGCTTAGACGATCTGTCCATTTCAGTGAGGGGGGTGTTAAAGTCCCCCACTATTACTGTATTGTTGTCGATGTGTTTCTTTGCTTTTGTTATTAATTGCCTTATACAATTGGCTGCTCCCATGTTAGGGGCATAGATATTCACAATTGTTAGATCTTCTTGTTGGGTAGACCCTTTTAGTAGGATATAGTGTCCTTCCTCATCTCTTATTACAGTCTTTGGTTTAAAATCTAATTTGTCTGATATAAGGATTGCCACCCCAGCTTTCTTTTGTTGTCCATTAGCATGGTAAATGGTTTTCCACCCCCTCACTTTCAATCTGGGGGTGTCTTTGGGTCTAAAATGAGTCTCTTGCAGACAGCATATCGATGGGTCTTGTTTTTTAATCCAGTCTGATAGCCTGTGTCTTTTGATTGGGGCATTGAGCCCATTTACATTCAGGGTAACTATTGAAAGATAGGAATTTAGTGCCATTGTATTGCCTGTAAGGTGACTGTTACTGTATATTGTCTGTGTTCCTTTCTAGTCTATGGCACTTTTAGGGTCTCTCTTTGCTTTGAGGACCCCTTTCAAGATTTTCTGTAGGGCTGGTTTTGTGTTTGCAAATTCCTTTAGTTTTTGTTTGTCCTGGAAGCTTTTTATCTCTCCTTCAGTTTTCAATGACAGCCTAGCTAGATATAGTATTCTTGGCTGCATATTTTTCTCATTTAGTGCTCTGAATATATCCTGCCAGTCCTTTCTGGCCTGCCAGGTGTCTGTGGATACGTCTGTTGCCAATCTAATGTTTCTACTATTGTAGGTTACAGATCTCTTCTCCAGAGGTACCTTCAGGATTTTCTCTTTGTCTCTGAGACTCGTAAATTTTACTATTAGATGTGGGGGTGTTGACTTATTTTTATTGATTTTGAGAGGGGTTCTCTGTGCCTCCTGGATTTTGATGCCTGTTTCCTTCCCCAAATTAGGGAAGTTCTCTGCTATAATTTGCTCCAGTATACCTTCTGCCCCTCTCTCTCTTTTTCTTCTTCTGGGATCCCAATTATTCTAATATTGTTTCATCTTATGATATCGCTTATCTCTCGAATTCTGCCCTCATGATCCAGTAGTTGTTTATCTCTCTGTTTCTCAGCTTCTTTATTTTCCATCATTTGGTCTTCTATATCACTGATTCTCTCTTCTGCCTCATTTATCCTAGCAGTTAGCACCCCATATTTGATTGCACCTCATTAATAGCCTTTTTGATTTCGACTTGGTTAGATTTTAGTTCTTTTACTTCTCCAGAAAGGGTTTCTCTAATAACTTCCATGCTTTTTTCAAGCCCAGCTAGTATCTTTAAAGTGGTGATTCTGAACTCTAGATCCAACATCATACTAATGTCCGTATTGAGTAGGTCCCTGGCAGTTGGTACTACCTCTTGTTCTTTTTGTTGAGGTGATTTTTTCCATCTTGTCATTTTGTTGAGAGGAGAATAGATGAATGAGAGAACAAAATGCTCGCAGGGTAACAACATCCCCAGAAAATATACTCTAAACAAATCAGAAAAGACCTGAAGCAGTGGGAAAAGAAAGTGAAAGAGAGAAAAAAAGAAAAAAGAAAAGAAAGGAAAAGAAAAATATAAAAACAAACAAAAACAGAACAAAACAAAACAAAACAAAAACAGAATGTGATCAAATATGATCAGGCTCGTATATAGATCAGTGTCACACACAAGATTTTGGGTGTATTTTGGTCTGTTAAAAGAAAGTGCCTCCCAACATTTTAAAGAAAGAAATACTTATATATGTACAAAAATAAGGGTTGATATGATGAAGGGATGGAATATGACTGTAAAGGTGGAAATTATAAAAAATTTTATAAAAGGAATTGATAAGTTGTTTAAAAAAAGAAAGAAGAGGATTTTAAAAAAAAGGAAAAAAAAAAGGGAGAGAATGTGATCAGGCATGGTAGTAGAAAAAAACCATACACTAGAGATTTAGAGTATATTTTGATCTGTTAGAAGAACCTATCTCAAAATTTTAAAGAGAGAACAACTTATATATATATGCCAAAAATATGGGTAACTACTATGAAGGGGTAGAATATGACTCTAAAAATGAAAAATAAAAATGTTTTTTAAAAAAGGGATTGATAAGATGTTGGTTGAAAAAGGGAAAAAGAAAAATTCAAAAAAAAAAAGAAAGAAAAAAAGACAGTTAAGAAAAATAATTAACTTTGAAAGACTAAAGAATCATGGTAAAAAAGCCATGAATTCTATGTGCAGTATTCCCCTAGCGCTAGATTTCTGCTGTTCTCATTGATCGGTAAACTTGGTCTGGCTGGCTGTTCTCACTGATCTTCTGGGGGAGGGGCCTGTTTCCGTGGTTCCCAAATGTCTGTGCCAGAGGCGGAATTGCCCCGCCCTTGCCCAGTCCGGGCTAAGTAATCTGCTCGGGTTTGCTCTCGGGAGCTTTTGTTCCCTGCAAGCTTTCCCTACTGCTTTGGAGGCTGAGAGTGAAAATGGTGGCCTCCCAATCTCCGCCCCGGAGGAGCCGAGAACTTGGGGCCCCACTCCTCAGTGTGCCCCCAGAGAAAAGCAGTCAGTCACTCCCGTCTCCCCGGTCTCCGGCCGCACTCCGTGCTCACCCGGCCTGTGACCGTGCGTTTCTATCTCTGGCACCCGACCCCGGGTGGAGTCTCCAAACCCAGCAGATCCCTGCGGTGCAGTCCCTTGCCACTTCTCCTGGGGGAGGAAGGTGAGTCTCCCTGGATCTGCCGCTTGTTGGGTCCCTGCTGGAGGAGCAGTGGCCCAACTGTGCTGCGGATCACGGTTTATGGCAACCCCGAGCTAAGAGCCCGCGCCTTGGCTGTTCTCTGCAGCCAGCTTCCCGCTCCGATACCTGGGAGCTCTGTTGCACTCAGGCACCCCCGGTCTTTCTGTGACCCCGAGGGTCCTGAGACCACACTGTCCCACGAGGGTTCCACCCCCCACTTAGCCACCAGAGTGATGTCCCTCAGCGGAGCAGACTTCTAAAAGTTCCGATTTTGTGCTCCGCGGCTGTATCACTTGCCAGAAGCAGCCGACGGAGGCCCCTCCCCCGCCGTCTATCCTCCCGAATATCGCCTCGGATTCACTTCTCCACACGTCCTACCCTTCAGAAAGTGGTCGCTTTTCTGTTCAGAGAGTTGTTGCTATTGTTTTCTTCAATCTCCTGTTGAGGTTGTAGGTGTTCAGAATGGTTTGATCCCTATCCAGCTGAATTCCTGAGAGGAGACGAAATCCAGGTCTCCTACTCCTCTGCCATCTTGCTCCGCCCCCTAAAATGTATTCTCTTTGCTCCTCAGGGAAAGAACAAGGACAGCACCTCTGTCAATTTTTTTTTTAAGATTTTATTTATTTATTTGACAGAGAGAGACACAGCAAGGGAGGGAACACAAGCAGGGGGCATGGGAGAGGGAGAAGCAGGCTTCCCGCGGAGCAGGGAGCCTGACACGGGGCTTGATCCCAGGACTCTGGGATCATGGCTTGAGCTGAAGGCAGATGCTTAACGACTGAGCCACCCAGGCGTCCTTGTCATTTTGTATCTGGTAAGCAGAACCACCAGTAAGAACTGGCAACTCCCTTCAATAAGAATTAGAATGAGGAGGTGCAGTATGCTGTTGGTGCTCAGTAAGTCTTCTGGTTCCAGATATGAAGGTTGCACCTTATACCTTTGCCTTGGGAATGACTTGAACCTTGGGCCATTCAGTGATTCAGTGCTGGTGGGAAGGACACCCTGAATTAAGGACAAAGGGTGGCAGTTCGTCCTATCTCACTTGGTAATGCCATCCCCCTCTGTGTCATGTGATCATGTTAGGAAGTCATTGCAAAATAATTATGACAAGAGATGACAAGAGATGAAGGGCTCTCTGTAGCCTGTGTACATCATGGCATGATAGATACTTGTTTGAGACAGGCTACCAACTTCCCTTTGTCTGCATGTCTTGAGGTTCATGGACCTCATGAAGCTAACAAAATCCCCCCACATTGTCTATAAAAGAAATTCCAAAGGGTAAAGAAATGGTGAAATGGTATTTATTTTGGGATATCCTGACATTAGTAAAGAATATTTTGATTGTTTATTTTAATATTTCTAAAATTAGTGACTTAATATTTTCCTTAAGAATATCAACAAACCTTCAAAAAGCATTGTAGTTTCCTGGCTTGTTTGAGCTACAGTAAGCTCCAGAGTGGGCTGATAAGATGCACATCAAAGCTCTATTGGCTTATCAATAACCTACCTGATCAGAGGAAAACCACAAAGGAGACATCCCTACCAGGAGTCCCTAAATAGCAGTGTGCAGCACAGAGAGAGGTGTCTTCTATGAACTTCATGTGAGATGCCTTGATTCAAGCATTCATTTGCACGTAGTGTTTTTCTGAAGTAATCCAAGGAAGATTTCTGGGGGGTGGGGAAGTCAGACAGAGGAGGGAAGGCAGCCAGAAAGAGGGGATATAATCAAGCAAGTGACCCAAGGGGACAGCTGGAGCTTAATCCTACAGAGGAGTTCTACTCATAGTGGAGAACATACCTCAGAATTATTTCAACCCAAGGGATAAGGAAGAATTTTAAATTATTAGCATAAATTTTAACGTTCATCTTAATATTATACAGTGCAAATAGCAGTTTTAAATGCAAATATCAGAATTTTACTCACACGCAGAATCATCAAAATTTTATGCAATTCTTATTTGGTAGTTTACAATGCTTCTCTCTCTCTTACCAGAAGGATGGCTGCGCAGAAGTAACTCATCTGGTTCTATTTCACTTCTCCATGGATGCCCATTCCACCAGTATATCTACTTTTGACTTATTAATGAGTAAGGAAGGACTGAAAGAGAAGGGATGTGAGTTTCACAGCTTCCCCTTTCTTTCTGTCTCTTCACTTTCAGGGTGTTTGGTTAGCATAGGAAATTAACATGAATAAGAAAGAGCGATAGGGTTCCTTGGTTGTTCCCAAATCTTCCTACATTTGAGGCAAGTTCTGGTGTGATCAAAAAGTGTAGCCCTTGAGGCTATCCATTCCCCTTTACTCAGGCATTGATGTGGCACACTTACCCTGTGCTCGCTTTTTCCCTGATATCCTGGGTTTTTAAATTCTGTGCTTGTGGATAATCAGGAATGTTTTATGGAAATGAGGAGGAAAGGAACAATAGTGGGGAATACACACATTGTATGAATGTCCTCTGCTCACACACATTCTCCAGGGCCTCATCAGCCTTCACTTACAAAACACTAGTCCAAATATAGAATTACTGAGAATTTCAAGGCGATGACAGCAGATCATTAAACAGGTGTGAGGCCCTTCTCAATGTGGGGTTCCATGTGACTGGGAGAACATACCTCTAGGGCTGGCTCTGGCTGGGACATCTATTTACCAAAAGCCCCATTCTTTGTGGCTGGAGAGCTGTTTCCATCACTCCATATGTTCAGGCCAATCCAGGTGGGGAAACTGAGTGGAAGCCTCAGGCAGAGATACAGGTGTTCCCAGCCTTTGGTGTGTAGAGGTGTGTGCCGGAGTAGATAGAGGGCACTGATCTGTTTCCTCAGACACCTCTGAGATTTAAACAGACGATCCCAGGACTTCAGGGTTTGCAGAGAGCATTTGTGACTGGGAATTTTTTTTCTGTGTCAATCCCATCAAAGTGAAGGGGCACATAAATTTCCCTTACCAATTGGCCCCTTCCCACGTGTTTTAGTTTCATTGCCTGTTGTGTACATTCCGGACTGTCACTGGCTGATAGGGTATTTGTGAGGTGCTTGCAGCCCTTGATAGGGCTGAAGAGAGACAGGGGACAACCTCTTTGTGGAGGGAACACAGGAGCAAAGGAGCAGATGAAGGCCAGAGAGAACAGAGCTTGTAGAGTTCCCAGAATATACTCAGCTTATTTGGAAAGCAGAATCTGTAAAGGGAGGAGTAGAGGTGACTGGAAAAAGTTTTCTCGGTTCTAAGTACTAGAAAGGCTTTGGTGAATTGGGCTGACTGCAGGAAGAGCATAAATTGTTTATTACCTTCTGGGTAAGCAATTTGGCAATGTGTATTTAGAGTTCTAATAATGATATCTATACCCTCTGCCCTGGAATTACACTCTTAAAATTTTATTTTTATACACATTTATTTTTTTTATTTTTATTTTTATTTTTAAAGATTTTATTTATTTATTTGAGAGAGAGAGAATGAGAGACAGAGAGCATGAGAGGGAGGAGGGTCAGAGGGAGAAGCTGACTCCCTGCCAAGCAGGGAGCCTGATGCGGGACTCGATCCCAGGACTCCAGGATCATGACCTGAGCCAAAGGCAGTCGCTTAACCAACTGAGCTACCCAGGCGCCCTTTATACACATTTATTGAAATATCATTTACATTAGGAAAAATTATAAATAGTTGAATAATGGAAAAATCTTCCAAATTTCCAGCTGAAGGAATGCTGTGCAGCTAAAAGAATATTATACTTTAGAATAATAATTACAAACCTGGCAAAGAGTCCAAAATTAGTGACTGTATGTCCCCAGTTGTCCATTAGAGTCCTGGTCTCTGCCCATTGTCCTGGGATAATCACTGATGGTGTGACTTTTCACTGTCCGGAGTTCCTGGTCACTCCATTCATAACATAGTAATGGGACAGAGCTGCCTGTCACACCCTAGGTGCTATACAGACTGGTGGGGTGGTGGGATGATGTTTAACAACTGTCTCTCCAGGAAACCATGCTGATTTGTAGCATATGCCAATATACATGGTGTAAGTACTAACTATGGCCAATTTCAAGCTATACCATGAGGTCACTGGAAGTGGACTTGGGCTGATTAGCACAATCATCTCTCCCAAGCCATCCGAGCAGACTTGGCACACCTCTGAGTAAATAAGACACTATGTGGGTAAGGACTCCACAGACACAAGGGTGGTGGTCTTTGCATGGTGGGGAGTAGTGCTCTTTGCTTCTTTGTGTTGGGTGGAGGGAGTCTGACACCCACTGGACCACCCTCTCTGAAAAGACCACCACTACATTTGAAGTGGGCAAGGGGGGTCCTGCTGCCCTCCACAGAGGAGTATGCTTGTGCATTCTGGCCTCTCCAGCTGCCCAGCAGGTGCTCTCTCCCCACTACAGCCCCACCCTCAGGGCAAGAGGACCAGTTCTGATCTCCACCGTGCTCCCATTTCTCCAGTCTTCCAGCACTGGACAGGATAAGGAGAGGAAACAGGGCAGACAAACTCGGTAGAAGGCTGTTTTACAGTATCCATGAGAGGAAATGCGGGTGATACAGGAAGAACTGGCAAGGAACTCGCAGAGAGGAGGAGAGCTGTGGGAAGCACTGGGTGTTCTTGTTCCCTGTGCTGGATAGATGGAAACTGGGGGGAAAGCCGAGCTTTCTGACAAACTTCACAGTCCAAAATTTTCAAGGACTGCAGCCACATTGTTAATGCAGGTTAAGAAGAACCCAGGGCCAGCTAGTGGAGATCCTGTGAAGAGAGCAACTCCTTGTCCATCTTTGCTGGTAATTCTCTCCATCCATGGTGCCAGGCCCTACTAGCTCCTGTCTCTGAGCCAGTTAAAAAGTGTATCACCATCAGGGCCCCATGAGCAGGGCATGCCTGAATGAAGGATCCTTCTGACTGCGGCCAAAGTATCTGTAGGCATTCCAAACTCAGTTTATATTTTCATACTGCTATGGTCTGAATGTTTATGTCCACCCCAAATTCACATGTTAAATCCTAACCCCCAAAGGTGATAGTATTAGGAGGTGGGACCTTCAGGAGGTGATTAAGCCATAGGGTCGAGCCCTCACAAAAGGGATTAGTGCTGTTTATAACAGAGGCTCCAAAGAGACTTCTCACCCCTTCCACCATGTGAGGACACAGTGAGAAGGCTCCAGCTATGAACCAGGAAATGGGCACTTATCAGAGGTGAGCCTGCCATGCTTTGATCTTGGACTTCCAGCCTTCAGAACTGTGAGAAATAAATTTCTCTTGTGTATAAGCCTTCCTTTCTGTGGCATTTTGTTACGGCAGCCCAAACAGACTAAGACATGTACATCCATTCGCACATGAAATATTTATTAAGCACCTACTATGTTTTAAGCACTGCTCCGGGTACTCAGGATATACCAATAAACAGCAACAACAAGAAATAAATAAAATCCCTGCCTTCAAGAATCAATTTCTTATGGGGAGAAGACACACAGTAAAGGATGGACTATATTGAAGATGGTAAGAGCTTTTTTCCCAAAATGTTTTTTATAGCTTATTTTTTTTAAACATGGATACAATGAAGATTTATACATTGCATTTGGTTGTTACATCTTCTGAGTCCCTTTCAATCAAGACATTTGACGAGACCAGGGCAATTGTCTCATCAAATGTCTACATTCTGGAATTGTATGGTGACCTCATTTGTGACATCATTTGACTTGGTGCTGCCCCCCTGCATTTCCTGCAAACTAGAAATCAGAACAAAAGGTTCAGTTAAATTTAATATAAATATTTCCATCAAGAATACTTTATGAATACTTTAACTTGACAGAAATATTTCCCAAGCTTTCAAACTATACCAAATTTGGCTTAATAGCTCCAGGAATATTATGTTGCAACTCTATTGAGGGGTTTTCCTTGTTCCTCCATTTTGGATGTTAACAATATGAGAAGTTACTTGCCTAAGCAACCTATGAATGTTAGCGCCGTTAATCATGCTGGATTCAAAGATGATTTTGGATCGGAATAACCCAGGATCTTCAGTTTAGCACTTTGGTTCCTTGAGTTTTCTTTAGCAATAAATCCTAAACAAAAGACTTTTCAAAGATCTCTCCCTTTTACTGTCTTTCCACATTGATACTTTCTGAGGTTACTTGAAGAAGTAAAGTCAAAGTCAATACAAAACTCACCCCTTTCTTCTGATGTTGTAATAAAAACTACAGGCACATGAAAATTAATTTCCTCCAAACTATTTAAAAAAATCAATACAAGGGCATTTCAGCAAAAGCATATTGGACTGGTTTGTAACAACAGCAAAATGATACACCACCTCTTCAAGATGACACAGATATGCTTCATGCTTGTATACAAACACAAATTTATGGACAAATGTAATACAGAGTGATTGCAGGCAGCCGCCCCAAATTTCCTTTCATATGTGTCCCTTTCCCTTCCAGAGTGAAATCTTGCACTGTAGGTAAAGCAGGGTTTAATATGCATGAGTCCAAATTAATCATAACTTTTATTGTGGTAGGATATACATAACATAAAATTTATAATTGTAACCATTTTTAAGTGTAGAGTTCAGCGACATTAAATGCATTCACATTGTTGTGCAACCATCACCACCGCCTGTCTTCAGAACTCTTTTCATCTTGCAAAATTGAAACTCTGTACCCATTAAACAACTCCACATTCCCTCTTCCCCTCAGTCCCCAGCAATCACCATTCTACTTTCTGTTTCTATGATTTCAACTCTAGGTATTTCATATAAATGGAATTATATAATATTTATATTTTTGTGTTTTGCTTTTTCACTCAGCCTAATGTTCTCAAGGTTCATCCACACTGAGCATGTGTCAGAATTCCCTTCTTTTTAAAGGCTGAATACTATTCCACTGTATGTATATTCCATATTTTATTATTTCATTCATCTGTGGATGGACATTTGCATTGTTTCCACCTTTAGCTATTTCAGGGAATGCTGCTATGAATATGGGTGTACAAATATCTGTTTGAGTCCTGCTTTCAATTCTTCCACCCAAAGGTGGAATTGCTGGATCATACGGTAATCTTATGTTGTTGTTTTTTTTTTTAGTATAATCATAGCATTTAAGTATGGTAAATATAAAGTATGGTGAAACTTCTATACATAATAATAAAGAAACCCCAAGGTCAATTTACACATTTCAGTTAAGGTCTTTTTCTTCACCTTTACCTTCAGGTAAACAGAACCTATGAAGCAGCAGCTTATTCTCAGGCTCCAAGACCATCATCTTAGTGAACCTATGCATAATCCACATTAGGACTCATGTAAACAGTTCCAAAGTGGGCTAATCTGCAGGAAATAATCCAGGCAAATGGGCAGAGAATTATAGAACTAATATAACAGATGACAAAAGCATTAACCAAAGCTGCAAGGTACAGTTTCCAGGAAGGTACAAATTCCAGGGAGATTTTATTAACAGGAAGAAAGGAGGTAAATTTTAGACACTGGCCCAGGTATGCTAACTCAGGAAGAAATCATGCCAGCTTTGAGGAAGTAGAATGTAGGTCTATATGTTGTACTGGCCATGTTTTTAAACTCAAGGCATGTCAGAACCTGGGCCTGCCTTTTTTTCTTTTCCCAATTCTTTTTTCAGTTTTTATGCCTTTCAAAAGTCAGACCAGAAGTCTGAGGAGAGATTGGCCTTTGACATTGGTGATAAAATGGTTTCTAAGAAGGAAAAAAAAAAAAAAAACTGGAGGAGGGAAAAAAAAAGAAGAAGAAATGGAGGAGAGAACTAGTGGCTAATAAGTAAATGGGTAGCTGTGGAGACTTGATGTCAGTAGATGCTTTGAAAGTTGTCATTGAACAAGGAAGCAGGAAGGTAGGGCACAATCAGCCAGTGTTCCCAGTGGTCTGGGGAGGCCCTGGAGCTGGAGGACAGCACTGGAAAGGCCAGTGGCCTGTCTCTGCCAATAGGACACAAATTATTCACTCTGGAAACTAGATCCATCCAGAGCACAGGGTTCCCCCAGCTCAGGACCCCATCTGAGAATCTGGAGTTCTGGGACATTCTCCAGACAGTGATCCTAGAAATGCTTGGTGGAGCTGTTCCTCCAAATACCATCTTGACAAAGCACTGATTCATGACTGACAGCAGGAATCATCCAGCCAAAGAGGGTGTGCAACAGAAATCACCTGGCATGGAGAGGATTTTCCTCCTGAGGCAAGATTAGATAACAAAGAGCAATGTTGCCTTCCTCTGCTGTTTTAATTTACATTCTATTGCCCTCCATGTAGACAGCAGCTGGAGTCGTGCAGAGGAGCTGCTGTTCACACACAGATGGTGTACAACCAACAGGTCCTTTCACACACCACCCCTTCTGTCATATGGAATCAGCCACAGAGAGCCAGATGGGTCCCTTCATCTCTTTTCAACAGAATTAGTCATGCTTTTGCCTAAGTGTTCCTACTATTCTGGATCCCTGGCTGCCCATGTTCCCATTCAGCTTTGCTACCCATCATAGCATGGAAGTTCAGGTCCAGAATGTGAGGCAGCTTGTTGGCTGCTGGGACCTAAGGTGCTGAGAAAGCAGGTGGGGTAGATGGTGCGGAGGAACCATTCAAGGGGTCATGACAGTTCTCTTCTCATTGTGCTTCTTTCCCTACTCAGCAACTACTTCTGACTGCTACATTCAGGTCTTCTGGAAAGCAGCTTGTCTACACTGTGGGACTCATGCCTCTCCCCACCCCAAATGAACTGGACAGAAGGCTTTTCTGCAGAGGTCTTCTTTCTGATTTCTTAAATCTAGCATCTCCTGTAAAGGGCTTAGGTGTAGAAAGTGAGGCACAGAGTTGGGAACATGATAACTGCATTCTAGTCTGATTTAAATTGTCTTGATGTTATTTCAGTGGCCACACAGGTCACAACACTTGGGAAATGTAGCACTGGGCACCTTATCAAACTCAGGCTTAGAGACAAATGATCTTTGGTTTGTTCATTAATTTGTTCGTTCTTTCGTTTATCAGCTAATTTCTCACTGTTTTCTCACACATCGCATCTCTGTAAGAGGGATGACTGCCAGACTCTGGGAGTCTACATTGCTTCTGCAATCTCTCCCTCAACTTAGGATAATGAGATTTAAGGGTTCTGGAAGGGTGTCTTTAAAAAGATCTGCAATACTTCCTTACAAATCATGGTCCATTAACCTGTAACTGCTTTTGGAATGTTCCAAGACACACAAGAAACTTTATCTTCCAAGGTGCTTAAGCTTCTGCTATTGCAAATAACATTTTATTCACAAAGGGGAAAATGCTGATGTGATTTTCTTTTTGGTTCAGTATCCATAAGTCAAAACTGACACTGATAGCCCAAATAAGCATGAATGTTTCTTTTTAATTTTTTTCCCAACTATGAAAGTAATAAATGGCTCCAGTAATGCCAGACTATAATTCAGACCAACCCTTGCTCTGAGAAAAACTGAAATATTTGGATGATGTTAAAACATATCATCTTAAAAGCATCCAAGAGCTAACAAGAGAATGAAGAATCATCAGACCACACTTTGAAAAAAGACAAGAACAAGAAAGATAAGCTTAAATCTCAGAGCTAATTTTGCCCTGAGGGTTTCCTCTGTAAGCAAAGAAATAGCAGGAAAACTGATGTTAGAGTAGAAGAAATCAAAGTGAAATCTCCGGTCCTCCTGAAATGGGGCTGCAGACAAACTATACCCACATGAAACTAAAACTCTCAGGGTGAGTGAAGCAGACATAAACCAGCCCATGCCTAGACTTGCCTAGACTGCTTTGAGTTATCTGTGTAGCCCAGGAAGCCACAGGCTTTGAATCTGCAGAATGTGCAGGTGGGAGAGGCCAAATGTGCAGGCAGCAGCTACTGGCAGAGATGTGGCATTTATTCACAGTGGGTCTTGTAGAATGAGTAGGGATTTGCTAGGTGAATAATAGGGGGAGACACTTTCCCAGCAGACACATGGGCGAAGTTGCTGATGTGTGAAAGGGCTCAGTATTTCCAGGAGTGGTCAGCTGTCCAGTGTGACTAAAGTCTAGTGCATTCCATAGAGCCAGCCAGAGGAAGGAAAGGAACACTCAGGTATGCAGATGGAGAAGTCAATATGGATGGAACACATACATTTGGATGCTTATGTTCTTGTTCTTTTCACATATTTGAGTATTTTTTGCTATGGAACAAACAATCATACTTTTTAACTGAGATATTTTAAAAGCATAAGTCTAATCCATTTGGAATTTATTTTGTATGTTACAAGGTAGGCATCAAATGGCTCATCAGACTTTTCAATACTGTTTATTGCATTGTTCTGACTTTCCTCCTGAGGAGCAAAGGCAAGTCTGTCATTTATCCTGTGACCCTGGTTCTGCAGTCTCCAGGGTATTGCTCACATCACAGTCAGTGGACTGTGAGGTGAGACACCATTGTGCACATATAAGAATGATGAAAATAGAGGTGCTTGAGTGGCTCAGTCATGTAAGCGGCTGCCTTCAGCTCAGGTCATGATCTCAGGGTCCTGGGATCGAACACCACATCGGGCTCCCTGCTCAGTGGGGAGTCTGCTTCTCCCTCTCCCTCTGTGATCTCTCTCACTCTCACTCTCTCTCAAATAAATAAATAAAAATCTTTAAAAAAAATGATGATATTAAAAAAGGCTGACCATACAAGTGTGAGCAAGGGTATAGAGCAACTGGAATACTCCTACACCAATGGTGGGAATGTAACAGGATACTGCCACCTTGAAAAGCTGTCTGGCATCTCTTAAAAAGTTAAACATATACCCACCAAAAAATACAGCCATTCCAAGAGAGAAGAAAGCAAATGTTCACAGCAGTGCATTTGTAATAGCCCCAATCTGGAAACATTCCAAATGTCCATCAAGAGGTGAATGGATAAAACACTGTTATTTCTACACAATATACTACTACTTAGCAATAAACAGGAATGAATTTTATCTTGTTTTATTTTTTTAAGTTTTTATTTAAATTCCCGCTAGTTAACATACAGTGTAATATTAGTTTAAGGTGTACAATTTAGTGACTCAACACTTACATACAACACTTGGTGCTCATCACAAGTACACTCCTTAACCCCTGTCACCTATTTAACCCATCCCCCTCCAACCTCCTCTCTGGTAACCACCAGTTTGTTCTCTATAGTTAAGAGACTGTTTCTTGGTTGGCATCTTTTTTCCCCTATGATTGTTTGTTTTTTCTCTTAAATTCCATATATGAGTGAAATTGTATGGTATTTGTCTTTCTCTAATTTATTTCACTTAGTATAATATTTTCTAGCTCCACTGAAAATTTTGCAAATGACAAGATTAGATTCTTTTTTATGACTGAGTAATATTCTATTGTATATATGCTACCTCTTCTTTATCCATTCATCAGTTGATGGACTTTTGGGCTCTTTCCATAATTTGGCTATTGTTGGTAATGCTACTATAAACATCCAGGTGAATGTATCCCTTCAAATTAGTATTTTTGTATTCTTCGTGTAAATACCTAGTAGTGCAATTGCTGGATCACAGGGTAGTTCTATTCTTAACTTGTTGAGGAACCTCCACACTGTTTTCCAGAGTGGCTACAACAGTTTCCATTACTGCCAACAGTATAAGAGAGTTTCCCTTTCTCCACATCCTTGCCAACACCCATTATTTCTTGTGTTGTTAATTTTAGCCATTCTGACAAGTGTGAGGTGATATCTATCTCCTTGTAGTTTTGATTTGTATTTCCTTGATGTTGAGTGATGTTGAACACCTTTTCATGTGTCTGTTGGCCATCTGTATGTCTTGTTTGGAAAAATGTCTATTCATGTCTTCTGCCCATTTTTAAACTGGATTATTTGTTTTTTGGGTGTTAAGTTTTATAAGTTGTTTATATATTTTGGAGACTAACCCTTTATCAGATATGTCATTTACAAATATCTTCTCCCATTCTGTAGGTTGCCTTTTAGTTTTGTTGGTTGTTTCCTTTGCTGTGCAGAAGCTATGTATTTGATGAAGTCCCAAAAATTTGCTTTTGGTTTTGTTTCTCTTGCCTCAGGAGATGTATCTAGTAAGAAGTTGCTATGGCCAGCGTCAAAGAGGTTACTGCCTGTGTTCTCCTCTAGGATTTTGATGGTTTCCTGTCTCATATTTAGGTCTTTCATCCATTTTGAATTTATTTTTGTGTATGGTGTAAGAAAGTGGTCCAGTTTCATCCTTTTGAATGTTGCTGTTATTGAACATAGTATTGGAAGTCCTAGCCACAGCAACCAGAAAACAAAAAGAAATAGAAGGCATCCACAACAGCAAGGAAGAAATCAAACTTTTACTATTTGTAGATGACATGATACTTTATTTAGAAAACCGGGAAGACTCCACCAAAACAGTGTTAGAATTGATACACGAATTCAGTAAAGTCACAGAATACAAAATCAAGGTACAGATAACTGTTTAATTTCTATACACCAACAATGAAGCAGCAGAAAGAGAAATCAAGGAATCAATCCCATTTACAATTGCACCAAAAACCATAAGAAACCTAGGAATAAACCTAAGCAAAGAGGTGAAAGACCTGTACTCTGGAAATTAAAGAAGACACAAAGAAATGGAAAACATTCCATGCTAATGGGTTGGAAGAACAAACATTGTTAAAATGTCTCTACTACCCAAAGCAATCTACACATTTAATACACTCCTTATCAAAATATCAACAGCATTTTTCACAGGAATCAATTAGTGATACATGTAACCACATGGGAGAAAAAAAAATTTCAAAATAGCTGTACTGAGTGAAAGAAGCAAGGCAAATCTTAAAAATGACATGCTGTATGATTTCATTTATATAAAATTCTACAAAAGACAAGCCAATCTACAGGGACAGACAGCAGATTACTGGTTCCCTGGGGATGGGAGGACAGGAGCAGGGATTACAGAAGGGATGTAGGATATTCTGGAAGTAATGAATTTGTTCAATATCCTGGTTGTGCCAAAGGTTTCATGGGTGTGTAAATATGGCAAAACTTAACAAATTGTATACTTTATAAACAACAACAACAACAAAAAGATGGGTTTCTGAATAACATTTGTAATGATACATTAAAAAATTATATACTTAGATGTATGCAATTTATTGTATGCCAATTATACCTGAATAAACTGTTTCTAATCCATTGCTGAATGGCATCTACCAGCATAAAGCTTCTCAATCAAGAGGAGTTTTGAAACGAAATTCATTTTGATTTTAGGTTATCAGTTAGAAATGGATTATTAAATCACAGTAGGAAAGGCAAAACTTTTTCTATTATACTTGTTTGCCATTACAAATTATATATATATATACTAAAATTATATATATACATACATACAAATTATATATATATAGTATATATAGTATATGAAATGAAACTTATTTTAATTTTAGGTTATCAGTTAGAACTGGATCATTAAATCACAGTAGGAAAGGCAGAACTTTTTCTATTATACTTATTTGCTGTTACAAGTATATAGATAGATATAGAGAGATAGATACATATAGATACTATATATCTATATAAATACTATATGTAGCCTCAGTAAACTAATATAAGCTGTGTGTGTGTGTGTGTAGTACATACTATATATATAGTATAAAGAAGTGACACAAAGCTTATGTTAGTTTACTGGAGCTGCCATAACAAAGGACCACAGACTGAGCACTTAAACAACAGAAAGTTATTGTCTCACAGTTCTGGAGGCTGGAAGTCTGAGATCAAGGGGGCGGCAGGGTTGATTTCTTCTGAGGCCTCTCTTGTTGGCTTCTAGACAGCCAACTTCTCTGTGCATCTCTTTATATCTTTTTGCCTCTGTGTGTGTCATGACTTTATCTTCATATGGTCTTTTTTTTCTTTTTTTTAAATAAGTACAACACTCAATGGGTGAGGGGCCCACCCAAGTAAAGAAGTATGACCTCATCTTAACTACTCACATCTGCAATGACTCTGTCTCCAAATAAGGTCACCTTCTGAGGTTTTGGCATCAGTACTTCAATATATAATTGGGAGGGGGCACAATTCAACTCCAAACAAAGCTCCACCTCATATTTCAATTTTTCCCTCTCCCCAATCCTTTTTAATTGAGCAAAGTGTTTATTTTAAAATCTAGTATATATGATACAAATTAGACATCCAAAAACAATACCTATAAAAAGAATCATCAAAAAATCAGTATTGCTGTTAAAAATTTACAGAGAATTAATATAGCTCCTTAAGAGTTATGTTTCTTTCAGAGGGGGCGGAGCAAGATGGCGGAGGAGTAGGAGACCTGGATTTCATCTCCTCTCAGGAATTCAGCTGGATAGGGATCAAACCATTCTGAACACCTACAAACCCAACAGGAGATCGAAGAAAGGAATAGCAACAACTCTCTGAACAGAAAAGCGACCACTTTCTGGAAGGTAGGATGTGCGGAGAAGTGAATCCCAGGTGATATTCGGGAGGATAGACGGCGGGGGAGGGGCCTCCGTGGGCCGCTTCTGGCAAGTGATAGAACCACGGAGCACAAAATCAGAACTTTTAAAAGTCTGCTCCACTGAGGGACATCACTCTGGGGGCTAAGCGGGGGGTGGAACCCTCCGGCACAGTGTGGTCTCAGGACCCTCGGGGTCACAGAAAGACCGGGGGTGCCTGAGTGTGGCAGAGCTCCCAGGTATCGGAGCAGGAAAGCCAGCTGCAGAGGCGGAGCCCAGGCGCGGGCTCTCAGCTCGGGGTTGCCATAAACCGTGATCCGCGGCACAGTCGGGCCCCTGCTCCTCCAGCAGGGACCCAACAAGTGGCAGATCCAGGGAGACTCACCTTCCTCCCCCGGGAGGAGCTGCGCGGGAGTGCACCGCAGGGATCTGCTGGGTTTGGAGACTCCACCCGGGGTCGGGTGCCAGAGATAGAAACGCGCGGTCACAGGCCGGGTGAGCATGGAGTGCAGCCGGAGATCGGGGAGTCGGGAGTTACTGATGGCTTCTCTCTGGGGGCTCACTGAGAAGCGGGGCCTGAGTTCTCGGCTCCTCCGGGGCGGAGATTTGGAGGCCGCCATTTTCACTCTCCGCCTCCAAAGCTGTACGGAAAGCTCGCAGGGAACAAAAGCCCCAGAGAGCAAACCCGAGCAGATTACTTAGCCGGGAGGGGGCAAGGACGGGGCAATTCCGCCTCCGGCAAAGACATTTGGAAACCACGGCAACAGGCCCCTCCCCAGAAGATCAGCGAGAACAGCCAGCCAAGACCAAGTTTACCGATCAATGAGAACGGCAGAACTCCAGCGCTAGGGGAATACTGCACATAGAATTCATGGCTTTTTTACCATGATTCTTGAGTCTTTCAAAGTTAATTTTTTTTTAACTGTCTTTTTTTCCTTTTTTTCTTTTTGAATTTTTCTTTTTCCCTTTTTCAACCAACATCTTATCAATCCCTTTTTTTAAAAAAAATTTTTTTATTTTTCATTTTTAGAGTCATATTCTATCCCTTCATAGTAGTTACCTGTATTTTTGGCTTATATATATAAGTTGTTCTATCTTTAAAATTTTGAGATAGTTTCTTCTAACAGATTAAAATATACCCTAAATCTCTAGTATATGGTGTTTTCTATTCCCCTGCCTGATTGCATCCTCTCCCTTTTTTTTTTCTTCTTTCTTTTTTTAAATCCTCTTCTTTCTTTTTTCAAACAACTTCTTATCAATTCCTTTTATAAAATTTTTTATAATTTCCATCTTTACAGTCATATTCCATCCCTTCATCATATCAACCCTTATTTTTGTACATATATAAGTTTTTCTTTCTTTAAAATTTTGGGAGGCACCTTCTCCTAAAAGACCAAAATACACCCCAAATCTAGTGTGTGGCACTGATCTTTATACCAGCCTGATCATATTTGATCACATTCTGTTTTTTTTTGTTGTTGTTGTTTTGTTTTGTTTGTTTTTGTTTTTATCTTTATCTTTTACATTTTCTTCTTTTTCTTTTTCTTTTTTCTCTCTTTCTGTTTCTTTTTCCACTGCTTCAGGTCTTTTCTGATTTGTTTAGAGTATATTTTCTGGGGACGTTGTTACTCTGCTAGCATTTTGTTCTCTCATTAATCTATTCTCCTCTGCACAAAATGACAAGACGGAAAAAATCACCTCAACAAAAAGAACAATTGGTAGTACCGACTGCCAGGGACCTATTCAATACGGACATTAGTACAATGTCAGATCTAGAGTTCAGAATCATCACTTTAAAGATACTAGCTGGACTTGAAAAAAATATGGAAGTTATTAGAGAAACCCTTTCTGGAGAAGTAAAAGAACTAAAATCCAACCAAGTCGAAATCAAAAAGGCTATTAATGAGGTGCAATCAAAAAATGGGGGCGCTAACTGCTAGAATAAATGAGGCAGAAGAGAGAATCAGTAATATAGAAGATGAAATGATGGAAAATCAAGAAGCTGAGAAAAAGAGAGATAAACAACTACTGGATCATGAGGGCAGAATTCGAGAGAAAAGCGATACCATAAGACGAAACAACATAAGAATATTGGGATCCCAGAAGAAGAAGAAAGAGAGAGAGGAGCAGAAGGTATAATGGAGCAAATTATAGCAGAGAACTTCCCTAATTGGGGGAAGGAAACAGGCATGAAAATCCAGGAAGCACAGAGAACCCCTCTCAAAATCAATAAAAATAGGTCAACACCCCGACATCTAATAGTAAAACTTACGAGTCTCATAGACAAAGAGAAAATCCTGAAAGCAGCTCGGGAGAAGAGATATGTAACCTACAATGGTAGAAACATTAGATTGGCAACAGACCTATCCACAGAGACCTGGCAGGCCAGAAGGACTGGCAGGATATATTCAGAGCACTAAATGAGAAAAATATGCAGCCAAGAATACTCTATCCAGCTAGGCTGTCACTGAAAATTGAAGGAGAGATAAAAAGCTTCCAGGACAAACAAAAACTAAAGGAATTAGCAAACACGAAACCAGCCCTACAGGAAATCTTGAAAGGGGTCCTCTAAGCAAAGAGAGAGCCTAAAAGCACCACAGACCAGAAAGGAACACAGACAATATACGGTAACAGTCACCTTACAGGCAATACAATGGCACTAAATTCCTATCTTTCAATAGTTACCCTGAATGTAAATGGGCTCAATGCCCCAATCAAAAGACACAGGCTATCAGACTGGATTAAAAAACAAGACCCATCGATATGCTGTCTGCAAGAGACTCATTTTAGAAACAAAGACACCCCCAGATTGAAAGTGAGGGGGTGGAAAACGATTTACCATGCTAATGGACACCAAAAGAAAGCTGGGGTGGCAATCCTTATATCAGACAAATTGGATTTTAAACCAAAGACTGTAATAAGAGATGAGGAAGGACATTATAGCCTACTTAAAGTGTCTATCCAACAAGAAGATCTAACAATTGTAAATATCTATGCCCCTAACATGGGAGCAGCCAATTATATAAGGCAATTAATAACAAAAGCAAAGAAACACATTGACAACAATACAATAATAGTGGCGGACTTTAACACCCCCCTCACTGAAATGGACAGATCATCTAAGCAAAAGATCAACAAGGAAATAAAGACTTTAAATGACGCACTGGACTAAATGGACTTCACAGACACATTCAGAACATTCCATCCCAAAGCAACGGAATACACATTCTTCTCTAGTGCCCATGGAACATTCTCCATAATAGATCACATCCTAGGTCATAAATCATGTCTCAACCGGTACCAAAAGATTGGGATCATTCCCTGCCTATTTTCAGACCACAATGCTTTGAAACTAGAACTCAATCACAAGAGGAAAGTCAGAAAGAACTCAAATACATGGAGGCTAAAGAGCATCCTACTGAAGAATGAATGGGTCAACCAGGAAATTAAAGAAGAATTAAAAAAATACATGGAAACCAATGAAAATGAAAACACAACTATTCAAAATCTTTGGGATGCAGCAAAGGCAGTCCTAAGAGGAAAGTATATAGCAATACAAGCCTTTCTGAAGAAACAAGAAAGGTCTCAAGTACACAACCTAACCCTCCACCTAAAGGAGCTGGAGAAAGAACAGTAAATAAAGCCTAAACCCAGCAGGAGAAGAGAAATCATAAAGATCAGAGCAGAAATCAATGAAATAGAAACTAAAAGAACAGTAGAACAGATCAACGAAACTAGGAGCTGGTTCTTTGAAAGAATTAACAAGATTGATAAACCCCTGGCCAGACTTATCAAAAAGAAAAATGACCCAAATCAACAAAATCGTGAATGAAAGAGGAGAGATCACAACCAACACCAAAGAAATACAAACAATTATAAGAACATATTATGAACAACTCTATGCCAGCAAATTAGATAACCTGGAAGAAATGGATGCATTCCTAGAGATGGATCAACTACCAAAACTGAACCAGGAAGAAACAGAAAACCTGAACAGACCTATAACCACTAAGGAAATTGAAACAGTCATCAAAAATCTCCCAAAAAACAAAAGCCCAGGGCCAGATGTCTTCCCAGGGGAATTCTACCAAACATATCAAGAAGACTTAATACCTATTCTTCTGAAACTGTTCCAAAAAATAGAAATGGAAGGAAAACTTCCAAACTCATTTTATGAGGCCAGCATTACCTGGATCCCAAAACCAGACAAAGACCCCATCAAAAAGGAGAATTACAGACCAATATCCCTGATGAACATGGATGCAAATATTCTCACCAAAATACTAGCCAATAGGATCGAACAGTACACTAAAAGGATTATTCACCACAACCAAGTGGGATTTATCCCTGGGCTGCAAGGTTGGTTCAACATCCGCAAATCAATCAATGTGATACAATACATTAACAAAAGAAAGAACAAGAATCATATGATCCTCTCAATAGATGCAGAAAAAGCTTTTGACAAAGTACAGCATCCTTTCTTGATCAAAACTCTTCAGAGTCTAGGGATCGAGGGTACATACCTCAATATCATAAAAGCCATCTATGAAAAACCTACAGCGAATATCATTCTCAATGGGGAAAAACTGAGAGCTTTCCTTCTAAGGTCAGGAATGCGGCAGGGATGTCCACTATCACCACTGCTATTCAACATAGTATTGGAAGTCCTAGCCACAGCAATCAGACAACAAATAGAAATCAAAGGCATCCAAATTGGCAAAGAAGAAGTGAAACTCTCACTGTTTGCAGATGATATGATACTTTATGTGGAAAACCCCAAAGACTCCACCCCAAAACTGCTAGAACTCATACAGGAATTCAGTAAAGTGGCAGGATATAAAATCAATGCACAGAAGTCAGTGGCATTCCTATACACCAACAACAAGACAGAAGAAACAGCAATTAAGGAGTCGATCCCATTTACAATTGCACCCAAAACCATAAGATACCTAGGAATAAATCTAACCAAAGAGACAAAGGATCTGTACTCAGAAAACTATAAAATACTCATGAAAGCAATTGAGGAAGACACAAAGAAATGGAAAAACGTTCCATGCTCATGGATTGGAAGAACAAATATTGTGAAGATGTCAATGCTACCTAGAGCAATCTACACATTCAATGTAATCCCCATCAAAATACCATCCACTTTTTTCAAAGAAATGGAACAAATAATCCTAAAATTTGTATGGAACCAGAAAAGACCCCGCATTGCCAGAGGAATGTTGAAAAAGAAAAGCAAAGCCGGTGGCATCACAATTCCGGACTTCCAGCTCTATTACAAAGCTGTCATCATGAAGACAGCATGGTACTGGCACAAAAACAGACACATAGATCAATGGAACAGAATAGAGAGCTCAGAAATGGACCCTCAACTCTATGCCCAACTCATCTTTGACAAAGCGGGAAAGAATGTCCAATGTAAAAAAGACAGTCTCTTCAACAAATGGTGTTGGGAAAATTGGATAGCCACATGCAGAAAAATGAAACTGCACCATTTCCTTACACCACACACAAAAATAGACTCCAAATGGTTGAAAGACCTCAATGTGAGACAGGTGTCCATCCAAATCCTTAAGGAGAACAGAGGCAGCAACCTCTTTGACCTCAGCTGAAGCAACTTCTTCCTAGAACCATTGCCATAGGCAAGGGAAGCAAGGGCAAAAATGAACTATTGGGACTTCATCACGATAAAAAGCTTTTGCAAAGCAAAGGAAACAGTCAACAAAACCAAAAGACAACCGACAGAATGGGAGAAGATGTTTGCAAATGACATATCAGATAAAGGGCTAGTATCCAAAATCTATAACGAACTCATCAAACTCAACACCCAAGGAACAAAGAATCCAATCAAGAAATGGGCAGAAGACATGAACAGACATTTTTCCAAAGAAGACATCCAAATGGCCAACAGACACATGAAAAAGTGCTCAATATCGCTCAGCATCAGGGAAATCCAAATCAAAACCTCAATGAGATACCACCTCACACCAGTCAGAATGGCTAAAATTAACAAGTCAGGAAATGACAGATGTTGGCGGGGATGCAGAGAAAGGGGAACCCTGCTACACTCTTGGTGGGAATGCAAGCTGGTGCAGCCACTCTGGAAAACTGTATGGAGGTTCCTCAAAAAGTTGAAAATAGAGCTACCCCTATGATCCAGCAATTGCACTACTGGGTATTTACCCCAAAGATACAAAAGTAGGGATCCGAAGGGGTACATGCACCCCGATGTTTATAGCAGTAATGTCCACAATAGCCAAACTGTGGAAAGAGCCAAGATGTCCATCGACAGATGAATGGATAAAGAAGAGGTGGTATATATATACAATGGAATATTATGCAGCCATCCAAAGGAATGAGATCTTGCCATTTGCAACGACGTGGATGGAACTGGAGGGTATTATGTTGAGTGAAATAAGTCAAACAGATAAAGACATGTATCATATGATCTCACTGATATGAGGAATTCTTAATTGCAGGAAACAAACTGAGGGTTGCTGGAGTGGGGGGTGGGGTGGGAGGGATGGGGTGACTGGGTGATAGACACTGGGGAGGGTATGTGCTCTGGTAAGTGCTGTGAATTGTGCAAGACTGTTGAATCTCAGATCTGTACCTCTGAA
>NC_058411.1:119025205-119053214 GCF_002201575.2 Neomonachus schauinslandi | reverse complement strand
AAAAAAAAAAAACTTTAAAAAAAAAAAAAAAAAAAAAAAAAAAGAAGAAGAAGAAGGTAACGGGAGGGGAAGAATGAAGCGGGGGAAATCGAAAGGGTAGACGAACCATGAGAGACGATGGACTCTGAAAAACAAACAGGGTTCTGGAGGGGAGGGGGGTGGGAGGATGGGTTAGCCTGGTGGTGGGTATTGAGGAGGGCACATTCTGCATGGAGCACTGGGTGTTATGCACATACAATGAATCATGGAACACTTCATCTAAAACTAATGATGTAATGTATGGGGATTAACATAAGAATAAAAAAAAAATAGAGTTATGTTTCTTTAAAGTAGATAGTGGTAACTAAAGAATAAAACAACCATTACCACAACAGCAGTATTGAAGGTTAAGCAAATTTCTACTACCCTTATGCTTTTTTTAATTCAAGAATAATTAACATAGAATGTTATATTAGTTTCAGATGTACAATATAGTGATTCAACAATTCTGTACATTTCTCAGTGCTCATCAAGATAAGCATGCCCATTATCTATTTCACCCATCCCCTCTGGGGCCACCAGTATCTTCTCCATATGTAAGAGTCTGTTTTTCTCATTGTCTCTTTCTTCACTAATTTTGGGGTTTTTTTGTACCTGAAAGTCCACATATGAGTGAAATCATATGGTATTTGACTAACTTATTTCACTTAGCATTATACTCTCTAGATCCATCCATTATACTCTCTAGGTCCATTCATATAAATGGCACAATTTCATTCTTTATTATAGCTGAATAATATTCCATTGTATATTTATACCACATCTTCTTTATCTATTCATCAGTTGATGGACATTTGGATTGCTTCCATACCTTGGCTATTGTAAATAATGCTGCAATAAGCATGGGGGGTGAATGTATCACTTCGAATTAGTGTGGTTTTTTTCCTTTTGGATAAATACCTAGTAGTGGAATTATTGGATCATATGGTAATTCTATTTTCAACTTTTTGAGGAAACTCTTTACTCTTTTCCACAGTGACTACACCAGTTTGCTTTCCCAACACTAGTGCAAGAGGGTTGGTCTTTCTCCACATCCTCACCAACACTTGTTGTTTCTTGTGTTGATTTTAGCCATTCTCACAGGTATGAGGTGATATCTTATGGTAGTTTTGATTTGCATTTCCCTGATGGTAAGTGATTATGAACATCTTTTCATGTGTCTGTTGGCCATCTGGATATCTTCTTTAGAGAAAGTTATCTGTTCATGTCTTCCGTCCATTTTTTAATTGGATTATTGGTGTTTTGGGGGTATTGATTTGTATCAGTTCTTTATATATTTTGGAGACTAACCCTTTTTCAGATATGTCATTTACAAATATCTTCTTACATTCCATAGGTTGCCTTTTAGTTTTGTTGACTGTTTCCTTCACTGTGCAGAAGCCTTTTATTTTAATGTAGTCCCAATGTTTAATTTTACTTTTGTTTCTTTTGTTTCAGGAGATAGATCTAGAAAAAACTAACTATGGTTGATGTAAAAGTGGTTACTGCCTGTGTTTTCTTCCAGGATTTTTATGGTTTCATGTCTCACATTCAGGTGTTTAATCCATTTTGAAATTGTTTTTCTGTATGGTGTAAAAAAGTAGTCCAATTTCTTTCTTTTGCCTGTTGCTATCCAATTTTCCCAACAGAATTTGAAGACTTTTTTCTCATTGGATATTCTTTCCTACTTTGTCAAATATTAACTGACCATATAGTTGTGGGTTCATTTCTGGGTTTTATATTCTGTTCTACTGACCTATGTGTCTGTTTTTGTGCCAGTACCATACTATTTTGATTACTACAGCTTTGTAATATAACTTGAAGTCTGGAATTGTGATGCCTCCAGCTTTGCTTTTCTTTTTCAAGATTATTTCTATTTGGGGTCTTTTGTAGTTCCATACAAATTTTAGAATTGCTTGTTTTAGTTCTGTGAAAACTGCTGTTGGTATTTTGATAGGGATTGCATTAAATGTGTAGCTTGTTTTGGCAAGTATAGACACTTTAACGATATTTGTTCTTCCATTCTGTGAGCATGGGATGTCTTCCCATTTCTTTGTGCCATCTTCAATTTCTTTCATAAGTGTTTTATAGTTTTCAGAGTACAGGTCTCTTACCTCTTTGGTTAGGTTTATTCCTAGATATCTTATTGTTTTTGGTGCAATTGTAAATGGGATTTTTTTCTTAATTTCTCTTTCTGCTGCTTCATTGTTTGTGTATAGAAATGCAACAGATTTCTGTACATTGATTTTGTATTCTGTGACTTTACTGAATTCGAGTGTCAGTTCTAGCACTGTTTTGGTAGAGTCTTTTAGGTTTTCTGCAAATAGTGAAATTTCTTCCTTACCAATGTGGATGCCTTTTCTTTTTGTTGTCTGACTGCTGTATCCAGTACTATGTCGAATAAAAGTGGTGAGAGTGAACATCCTTGTCTTGTTCCTGACCATAGAGGAAAAACTCTCAGTTTTTCCCCATTTAGGATGATGTTAGCTGTGGGTTTTTCATGTAAGGCTTTATTATATGGATGTATGTTCCTTCTACACCTATTTTCTTGAGGGTTTTTATCATGAATGGATACTGTAGTTTGTCAAATGCTTTTTCTCCATCTATTGAAATGATCATATGTTTGCTATCCTTTGTTACTGATATGATGTATCACATTGATTGATTTGCAAATATTAAACCACTCTTGCAGCCCAAGAATAAATCCACTTGATCATGGTGAATTTTTTTAATGTGTTGTTGAATTTGATTTGCTAGTATTTTGTTGAAGATTTTTGTATCTATGTTCATCAGACATATTGGTCTGTAGCTCTCTTTTTTTGTGATGTCTTTGGTTTTGGTGAGTCAGGTAATGCTGGCCTCATGAGTTTGGAATGAGTTTGGAAGGTTTTATTCCTTTTCTAATTTTTGGAACAGTTTGAGAAGAATAGGTATTTACTCTTCTTTCAATGTTTGGTAGAATATAGCTGTGAAGTCATCTGGTTCTGGAATTGTGTTTGTTGAGAGTTTGATTACTGATTAGATTTCTTTGCTGGTTATCAGTCTGTTCAATTTTTCTATTTTTTCTTGTTTTAGTTTTGGTAATTTATATGTTTCTAGGAATTTATTTATTTCTTCCAGGTTGTCCAATTTATTGGCATATACTTTTTCATAATATTCTCTTATAATTGTTTGTATTTCTGTGGTGTTGTTTGTTATTTCTCCTCTCTCATCTGTGAGTTTATTTATTTGATTCCTTCCTCTTCTCTTTTTGATAAGTCTGGCTAGGGGTTTATCATTTTGTTAATTTTTTCAAAGAACCAACTCTTGGTTTCATTGTTCTGTTGTATTGTTTTTTTTTTACTTTGTATATCATTTATTTCTGTTCTAATCTTTATTATTTCCCTTATGCTGATTTTAGGCTTGGTTTACTGTTTTTGTTTTTTTTTTTCCCCAGCTCCTTTAAGTGTAAGGTTAGGTTATTTGAGGTTTTTCTTCCTTCCTGAGGTAGGCCTGTATTGCTATAAACTTCCCTCTTACTGCTTTTGCTGTAGCCCTATGGTTTTGGACTTTTGTGTTTTCATTTTCATTTGTTTCCTTATACTTTTTGATTTTTTTTTATTTCCTGGTTGACCCATTCATTGTTTAGTAGCAAGTTGAACTTCCACGCATTTGTGGCCTTTCCAGATTTTTTCTTCTGGTTGATTTCTAGTTTCATAATGCTGTTGTCAGAAAAGATGCATGGTATGACTTTGATCTTCTTGAATATGTTGAGGCTTGTTTTGTGGCCTAATATGTTATCTATTCTGGAGAATGGGCACTTGAAAAGAATGTATATTCTGCTGTTTTAGGTTGGAATGTTCTGAATATATCTGTTAAATCCATCTTTTCCAGTGTGTCATTCAAAGTCATTGTTTCCTTATTGATTTTCTGTTTAGGTGATCTGTCCATTGATGTAAATAGGGTGTTAATGTCCCCTACTAATATTGTATTAGTATCCATTAGTTCCTTTATGTTTGTTGTTAACTGTTTTATATATTTGCGTGATCCATGTTGGATACACAAGTATTTACAATTGTTATATCTTCTTGTTGGATTGACCCCTTTATTATTATATAGTGTACTTCTTTGTCTCTTGTTACAATCTTTGTTTTAAAGTCTAGTTTTTCCAATATATGTATTGCTACTCCAGCAGCCATGACCCATTTCTGTCCCAAATCACATCTCTGCACTTCCTACCTTCTTTGATTTGGCCTCTTCTGTACCTTTAGTTGTGGAGTTTGTTCCACTAGTCTCCAGGTCAATTTCCAGGGCAATTAGGATGATTTGATAGTTCTCTAGTTGTATTTATGGGACAAGGCAAGCCTAGCGCCCTCCCACTCTGCCATCTTCTACACGGTGTCTCCATTCCTTCCCTTTCTTTTCTTTTTTTTAGATTTATTTATTTATTTGAGAGAGAGAGAAAGAGAGCATGGGGGAGGGACAGAGGAAGAAGGGAGAGAGAATCCCAAGCAGCCTCCACCCTGGGCATGGAGCCCAATGTGGGGCTCGATCCCAGGACCCTGAGATCACAACCTGAGCCAAAGACAAGAGCTAGATGCTTAACCAACTACGCCATCCAGATGACCTTCCATTCCTTCACTCAATCTGCATGTATCTTCACGTCTGAAGTGAGCCTCTTGTAGGCATCATATAGATTGATCTTGTTTTCTTATCCATTCAGTCACCCTATGTCTTTTGACTGGAGCATTTAGTCCATTTTCATTACAATTAAAGTAATTTTGGGGGCATCTGAGTGGCTCAATCAGCTGGACATCTGCCTTTGGCTCAGGTCACGATCCTGGGGTCCTGGGATGATCCCAGGGTCCTGAGATCTAGCCCCGTGTTAGGCTCCCTGATCAGTGGGGAATCTGCTTCTCCCTCTCCCTTTGCCCCCCTGCTTGTGCTCTCTCTCTCTCTCTCTTGCTCTCTCAAATAGATAAAGTCTTTTTTAAAAAGTAATTTTTGATAGCTGTATACTTATTGCCACCCTGTTATTTGCTTTATTTCTAGGATAATTAGGATGATTTGAGGGAGTTCTTTATTCCTTTTTGTAGTTCTTCTTTATTCCTTTCTTCTTCCTTTGCTCTCTTCCTCTGTGGTTTGATGGCTTTCTTTAGTATATGCTTGGATTCTTTTCTCTTTTTTTTGTGTGTTATCTCTTACAGCTTTCCCCCCCTTATCTTCTATGCTTTTTTGAAATTTAAATTCAATTAGCCAACATATAGTAGTACATCATTAGTTTCTGATGTAGTGTTCAATGATTCATCACTTGCATATAACACCCAGTGTTCATCACATCACATGCCCTCCTTAATCTCTTAAAGGTTTTTGATTTGTGATTACCATTAGGTTCATATATAACATCTTACATGAATAGCAGTCTATACAAAGTTGATGGTCACTTATGTTTGAATCTATTCCAAGAGCATTAAATTTTTACTCCCCTTACACACTTTATATGCATATGATGTCACACTTTACATCCTTTGATTTTGTGAATCCTTTGAGTGATTTGTACATATGATAGATTTTACTGATTTTGTGTTTAACCTCCATACTAGTTTTTAAAAGTGATTAATCTACTACTTTTCTTTTTTCTTTTTTCTACCACTTTTATTATGTTTTATGTATCTGCAAATTTTTTTCCTTTATAATTTTCTTTTTCCAGATGATGGCCTGTCTTTCTTTCTTTTTTTAAAGATTTACTTATTTATTTTACAAAGAGAGAGAGAGCAAGCTGGGGGAGGGCAGTGGGAGAGAAACTTCAAGCAGACTCCCTACTGAGCATGGAGCCCAACGTGGGGCTCAGTCCCATGACCCATGAGATCATGACCTGAACCAAAACTAAGAGTGGGACACTCAACCAACTGAGTAGGTTGCACACACCACTTTGGGAAATGGTAATAGGCAAGGGTATGGCCCTTCTCTGAGATTCTTAAGCCTTTATAAAGAGTCCTTCTGAGTGAAAAGAAAAAATTTCATGGATTCCCCTAGATTGTGATTGTTCTTTCAGTATCTGCCAATTGAGAATACATATAATGACCAAGCTACTATTAATTCAGAATGAACTGGCACTGTATTAGTGATAACAGCTGTGCATGAAAACCAGCATGGCTGCTAAGAGGAGCCACCTCTTCCATCTACAGAGGGCCTGGTGTGCTGACTAACGTGAATTCCCTTTGAAGGTCTGTAGGTTCCTGGGATCTTCAGCCAATAGTTTCTTCCCTGATTTGGAGGAAAAAGCCAAGCCTCTTTCTCATTATGTGGATGTAAGCATTTTTGTCTTCTAGCTGATTTGAGTTTCCTGTCTGTGAAACGTGGGTAAGAATCCCTGCTTACTTCTTATCTCACAGATACTGTTTTTGTGAGTATAAAATTAAATATTGTTATGGAAAGGAAAAGAAAATCTTAAATGGAAAATGTATAAGTATAACCCTTTTTGTAAAATATCGGAAGAAAACTAGGACTCTATGCAGAGGAAGGAAAGAATGGGGCAAGAACAGAAAGGCCAACAATGTTGGAGATACTGACCACAAGGGTCCTCTGTGATCTGCAGCCCTTGACTTAGATGGGACTTGGTGGCTAAACCTGCTGTTTCATTTATAGTCACCAGGCAAGTAGCATGAAGAGTAAAGAAGCCTTATGATTGGGTATGACTTAGAGAAAACCCAGCAGCTATGGCCTTGAAGGGTAGAGCATGGAGACAGGTGGCTTCTATCCAGGCCTGTCTTTGTTACTAGGGTAATGGTTTAAAGCTACACATTGGGTCCCTTTTTCTCCTTTATAAGAACTCATCAGGACTGGCTGCATCGCTGTTGGTGGGAGGGAGGAGGAGGAAAAGGTCAGAAATTCGGAGGAGAGGGGAGAGAGCTCTACTTACCAGGAGGTGGGGGCTGGGGTAGGAGGGTGTTCTTCACTCCTCTTCTCAGCATCCAAGAACAAAGAAAGCCACCAGGACATTACCCTCCCTTTGTGTCTTCTGTTCCATTTAAATTATGCACTTCTTTGGAAGGCTGAATTCTGTCTGCTTGAGCTTGTATTTCATAAAGCCCCTCTTGCACTGTGAGAACTGAATAACTGTGGGTGAGCAATTCTTGGTATTATACAAACTGGGACCAAAGATGACTTTATAATAATAGGAAGACAAAATCAGGCAGGCAGGGAGGACCTTATAAATAGCTTATAAGGCTGCAGTGAGCTTATTTTAACTTTAAAATCCCCTCCCCCACCGCCAGCTTTTCTGGTCTATAACAGTAACAATATAACAGTGTCCAGGTGCTCCAATACAAAAAAACCCAATATCCTTTTTTGATATTTTAAAATTTTTAGTTCAAAAGATCAAAAATAAGTAAAACCTGAACTTCCTGAGTTTCCATATTGAAGATAAAGCTCCTTTTAGAAAAATTCTAAACTGGGCCAATAGTGAGACCCTGATTAAAATGGAGGCTCTGTTGGGAAAATGCAGAAAGCAGCACATTTGCTATCCTGATGTCATCATCACCAGCAAGCATTTCTTGAGCTTCTGCTCCACAAACAGTGGGTGCACTGGGCAGGGGGCATGGAGATGAATCATGAGCTTTACAGTTTAGGAGGAAGACAGGCATTCCCATAACCATGCAGTGAGTAA
Source organism: Neomonachus schauinslandi (assembly GCF_002201575.2). Lineage (NCBI taxonomy): Eukaryota > Metazoa > Chordata > Mammalia > Carnivora > Phocidae > Neomonachus > Neomonachus schauinslandi. Next base: position 119,045,548 of record NC_058411.1, on the reverse strand, counting down.
ACAGAGCAGAGGACTGGGGAGTCACATTAGTGCTCTTGATATGTTTTATAGGTTTTCCATTTTGGGTGAGCCAAAAAGTCAGCAGGAGATTTTTTTTAAGCCACAACCCATTTCCTTAAATGTACATTTTAGGTGCCAAACTGGGAAGGATGGGAGATTTGGACAGGGCTGCCGAAGGGAGAGACTTTGAAAGGGGCAGGAGTCTGATTGCTCAGAGTTCTGCATGCTCCCATATTTTGTTCATGGCCTGTAGACCCTTTGTGACTTTGTAGTCAGGCTTCCTGTGTCTTGTCCAGGAATGTTGACTTTAGGAAAGGGGGTTGCATGGATTTTTTTGTTTGTTTCTATAATAGGAATGTGACAGATATTTATCTTTTACATTCCTGCTGAGTGCACCAGGTGCCCCTCGAGGAGCTGGGGTTGAATGGCTTCTGTTTTCGGAATCTGTCCACCACTGGATAAGACTCTGAAGACCCAGGAGTCACTTACTCAAAGTCAAGTTCTGGGACTTCCCATGAAGCAGCCTCCTAGACCCCACTGTGCACCCCCACCAAGCTCTGTTGCAGGACTCAGCACCCATGGAGCAGGGCCTGAGGGGAGCTTGTAGGTTGCTGACAGGCATGGAAGGTCCATGGGAGGGTCTCGTTCTTTGTTCTCTTTCTCTGCCACTTCGTGTCAATTAGGGAAACTGAGCTGCCTTCTGTGTAAGCTGTGAGCCCTTCGGGACAAGAAGCACCCCTTAATCAGACCCCTCAGCATCCCTCCACAAAGGACCCTGATTGTACAGTCTGATATGGGTTAGTGCATGGCCTCTGGAGATCTGGGGCATTATCTTTGCATTCTTTCAAGAGTCCTGTTACTGTCTGCCTGGCCACAGGTATCTTCAAGCAGTGTGTGTGGATTGGATGACAACATGACTTCTTAAGATAGTGATCTGGGTGATTTGTGGTGTGTTTGTGTAAATGTGGGTGTGGGTGAGCACATGTGGGAGTGTGGTTGTGTGTTAGTATAAGATGGGGTGTGGTTGAGACAGTGGCTGTACCAAAATGTACTTTTATTTTTCTTCTTTGAGCTATCCAGAAAGCCTGAATTCTCCTCCCAAGTTGGGTACAGTTACGTCTTCCTCAGACAGCCTGACATCTTAGAATGCACCCATGGGGAGGTGAGGAGAGATCCCAAGGCTAATAACTTTACTTCCAGCACATCTTTCTTGGCCTGTAAGCCCCCAGCCTGATACTGGGTATGTTCTCCTATTTGACTCAGAGCAGCAGGATGGCCTGGGGAGGCTGACACCTGCCTCGGTGACAAGGAATGCAGGAATGAAAATTCAGCTGTTTCCATTCTGCTGCACTATGGGCTCAGTCACAGTCCTTGGCAACCAGGTTTGCTGAACAGAGGGAGTCTGGGGTCACAGCACAAGGACTTTTGTGGGAAATGAATTAACTGTGGAATTCCCACATATTTAACCATGGATGATGTGCCAGCCGGCATCAATCTGACACTGAGCAGGGCAGGCACTGTTCTAAGAGCTTCACAGGCACTCATTCCTTGGTCTTCTTGATGATGCTTTCAGATTCACTATTTTTTCTTCCGGTCCTTTTGAGATATATTTGACACGCAGCACTGTATACATGTAAGGTTTACAGCATAATGACTTGACTTACATAGATTGTGAAACTAGTACTATTTTAAGCCACATTTTATAGATGAGGAATCTAAGGGTCAGAGGGGTTCACTAACTGGTCCAGGGTTGCAGGGCTGGGAATGACCCTGGACAGACCAACACCCGAAGCCCCTGCTTCATGGCTACATTCAGTACAGATGAGTCATAGAGCTGCTTTTCTCAGAGTTTGGTGCCAGAGAGAGAAGACTGGACATAAGAAAACATTATCTGAATTCCAAGGTAGCCTCGTGCAAGCTCCAGCCTGAATGAAATATTGCCCTCTTATCAGTGCCGGTGTGTGGGTGTCCAGGGCAGTCCTGGGAGCTGCCGACTCAATAGAGCAGCTCCTGAGAAAACACAAAAGAAGCAGGTCACTTAAAACCAAGGGCATTTCCTGGTCTTCTTCTGGCAATTAGGGGTTGCAGAGAAGCTATACTGGCCAAGACACAAATATTCTCATTTCCAAAAGCCTAGAGGCAGGAAGGCCTTCCCTCAGCTTGATGTACTCAAGTATATGCACATGGTGTGTATGCCAGGTCATTTGGGGGCAATCAGGTGTTCAGGTAATAAACATTTTGTCAACTATGGAGAACTAGAAATGTACCCCTGCAAGAAAGTGAAACCACTTGCAGGTACAGGCTTCCAGTGATGCAATAAGCCACAAGGATAAAAACCACAGCACAGGGAATACAGTCTATGGTGTTGGAATAGCATTGGATGGGGACAAATGGTAGCTACACTTGTGGTGAGGTTATCATAACTTACGGAATCACTATGTTATACCCCTGAAACTCATGTAACATTGTGTGTCTTCTGTATTTCAATTAAAAAAAGAAAGGGAAACTATTGCTAGAGTATTTCAGTAAGGGAGAACCCTCCAATGTGGAGGAATCAGAAACTTCTCACTGCAGCCACAATCTGTCAAGTAATAAAGGCCAAACACACCTCCTCTTAAAGTGAACAAGCATGGAAATGGGTGATTTGTCTTGGTCTTGGAGAGCCAACTCTCTTTTCTTTTGCTGAAGCAGAGTGAGAAAGACTGCTGCATTCATTCAAGGGAAACTTCACTCCATGCCAAGGCTATTGTTAAGTCAGGAAACTTACTGAACAGTTCAAATTAGTATGTGTGCCTATAGGCTGTTGCTGGATCCTTCATCCATTCTTAGTTTTTGGCTTTTTTTTTTCCTTGCCGTGTATGCTCCCGCATCATGAAAAGCATTCACTAGATAAGGTCACCCACTTATTAACTACTTCACTCCACAAAAGCCAGGTGTATAGTGAATAGCAAACGTGTCCCATGCTCAAAAAGTTTTCCACTGTCTTAACTTAGTAAGCAGTTAATTTATGCCAGACAATGTTCAATGAGTGACAGATTACGTGATTGAGACAATAAAACTATAGGAATTCAATGGAAAAAAAATTAAGAATGAAGTTGGGCTTGAAAAGTGGAGATGGGATGAAAAAGCATGAAGGACAGGGAATAGTCTCAGAAAAGTCCTATGAGGGCACCAGGGGGTTCATTTCAGTAGGAGTGAGACCCTCCAATCAGTGCAGACCAGCAGCCAAGGTGTCAGATTAGGACTCAATAAATATCTGTATTGAAACTCTCCATCCTCAAAAGCAGCTGCTGAGGGTGTCCAGTGTAAGAGATGGACTATTTCTTTTTTTGTTTTTTGTTTGTGCAACAATGATCAAGCCATTTAATTTTTCTTAACTGTGCGTATCCCATCTGTGGTCATTAATTTTATGTCTCAAGTTGATTGGGCCACAGTGTCCAGCTATTTAGTCAAATGTCAGTCTTGATGTGGCTGGGAAGGTTTTTGTTTGTTTTTTTAATGAGATTAGCATTTAAATCAGTAGATTTTGAATAGCGCAGATTACTGTTCTCAATGTGGGCTTTATCCCATCAGTTGAAGGCCGTAAGAGAAAAAAGCCTGAACTCCCTAAGGAAGAGGGGGTTCTGCCTCCAGACTGCCTTTGGACTTGAGCTGCAACATCAACTCTTCCCTGGGTCTCCAGCCTGCTGGCTAATCCCACAGACTTGGGACTTGCCAACATCCACAATCAGGTGAGCCAGTTCCTTAAAATAAGTCCCTCCCTCCCTCCTTCTCTCTACTCTCTCTCTCACCCTTCCTCTATCCTATTGGCTCTGTTTCTCTGGAAAACCTTGCTTCTCTGAAAAAAACGGTCCTAGGTGCAAATGTCAGCATTGTCATGGTTCCAGATGTGTTCAGCAGGCGAGCATGTGGGGTTCTGTCCTAACATCATGAAGTATTTTTAAATTTCATATAAAATAATAAAACATAGGGGTGCCTGGGTGGTTCAGTCGGTTAAACGTCTGCCTTTGGCTCAGGTCATGCTCCCAGGGTCCTGGGATTGAGCCCTGCATCGCATTGGGCTCCCTTTTCCCTCTCCTTCTGCCCCTTCCCCCACTAGTGTACCCTTTCTTGCTTTATGTCTCTCTCAAATAAATAAATAAAATCTCTTAAAAAGTAATAATAATAAAACATAACGTGGGCTAAATCAGACATAATACATTTGGCTATATTTTAATTCACATAGGTAGTACTTGACCCCAAAATTCAAGAAAATGTATGGGAGAAATTTTAAATTTGAGAAAATTCTATCTACTAACTTTAGTTTTTTTCTGATTAATTTGAAAAAATAAATAATATGACCACATTTTCCTGGAAGACATTTTAATCTCATCCACAGAAATCAGGGTTTGTTGAGAGCAAAGAGTTGGGGAGTACCGAATTAGGACAAGGATTCTCAAACTCACAGGGTTCCATCCCACTTATGGTCTGCAAGGCACCTAGGCAGGCAGGTGTTTTTATGCTCCCAGGTGACTGTGATGGGCAATCAGAATTGAGAATCCCTAGTTTCCAGGGCAGCATCTCACCTTACCTAGTGTGGAAGCCCTTTACACAAAGCACTTCCCAGGACACTGGAATCCTACAAGACAGATCAGCAGCTAGGACAGGGTAAGAGCTGGGCTATTGAAAGAACCACTTCCTTTCCTCTGAGAGGAGAAATGAGAAATAGCTGACTCCTAGAAGCAGCACACAGCCCTGCTGGGGCCCAGACGTGGGCAAAAGAGCAGCTCACACTACACACCTGAGTAGGAGGTGTGCACAGAGAAAGAACAAGGAGAGCAGGGCCTCAGGACTTCTGGGTCCCCACAGCAATGTCCCTTTTGGCATGGATTGCAACAGTTAATGATTAATCACCTTTGTCCCTAAATAAGTACTTTCTCTTTGAGGATTTATTTTTTTAGTATATATTCTGGAAGTAGTAAAGAATAGTTATGATATCTAGTGATTTTTTACGTGCCTGTGGGTTTAAGAAACTTAAAAAAAAATGTTCATAAGGCCTCATTCCAAGTGGTTCTCAGGAATTCAATCTTGGGTACAGAATCATTGCTGTGGCCTATACATCTATACTTCTCACTCCTGCCACAGCCCAGAGTGAACTCTTCATGAAACCACAGTCAACAGCAGTGCTCTTTTGCCCTAGGGGCACTTGGAGGAAGCACAGTACATTGGATTTGTAGGCAAGCAGAAACCCTGAAAAGTGGTGCTTCAGCAATACAACAAATCCCCCAGAGCAATTAAACACATTCAAGCTCTGATAAATATGAGGGTAGCTTTTTCCTTGATACCTGCAAAACAGTTTATTAATCATATTGTTTCCACTTTTAGTAATTCCTCCGACTATGGGTGGCAGGTTTATGCCATTAGACAAGTGATATGTCACACCAGAGTCTGGAGTCTGATATCTGCCTAATGGGGGATAGAGGCTTAAGTGGATGGGTGAGTAGAGAGGTAGAGAGGGGATGGTTGGATGGATGGATGGATGCGTGCACATACATACACACACCCACATACATAAGAAGAAAGAGGGATAGATTGATAGGCAGGTAGGTAGATAGATGAATCGATAGATAGCAATTGTACGACCCACAAAGCACTTCATCAGCACATGATTTCATTTAATCCTTACAATAATCCCTTTGAACAGGTATAGTTGTAATTATTCCTTTTGTAGATTTGTACATGAGAATAATGACATCTGTGTTAAGTAACTTGTACAAAATCACACTTCTTTTTTAATTTTTTTATTGTTAATCACCATACATTACATCTTTAGTTTTTGATGTAGTGTTCCATGATTCATTGTTTGTGCATAACACCCAATGCTCCATGCAGAACGTGCCCTCTTTAATACCCATCACCGGGCTAACCCATCCACCAACTCCCCTCCCCTCTAGAACCCTCAGTTTGTTTTTCAGAGTCCATCGTCTCTCATGGTTCATCTCCCCCTCCGATTTTCCCCCCTTCATTCTTCCGCTCCTGCTATCTTCTTCTTTTACAAAATCACACCTCTTGCAAGAAACAAAGCAAGGACTCAGCCAAAGGAGTTGTTCTTTCTGCAGTACTCTCAGGAAAGGAGTCCATGTCCTAAAACTTATCTTTCCATCTCTTCCCAGATGATGTCGTCTATGAATGAACTACACAGTCCACCATCAGCAGTGAGGTTTTCAATGAAATGTGACTGTGAGAGATCACATGTCTGCTAATACTCACTCCAAAGGATCCATGACTCAAGTGAAGATGTTTCCTGTGGATGGTTGGCAAAGGGAGAATGAGAGAGGACAGAGCCCCAGACTTCCAAGGATGCCTGTGTAGGAGAAAGAGGGAGGGTCTTCAGGACCAGAGGGGAGGGAAGGCCCAACCAACAAAAAACCAGAGCTGGGAGTAATGGCCTGTTCTTGATTCACATGTTCATCTGCTCCAGGCCAAGTAGAAATACAGAGGAGGTGTTTATCCATCCCTGCTTTTTCCTTCCTATCCTAATGCAAGTCCTAGAGAAAGTAGAGCTGGAAACAGGATCAAAGTTCTATGATTAAATGGGAAGTTTAAGTCCAGGGCAGTGAGGATGAGGAAAATGGATAGTAAGGCAAGCGAAGATGCCATGTGATGTTCATGCTTTTCCATGAAGACACAGTGTCTTCTTAGCAGCCTCCTTTGTTTGGCCTGTGGACCTTCTCCCAAAGGATTGAGAGATGGACCCACACTGTACAGCAGACTTTTGGAGAACTATATTTGAACTCCATCACTCTACAGTTCCCATTGGTCAAGTCTCTCCCCACAGAGACCTAACTTCCCATCATTGGCATGTCTGTCACCCAGTCTTCCAAGTCTGCATGGGTGGGCACTCCTTGAAATCCAGGGCTGGGTGGTCCTGAGCAAGAGAAAGAAAAAGAATGTGATGAGAACCTCTGAGCCAGCATCCAAGAGTGGGTCTCAACCTACTGCTGTTGTAGGTTTTATTCCTGGTGAAATTTTCTATGTGCTTCCCACACTAGAAAAAAAAAAGCATGTGGATTTCATTGTCCCCAATTTCCATAATCTTTAATAGGGATTTACTTGTTTATTTAACACTTTAATTCACCAACTTTGAGTACTCAGGAGAAGTTGTGCTCATCATCTGCAGCAGAAAGTTGATGTCAAATGGGTTCCTTTTTCCCTCTGGAATTCTGTCTAGTTTCTAAAGTTTCTTCTAGTTTCTAGTTTCTCTCAGATCTTTCCATCTCTGCATACTAGAGATGCAGAAAAAGATATGTGTCTCTTTGCCTATAACTCAAAAGTGATCTCTAATATATTTTTTTAAATTGACCTGGTATTTGCCTCTCTTATTTTTCATTTTCACTTTCCCATGACACAGTAAGACCTACATGGCTTTCTTGGAATGCATATTTGTGAAGGGTTGTATATTGCACAGCCTTCTCTGGTTTCTCCTTGTATAGGAGATCAAGTCCAGTGGCCATAGCCTGGCCCACAAGCTCTCCATGTACTGCACTGGCCGGCTTCCTACCTGCCTCCACCACTCCCGTCCCCTGCAGCTCAGCCTCCCTGTACCCACCTAGGCTGCAGCTCACCATCCTAACACACCTCATGCTTTCTGATACATGTTCTGTCTGCCTCTGCCTTCTTTCCCCAACACCCCTTCTTCTCCTGGGGAAATTCTCACCCAACTCCAAACCACCCCAGGCTACCAGGTACACTGGGCAGACTCTGGATTTTGGAGGTTCGTGAACTGGTTTCAAGTCCAGGGCCCATCGAAGTGTATTCCTGTTTAAGAACCTAACCTCTCTGTACCCTAGTTCCCTTGTCATGTGGGAATCATAATGTCATCCCTTTTGCATAGGAGACAATTTTTCATATATTTATGCATATCTTATACCACCTTTGTTCTGGACTATCTTTCCAAAGATGTTTGTATAGCAAACAGCTTTGAGAGATAGAGATAGTGTCTCCCTCTGTGGTAGAGGGTAGATTTGTTTCCTGACCAATATAATAAGGGTACTGTTGCAATTTGAGCAAATCTATTAGCAACCACCTTGTAGGATTGGGGGGTTCCTGAGCTCAGGGCTCCTCAGCTATGACACAGACCTAATGTGTGTATGCAGCATACTTCTTGGCCCATCTCTGCATCACTCCCATGGAACTTTGAGGGCAAGGGGGACAGACACCATGAATAATGAAATACTCTCTTCCTGGATTGCAGATGGATGCCTTCTTGCTGAGTCATCACATGTCTCTGACCTGGAAGTCTTGTGTCTTCTTCCAGTTTCCATGAAGAGTGGCAGGCTAACTAATTAGCTTGCAAAGAGGATAAACTTTCAGACACTTCACCATTCTTGATACCTTTCCTCTGGCTGAGGGGAGATTTTCCTACTGCCAGACAGTGTGATAGAACCTCCAGGAGCTTCTTCCTGGTTGTCCTCCTAACTTAAAGACACACATGCTTCTATTGCAACATCAGTCATAGCCAGCTCTGTATCCAGGCACAGTGCCTGGTAATGGAACTAGGAAGTAACTTTTTATGGAATAAATTAATATGCCTCAAAGATTGCTCTGCTATTGAAATCTACTACTGCCTTGTGTCTTCTCTTGCCATCATTTCTTCTCTGTTAAAAATACAGTGTTTAAAAAATACATAAACATGTATGCATTCATCATTTCTTTTGAAATTTAGCCCCTGTTTTAGTCAGGGCCAAATGCTGACACAGGGTTCTTCTCCAGTCTTAAGTCAACTTAGATGGGGTTCGGAGGTTATGAACCTTCCAAAATTAAGTGAAAGTTGTGTGCATTTGTCTATTTTCCTAGGGACAAAGATTATTGCTTTTATTGGAATCACAAAGTTATCTGTGCTAGAGCCCCTGAGTTGAACACCATACATGTTAGCCATAAGCAAGTAAGGCTTTGTTGCGCTTCCTTGGAGGCTGTGCTGAGAGTAAGCCAGGTGATGTATCCTCCAGGCCTCATCATAGGGAAACCATGAAATGAAAACACAAATAAAGAAGCCTGACCATTGAGGGGAGCCAGCAAGGGAGAGGATCAAATAGGAGAGGAAAGACCCTCCCAGACCAGAGCAATTGCCAATCAAGATGGAATATGGGAACTCTACAAAAATAGCTATTTTGTTTCTGAAAACACAATATTTTAGGGGCTCCTGGGTGGGTCAGTTGGTTAAGCATCCAAATCTTTGTCTCTGGCTCAGGTCATGATATCGTGATAGTGGGACTGAGCCCCCACATTGGGCTCTGCACTGAGCACAGAGTCTGCTTCAAATTTTCTCTCCCTCCTGCTCTCTCTCTCCAATAAATAAGTAAAATCTTTTAAAAAATCTTTTAAAAATGTTAAGGGTTCTTCTAATGTATGTATAAAATGGAAGATAATATGGTATGAACCAATGTTTTAGTCTGCTTGGGCTATCATAACAAAATACCATATCTAGAGTGGTTTAAACAAGACATTTATTTTCGAACAGTTTTGGAGGCTGAAAGTCCAAGATCAAGGTGTGAGCATGGTAGGTTCCTGTAAGGACTCTCTTCCTGGATTGCAGATGGCTGCCTTCTTGCTGTGTCCTCACATGTCAATGGGGTGATGGAGCAGAAAAAGAGTAAGCTCTTTGGGGTCTCATCTTTTAAGGGGGCTAATCCCATTCATGAATTCTCCACCTAATTATCTCCACCTCCAAATACCATCCTATTAGGGGTTAGGGCTTCAAAATATGGATGGGGTGGGGCACAAATCAGTCCACAACAACTAGAAAAGTTAAAGATGCACATACACTGCTTCCTAGCAAATGCCAACGCTACATATGCCTTTGAGAAATGCCCAGGATAGGTGTACTTGATGCTCACAGCAGCACTGTCACCTGCAACCCCTAATTGCTAAAACCCAAAAGTCCCACAGCAGTAGAATGGGTAGATGCAATGAGGTGCATTCACATAATGGACACTGTGCAGAGATGAGAATAGATAAACCACATCTGTACGCATGAGCACAGAAGAATCTCACCACCAACATCAGGTGGAAAGAATTGGCTGCAGAAGAGTGCACAATGAGATCTGGTTTATATAGAGTTCAAAAATGGACCAAACTGAATATTACATTGTCTGGGAATATGCACGTGTCAGGCATGGCTACCAAGAAAACCAAGGGAACAAGTAGCCAATTTCAGAGTATTTGTTGGGGGTGGGAGTGGGGGACGGTCAGAGGAGGAAAGACACTTGGTCCAGAGGTCAATAGTATCATTGATATTCTCTGTATTAAGTATGAATTATGGAGATGCAGCAGTTTATTTCATCATTATTTTTTAAAACTATGTATATAACGATATATGTATTATCTTAGTCCATTTGGACTTTTATAACAAAATGCCACAGACTAGGTGGCTTATAAACAACAGATATTTATTTCTCACAGTTCTGGAAGCTGGAAGTCTGAGATCAGGGTGCCAACATGGTCAGGTTCTGGTGAAAATGCTCTTCCAGCTACAAACTACCAACTTTTCACTGTGTTCCTCACATGGTAGAAGAAGCGAGAGAGCTCTGTGAGGTCTCTTTGATAAGAACACTAACCCCATTCATGAGGGCTCCACCCTTGTGATCACTTTCCAAAAGTCCTGCCTCCCAATATCACACCAGAGGTTGGAATTTCAACATTTCAGACTATAGCATATGTGTATAATATATATCTCATAGATACCACAGATAGCATATATATGTCATAACACTCTTGTATGCAGAATTCAAATTACTTAGGATGGCACTTACCTTAAAGGTGAGCATTTATTTCTGCCCAGCTGCCAGTAGCAGCAGAAGCAGCAGGGGTACCTCAGCTCACACACCCTGGTCTTTGGCCTGGGTGAGGTCCTAAAAAGCCAGTGATCACCATACGCCTTCAGAAAAGACACCCATAAGAGCTGCTGTGGTCCCACTGCCCAGGTTCAGAACACAGGGTGTGGAGCAGGCTCCTGCCTGCAGGAGCACTTAGCACTGTACACATCATTGTGAGTAGCAGCCTTGGACCTGCTGCAGCGTCTGAGAACTGCCTAAGAAGTTACTAAAACTTGACACATTGGTATATCAGGAGATAGTGATGAATGAGCTTAGGGATTCAAAACTTTGAGAGGAGATCACTTAAGCCCTGTGTTCTGCCATCAAGTCTTCCTATGTGATTTTGTTTTATAAGCACTGAAGTGTCAACATGCAGTATGTCTATATACCCACAAGCAGACTCAAGGTCATCATTGTTCATGTCAGTGGCAATGTACCTGCCATCAACACATGCTTTTCTAGCTCACACCTGGCATTCTCAAGAAGTAGATTCAGGCACATGTAGACTCCCAAATAATGCCAGCTGTTGAAGAAGAGTTTCCCTTCATCTTTGACACTCTTCAACTTTTCAGAGGGTGGACGCCTTCATAATATGCCTCTGAAATGTCCAAGATTGCTCTTGAGTAGGGCTCTGTGGAGCCATGGGTAATACAGGGTTATGTTATGTACAGTTTAGAGAAGTATTACAGGTGATAGATGTTGTAAGCCCTCAGAATATAAATGCAGAATATAAACATAAATTTCAGAGGTTAGGAAACAGGACTGCTCAGACTTTGCCAGTGGATTTCAGCAGTTATATGGGATCAGTGTCCTGAGGGAGCATCTCACATACCTTCATTTTATATATACTTTTCCAGACTTTTTGATCCACCAGTTTTCCAGCCATTCATTATATATGGTATAGCTTCATGGGATTTTTTTTTTTTTTTGGTCTCTTTCTCTGTTTTCTTTTTTTCCCACCCCTCTTTTTTTTTTTTAAGTAAACCAGGAGTCCAAAATCTTGTGTCTAGACCAGATTCTGTTATTTGCAAAGCCCTGTGACTTCAGGCAAGGCACTTAACCTCTTTGAGCTTCAGTCTTTCCTCTGTAAAATCAAGGCACTGGTGTATATAATCCTAATGCTCTTTGTGTTAAGTCAGTGATTCTGTGGTAAATGTAGGTGTCTGTCTTTCTGTAAATGCCAGAATGTCATGAATACAGACCTCATCTAAGATTCTGAGCAACAACAAGTGCCAACTGAGTTTAGTAAGCCAGGAAAGATGAATTAAATGGCACTTCATTCCAATGTGAAAATTACCAGAAAGTTAACTGGGCTGAAGCATTGATAATATTACCCATGCCCTCTCCATTCCTTAGGGTAAAAGCTCTACCTTATGCCTTACACAAAATTTAATTCAAGATGGATCATAGACCTAAACATAAAAGCCAAAATTATAATGATTCTAGAAGTAAGCTAGAAGACTATTTGTAACCTGGGGTAGGCAAATAAATCTTGGACAGCACACAAAAAGTACTAACCATGAAAGAAAAAAATGATAAATTCAAGTTCATCAAAATATTTTAAATGATGCTCATCAAAAAAAAATTTTTTTAAAAATAAAAAGACAAGACACAAACTGAGATAAAATATTTATAAAACCTATATTTGACAAAGAACTTATATCCAGAATGTATAATTTTTAAAACTCAATAATAAAGAACCTAATTTCTTTTCTTTTTTAAATTAAAAGACTTGAATAAACAGTATACAAAAGAGACTAAACAACCAATGAATATATAAATAAGTAGTCAATATCACTTTATCAGTAAAATGTCAATGGAACCACAATGAAATATCACTTCACACCCACTAGAATGGCTAATATTGAAAAGACTGATACCTCTAAAAGTTGACAAGGATTTGGAGCATCCTGAAAACATACCACTGGTAGGAGTATGAAATGGTGCAACCACTTTGGAAAAACAGTTCAGCTGTTTATTAAAAAGTTATACATCCATGCTGTGACTCAGCAGTTTCACTTCCAGGTATTGATCCAAAAGAAATAAAAATATACATTCACAGTCAGAGTTGGACATAAATATTATGTTATTCTCTAATAGCCCTAAACTGGAAAAATCCTAAATGTTTATCAGTGGGAGAGAATCAATAAACACATTGTGACACAGTCATTTAATGAAATACAGATCAGCAATAAAAAATAGAATTATTGATACACATTAACAACATGGCTGAGTACAAAAAATTATGTTGATGCACCCCAATGTTCATAGCAGCAATGTCCACAATAGCCAAACTGTGGAAGGAGCCAAGATGTCCTTCAGTGATGAATGGATAAAGCAGATGTGGTTCATATATACAATGGAATATTACTCAACCATCAGAAAGGATGAATACCCACCATTTGCATCAACATGGATGGAAGTGGAGGGTATTATGCTAAGTGAAATAAGTCGATCAGAAAAACACAATTATCATATGGTTTCATGCATATGTGGAACATAAGGAATAGTGCAGAGGACAATAGGGGTAGGGGTGAAAACTGAATGGGAAGAAATCAGAGAGGAAGACAAACTGTATGAGACTCTTGACTCTGAGAAACAAACTGAGGGTTGCAGAAAGGGGGTGGGTGGTGGGATGGGGTAACTGGGTGATGGGCATTAAAGAGGGCACATGATATGATGAGCACTGGGTGTTATACTCAACTAATGAATCATTGAACATTATATCAAAGACTAATGTTGTACTATACCTTGGCTAATTGAATTTAAATAAAAAAATTAAAAAATAATTATAATTATGTTGAGAGGAAGCCAGACATTAAACTGTACATAAGCTATTATTCCAGAGTTCAAGAACAGATGAAACTACAGTAACAGAAATCAGATCAGTAATAGGGGTGCAAAGTGGAATTGAAATGGATAAGCCAGAACCTTTTGTGCTGATGGAAATGTTCTCTGTCTTGATTAGAGTGGTTACATGGTATATTAAAAATATACATAATATATAACTATATAATTGATATATAAAAATGATGAACTATGCATTTAAAATCTGTGCATTTCGTTGTATGAAAATTATATCTTAGTAAAAATAAAAGTTGGGAGAGACAATTTAGCTCCTCCCTGATTCCATTGACAGCAACAGGACTTGAGCCTCTGCTCCAGGACCAGCGGTGAGGCAAGGGGGCAAGAGCCTCAGTAGTTTCGCTAGGGAAGGCAGGCACAAGCAAGGAAAAGTTTTGAAAAGGGCATTCCACCAACCTTTTCTTCTGCTGTCAGAACCAAACCGAGTGGGTGAGCCAATTTTCACTCTGGGTGAAACTTCATAGTGGCTTCTCCAACCCAGAACTAGACTTCTAGTTAGAAGCCAGAATCCAGCAATTACAGCTCAGCTCCCAGGAGCAGAGGAAGCCTTAGAGCAGATGGAGTGCAAGCTCTGAAGTCAGGCTGCCCTGGCTCCCACTCTCAGCCTCAGCTGCCCCAGATACCGCCTCCTGACCACCTCCTTCCTCACCACAAGTGGAGTGGGAGCCCTCACCTCTAAGGGCTTGTGTAGGGTTGTGGATAACTAGGTAAAATGCCCCACAGCTTTGGAGCTCAGGGCAATATAGCTTTTGTTTGTACTAGACAGTTCTTTTTGCAGTTTTCCCTCAGTTTTCTACATGTGGTTTTTGTCAGCATCATCTTCTCTTCCTCCTCTCACTCACTTTCTCCTCCCTCCTGTCTTTCTTCTTTAACTGTAGCTCCCAGAGGCATTCAGCGTACCATTTTAATAAAACAAATAGATGGTGCTGTACCTGGATTTGGTTCTAAAAGTTAAAGCGTGAAAAAGACTTTGTATAAGACAGAGCAGTTAAGATAAAGGAAGAAGGACTTATCTTTAACTTTCATAGGAATTTCTTTTCCTAGTCATTAAATTCAATTCAGAAAATGTTAACTGCATAACTACTCTACCTTGGGCACTGTGCTAGCTTCTGGGAAACAAAAAGAAATAGGATATATTCCATTCCCTCTTAGAGCTCTCAGGCTGGTGTGTCACAATAGCCTTCAAAGCTTCTAGAATGGGCTTATGGTGAAGAAAATTGTATGTACATTGTGTTTTCTCCCCCCAATAGATCCATTATATAAACCCAGATTTTCATATTTTGAATTTGTTTAAAAGTAAACACAACCCACTTGATGGAGTCTTAGACTATGGATTTCTGGAAGTAATTTAGTTGTCGATCAGCAAAATTGGATGGAATAAAAACTTTTGAAAAGAGGCTTTAAGATGGTACTTACTAGGGAGTCTTTATGCACTTGGCAAGTTCTTTGTGTGCTGATGGTGAAAAGACATTGATCTTGCGGAAGTTACTTCTGAGAAGAGGCCACAGTCAGGAAATACTTCATACAATTGAATATAATACAATATAAAATGAAAGGTACCATATTAGGTGTGCACAAGGAGCTATGGGAGCATGAGGGAAACCATAACTGTCCACAGGAACCTCAAGGGGAGATAAGATGTGAAAGATGAAAGGCACTTTGCCAGAGGAGAAGGGAATGAGACTAATATACATTTCAGACAGTGGGAACTAAAGTGAGAGATATGAATGATTTACTGACAAAAGATTCTCTCAACCAAACTCGAATTAGGCAACTCTGAGCTCTCTTTCAATGAAGCCCCATCCTTGGCACGTCTGCAAGAGCCCAATTTTTGTATGAATTGAGCTGAGTCAGTTTAGCTGCAATCTTCTGCCCTCAACGTCTGATATCTGATCACCCTTAATATCTGACCAAATTCCTCATCCCCTGCCATCCCCCAGGTGATGTCTGATCACTCTGGCCTGCCTTCAGCAAAAATCCTGTGAGATCAGTTTGGCCAGAATCTCCTCTTACCCATGATGTTTCCTCTTAGGAACTTCCACACAATGACTCTCACCAGGTTCCTTGGCTATAGAAGTCCATTTGCCCATGTTGTATTTGAAATTGAGCCTGGTTCTATAATGAGGTCTCATTTCCCCTACTGCAACTATTCCTGAGTAAAATCTGTTTTTACTCCTTTAATTTCTATCCAGCTCTGGTGTTTCTTTGACATTGTCTGTCAGACAGGCTAGGCTATGCCAAGTAACAAACAATGCTAAGATTGCAAGGGCTAAAAAAAACAAGGTTTATATATTACTTATGCTAATGTCCATTTTTACTGATAGCAGGTTCTGCTGCATGATGTCTCTCTCATGGTCTCAGGATGACAAAACCCTAATTTCTAGCACTGTGGTCACCATCCCTGGGGAGAAGAACATGATGATTCACATACTGTTCTTAAAGACTTCTTTGTGTAGGTGACTCATGTCCCTTTACTCACATTTCATTATCCAAAGCAGTCATATGGTCATACCTATCTTCAAAGGAGTGGGGTTATGCAGCGTCATTATATAGACAGGAGGAAAAATCCTGAAGTTTACTGACCCTTTATATATGTTTGATGTAGCAGGGATGACTCAAAACCAAAGAAGGTGAAATTATGAAGAGCCTTGTGGGCCACAATTAAAAGTTTGGACCTTGAGCTATGGAATGTCTCCTTTAAGCAGGAAAGAGACACAAGGCATTTTGAGTTTCAGAAAGACAATTCTGGTGGTGATGTGAAGAAGGTCTTGGTGACCGCAGACAGGGGAAGAAGCTACTGCATCAATTGTGGTGTTAAGCAAAATCAGAGAAATGATATGAATTTGAGAAGTATTTCTAAGGTAAAATGAATGGAATTTGGTGAATAACTTGCTCTGTGAGGTGAGAGAGAGAGAGAGGACTCCAGGATAGTGTGGAGTTAAAGGTGGGAATTGAAGTGGTTGATTTCATGACTAAGATCAACAGTAGAGCAGAGTAGAGTAGTTTGAGAGGAAAGGAGCACATTCTGGGAAATTTTGGGTTTAAAATGTCTGGGGGCATCCAAGACATCATGTCCCTCCTGATATCATGTCCAGATCAAGCAATAGGGTGAAAGTTACCTACCTTACAAGGGTGCCAAAGTGTTGTCAGTAGATGAGAAGCCCCACAAAGGGGGTACAGAATGAGAGAAAACTCAGGAAGAAAGCTGGAAGAGAAGGGGAGGCACAATGGGAGGTCAGGGGCAGGACTTGCCAGGATGCTGAGGGGAACAAGTCTTCTAAGAAGTAGAGTTCACCCAACCCTGGGAAATGCTGGGTAGTCAGGTAAGCTGAACCTGAAAAAGAGACATCCATTTGAACAATTAGAAGTTATTGGGGATATTTACAAGAGCAATTTCAGTGTGGAGATGGGGTCAGACATTGCCAAAGTTCAAAGATACTTCAAAGAACTTTGGATAAGTTCGTTTTTCTACTCAGAAATTCCCTTGTTCTCTTATTCTCCAAAATCAGCTCAAGGAGAAACTCTCTCAAAAATTTTCCTTAATGTTCTTCTTTCCAAACCACTTCCACCCGCTTTCCCTAAGCTAGTATCTTCTGGGGGGTTCCTGCATACATCATGTGCAGCATGTACTTTCACACTGCTCTGGAACCATTTTCTTATGTGGTTCCTTATGTGGTCCATTTGCTTTCCTCTGGTTCCTGTGCTGGGCCATAAATAGGGGGTGTGTTGCATTCGTCTTTGCAAACATAATGTCTCAGAGGAAAATTTTAGAAATTTAACATAATGAAGAGAAAGTTGCAGCCATCACTTTGTTCTCTATAGTTAAGAGTCTGTTCCTTGGTTTGTCTTTCTTTCTTTTTATCTTTGCTCACTTGCTTTGTTTCTTAAATTCTACATATAAATGAGATCATATGGTATTTGTCTTTCTCTGATTGACTTATTTCACTTAGCATTCTGGTCTCTAGCTCTGTCCATGCTGTTACAAATGGTAAGATTTTATTCTTTTTTTTTTTATATACTTTATTATATTTATTTATTTATTTTTTTTATTCTTATGTTAATCCCCATACATCATTAGTTTTAGAAGTAGTGTTCCATGATTCATTGTTTGTCCATAACACCCAGTGCTCCATACAGAACATGCCTCCTCAATACCCACCACCAGGCCAACCCATCCTCCCACCCCCTTCTCCCCCAGAACCCTCAGTTTGTTTTTCAGAGTCCATCATCTCTCATGGTTCGTCTACCCCTCCGATTTCCCCTGCTTCATTCTTCCCCTTCTGCTACCTTCTTCTTTTTTTTTCTTAACATATATTGCATTATTTGTTTCAGAGGTACAGATCTGAGATTCAACAGCCTTGCACAATTGACAGCGCTTACCAGAGCACATACCCTCCCCAGTGTCTATCACCCAGTCACCCAATCCCTCCCACCCCACCCCAATCCCCAGCAACCCTCAGTTTCTTTCCTGCGATTAAGAATTCCTCATATCAGAGTTCAGAATCATCACTTTAAAGATACTAGCTGGGCTTGAAAAAAAATATGGAAGTTATTAGAGAAAACCTTTCTGGAGAAGTAGAAGAACTAAAATCCAACCAAGTAGAAATCAAAAAGGCTATTAATGAGGTGCAATAAAAAATGGGGGCGCTCGGGCGCCTGGGTGGCTCAGTTGGTTAGGCGACTGCCTTCAGCTCAGGTCATGATCCTGGAGTCCCGGGATCGAGTCCCGCATCGGGCTCCCTGCTCGGCAGGGAGTCTGCTTCTCCCTCTGACCCTCCTCCCCCTCATGCTCTCTGTCTCTCATTCTCTGTCTCTCAAATAAATAAATAAAATCTTTATAAAAAAAAATGGGGGCGCTAACTGCTAGAATAAATGAGGCAGAAGAGAGAATGCGTAATATAGAAGATGAAATGATGGAAAATAAAGAAGCCGAGAAAAAGAGAGATAAACAACTACTGGATCACGAGGGCAGAATTCGAGAGATAAGCGATACCATAAGACGAAACAACATTAGAATAATTCGGATCCCAGAAGAAGAAGAAAGAGAGACAGGGGCAGAAGGTATAATGGAGCAAATTATAGCAGAGAACTTCCCTAATTGGGGGAAGGAAAAAGGCATGAAAATCCAGGAAGCACAGAGAACCCCTCTCAAAATCAATAAAAATAGGTCAACACCCCAACATCTCATAGTAAAACTTATGAGTCTCATAGACAAAGAGAAAATCCTGAGAGCAGCTCGGGAGAAGAGATATGTAACCTACAAGGGTAGAAACATTAGATTGGTGACAGACCTATCCACAGAGACCTGGCAGGCCAGAAAGGACTGGCAGGATATATTCAGAGCACTAAATGAGAAAAATATGCAGCCAAGAATACTCTATCCAGCTAGGCTGTCATTGAAAATTGAAGGAGAGATAAAAAGCTTCCAGGACAAACAAAAATTAAAGGAATTTGCAAACACAAAACCAGCCCTAAAGGAAATCTTGAAAGGAGTCCTCTAAGCAAAGAGAGACCCTAAATGCAACATAGACCAGAAAGGAACACAGACAATATATGGTAACAGTCACCTTACAGGCAATAAAATGGCACTAAATTCCTATTTCAATAGTTACCCTGAATGTAAATGGGCTAAATGCTGCAATCAAAAGACACAGGCTATCAGACTGGATTAAAAAACAAGACCCATCGATATGCTGCTGCAAGAGACTCATTTTAGACCCAAAGACACCCCCAGATTGAAAGTGAGGGGGTGGAAAACCATTTACCATGCTAATGGACACCAAAAGAAAGCTGGGGTGGCAATCCTTATATCAGACAAATTAGATTTTAAACCAAAGACTGTAATAAGAGATGAGGAAGGACATTATATCCTACTTAAAGGATCTATCCAACAAGAAGATCTAACAATTGTAAATATCTATGCCCCTAACATGGGAGCAGCCAGTTATATAAGGCAATTAATAACAAAAGCAAAGAAACACATTGACAACAAAACAATAATGGTGGGGGACTTTAACACCCCCCTCACTGAAATGGACAGATCGTCTAAGCAAAAGATCAACAAGGAAATAAAGACTTTAAATGACACCCTGGACCAAATGGACTTCACAGACATATTCCGAACATTCCACCCCAAAGCAACGGAATACACATTCTTCTCTAGTGCCCATGGAACATTCCCCAGAATAGGTCACATCCTAGGTTATAAATAGGTCTCAACGGGTACCAAAAGATTGGGATCATTCCCTGCCTATTTTCAGACCACAATGCTTTGAAACTAGAAATCAATCACAAGAGGAAAGTCAGAAAGAACTCAAATACATGGAGGCTAAAGAGCATCCTACGGAAGAATGAATGGGTCAACCAGGAAATTAAGAAGAATTAAAAAAATAGGGCGCCTGGGTGGCTCAGTTGGTTAGGCGACTGCCTTCGGCTCAGGTCATGATCCTGGAGTCCCAGGAACGAGTCCCGCATCGGGTTCCCTGCTCAGCAGGGAGTCTGCTTCTCCCTCTGACCCTCCTCCCTCTCATGCTGTCTCTCATTCTTGATCTCAAATAAATAAAATCTTTAAAAAAAAAAAGAATTAAAAAAATACATGGAAACCAATGAAAATGAAAACACAACT
>NC_058411.1:118640347-118682507 GCF_002201575.2 Neomonachus schauinslandi | reverse complement strand
ATTTTTCATTTTTAGAGTCATATTCTATCCCTTCATAGTAGTTACCCTTATTTTTGGTATATATATATAAGTTGTTCTCTCTTTAAAATTTGGAGATACAGTTTCTCCTAACAGATCAAAATATACCCTAAATCTCTAGTGTATGGCTTTGTTCTAGTCTCCTGCCTGATCACATTCTCTCCCTTTTTTTTTTAAATCCTCTCCTTTCTTTTTTCAAACAACCTCTTATCAATTCCTTTTATAAAATTTATTATAATTTTCATCTTCACAGTCATATTCCATCCCTTCATCATATCAACCCTTATTTTGTACATATATAAGTTTTTCTTTCTTTAAAATTCTGGGAGGCACTTTCTTCTAACAGACCAAAATACCCCCAAAATCTAGTGTGTGACACTGATCTATGCACCAGCCTGATCATATTTGATCTTATTCTGTTTCTTTTGTTTTGTTCTGTTTTTGTTTGTTTTTAACTTTTTCTTTCTTTCTTTTTTTATTTCTTTTTTCTTTCTTTCCCTTTCTTTTCCCCTGGCTTCAGGTCTTTTTTGATTTATTTAGAGTATATTTTCTGGGGAAGTTGTTACCCTGTTAGTGTTTTGTTCTTTCATTCACCTCTTCTCCTCTGGGAAAATGACAAGATGGAAAAAATCACCTCAACAAAAAGAACAAGAGGTAGTACTGACTGTCAGGGACCTACTCAATATGTTGGATCTAGAGTTCAGAATCATGACTTTTAAGATACTAGCTGGGCTTGAAAAAAGCATGGAAGTTATTAGAGAAACCGTTTCTGGAGAAATAAAAGAACTAAAATCTAACCAAGTTGAAATTAAAAAGGCTATTAATGAGGTGCAATAAAAAATGGGGGCACTAACTGCTAGGATAAATGAGGCAGAAGAGAAAAACAGTGATATAGAAGACCAAATTATGGAAAATAATGAAGCTGAGAAAAAGGGAGATAAACAACTACTGGATCACGAGGGCAGAATTCGAGAGATAAGCAATATCATAAGATGAAACAACATTAGGGGCGCCTGGGTGGCTCAGTCGTTAAGCGTCTGCCTTCGGCTCAGGTCATGATCCCAGGGTCCTGGGATCGAGCCCTGCATTGGGCTCCCTGCTCCACAGGAAGCCTGCTTCTCACTCTCCTATTCCCCCTGCTGTATTCCCTCTCTCGCTGTGTCTCTCTCTGTCAAATAAATAAATAAAATCTTAAAAAAAAAAAAAGGAACAACATTAGAATAATTGGGATCCCAGAAGAAGAAAAAAGAGAGAGAGGGGCAGAAGGTATATTGGAGCAAATTATAGCAGAGAACTTCCCTAACTGGGGGAAGGAAACAGGCATCAAAATCCAGGAAGCACAGAGAACCCCTCTCAAGATCAATAAAAATAGGTCAACACCCCGACATCTAATAGTAAAACTTACGAGTCTCAGAGACAAAGAGAAAATCCTGAAAGCAGCTCAGGAGAAGAGATCTGTAACCTACAATGGTAGAAACATTAGATTGGCAACAGACCTATCCACAGAGAACTGGCAGGCCAGAAAGGACTGGCAGGATATATTCAGAGCACTAAATGAGAAAAATATGGAGCCAAGAATACTCTATCCAGCTAGGCTGTCATTGAAAATAGAAGGAGAGATAAAAAGCTTCCAGGACAAACAAAAACTAAAGGAATTAGCAAACACAAAACCAGCCCTACAAGAAATCTTGAAAGGGGTCCTCTAAGCAAAGAGAGAGCCTAAAAGCAACATAGACCAGAAAGGAACACAGACAATATACAGTAACAGTCACCTTACAGTCAATACAATGGCACTAAATTTCTATCTTTCAATAGTTACCCTGAATGTAAATGGGCTAAATGCCCCAATCAAAAGACACAGGCTATCAGATTGGGTAAAAAAACAAGATATGATATCAAAAACAACCCATTGATATGCTGTCTGCAAGAGACCCATTTTAGACCCAAAGACACCCCCTGACTGAAAGTGAGGGGGTGGAAAACCATTTACCATGCTAATGGATGCCAAAAGAAAGCTGGGGTGGCAATCCTTATATCAGACAAATTAGATTTTAAACCAAAGACTATAATAAGAGATGAGGAAGGACACTATATCATACTTAAAGTGTCTATCCAACAAGAAGATCTAACAATTGTAAATATCTATGCCCCTAACATGGGAGCAACCAATTATATGAGGCAATTAATAACAAAAGCAAAGAAACACATCAACAACAATACAGTAATGGTGGGGGACTTTAACACCCCCCTCACTGAAATGGACAGATCATCTAAGCAAAAGATCAACAAGGAAATAAAGACTTTAAATGACACACTGGACCAAATGGATTTCACAGACATATTCAGAACATTCCATCACAAAGCAACAGAATACACATTCTTCTCTAGTGCCCATGGAACATTCTCCAGAATACATCACATCCTAGGTCATAAATCAGGTCTCAACCGGTACCAAAAGATTGGGATCATTCCCTGCCTATTTTCAGACCACAATGCTTTGAAATTAGAACTCAATCACAAGAGAAAATCGGAAAGAACTCAAATACATGGAGGCTAAAGAGCATCCAACTAAAGAATGAATGGGTCAACCAGGAAATTAAAGAAGAATTAAAAAAATTCATGGAAACCAATGAAAATGAAAACACAACTTTTCAAAATCTTTGGGATGCAGCAAAGGCAGTCCTAAGAGGAAAGTATATAGCAATACAAGCCTTTCTCAAGAAACAAGAAAGGTCTCAATACACAATGTAACCCTACACCTAAAGGAGCTAGAGAAAAAAAAGCAAATAAAGCCTAAACCCAGCAGGAGAAGAGAAATCATAAAGATCAGAGCAAAAATCAAAAGAACCAAAAGAACAGTAGAATAGATCAATGAAACTAGGAGCTGGCTCTTTGAAAGAAATAGCAAGATTGATAAGCCCCTGGCCAGACTTATCAAAAAGAAAAGAGAAATGACCCAAATCAAGAAAATTATGAATGAAAGAGGTGAGATCACAACCAACACCAAAGAAATACAAACAATGATAAGAACATATTATGAGCAACTCTATGCCAGCAAATTAGATAACCTGGAAGAAATGGATGCATTCCTAGAGATGTATCAACTACTAGAACTGAACCAGGAAGAAATAGAAAACCTGAACAGACCTATAACCACTAAGGAAATTGAAGCAGTCATCAAAATCTCCCAACAAACAAAAGCCCAGGGCAAGATGCCTTCCTAGCGGAATTCTACCAAACATTTCAAGAAGAATTAATACCTATTCTTCTGAAACTGTTCCAAAAAATAGAAATGGAAGGAAAATTTCCAACCTTGTTTTATGAGGCCACCATCACCTTGATCCCCAAACCAAAGACCCCGTCATAAAGGACAATTACAGACCAATGTCCTTGATAAACATGGATGCAAAAATTCTCACCAAAATACTAGCCAATAGGATCCAACAGTACATTAAAAGGATTATTCACCACGACCAAGTGACATTTATCCCTGGGCTGCAAGGTTGGTTCAACATCCTCAAATCAATCAACATGATACAATACATTAACAAAAGAAAGAACAAGAGTCATATGATCCTCTCAAGAGATGCAGAAAAAGCATTTGACAAACTACAGCATCCTTTCTTGATCAAAACTCTTGAGAGTCTAGGGATAGAGGGTACATACCTCAATATCATAAAAGCCATCTGTGAAAAACCTGCAGTGAATATCATTCTCAATGAGGAACAACTGAGAGCTTTCCCCCTAAGGTCAGGAAAGAGGCATGATGTCCACTATCACCACTGCTATTCAACCTAGTATTAGAAGTCATAGCCACAGCAATCAGACAGCAAAAAGAAATAAAAGGCATCCAAATCGGCAAAGAAGAAGTCAAACTCTCCCTCTTTGCAGATGATATGATACTTTATGTGGAAAACCCAAAAGACTCCACCCCAAAACTGCTAGAACTCATACAGGAATTCAGTGAAGTGGCAGGATATAATATCAATGCACAGAAATCAGTGGCATTCCTATACACCCACAACAAGACAGAAGAAAGAGAAATTAAGGCATCAATCCCATTTACAATTACACCCCAAACCATAAGATACCTAGGAATAAATCTAACCAAAGAGGCAAACGATCTGTACTCAGAAAACTATAAAATACTCATGAAAGAAGTTGAGGAAGACTCAAAGAAATGGAAAAACGTTCCATGCTCATGGATTGGAAGAACAAATATTGTGAAGATGTCAATGCTACCTAGAGCAATCTACACGTTCAATGCGATCCCCATCAAAATACCATCCACTTTTTTCAAAGAAATGGAACAAATAATCCTAAAATTTGTATGGAACCAGAAAAGACCCCGAATAGCCAGAGGAATGTTGAGAAAGAAAAGCAAAGCTGGCGGCATCACAATTCCGGACTTCCAGCTCTATTACAAAGCTGTCATGATCAAGACAGTATGTTACTGGCACAAAAACAGACATATAGATCAATGGAACAGAATAGAGAGCCCAGAAATGGACCCTCAACTCTATGGTCAACTCATCTTTGACAAAGCAGGAAAGAATGTCCAATGGAAAAAGACAGTCTCTTCAACAAATGGTTTTGGGAAAATTGGACAGCCACATGCAGAAGAATGAAACTGGACCATTTCCTTACATCACACACAAAAATAGACTCCAAATGGTTGAAAGACCTCAATGTGAGACAGGAGCCCATCCAAATCCTAAAGGAGAACACAGGCAGCAACCTCTTTGACCTCAGCCACAGCAACTTCTTCCTAGAAACATCGCCAAAGGCAAGGGAAGCAAGGGCAAAAATGAACTCTTGGGACTTCATCAAGATAAAAAGCTTTTGCACAGCAAAAGAAACAGTCAACAAAACCAAAAGACAACCGACAGAATGGGAGAAGATATTTGCAAATGACATATCAGATAAAGGGCTAGTATCCAAATCTAGAAAGAACTTATCAAACTCAACACCCAAAGAACAAATGATCCAATCAAGAAATGGGCAGAAGACATGAACAGACATTTCTCCAAAGAAGACATCCAAATGGCCAACAGACACATGAAAAAGTGCTCAATATCGCTCGGCATCAGGGAAATCCAAATCAAAACCTTAATGAGAAACCACCTCACACCAGTCAGAATGGCTAAAATTAACAAGTCAGGAAATGACAGATGTTGGCGGGGATGCGGAGAAAGGGGAACCCTCCTACACTGTTGGTGGGAATGCAAGCTGGTGCAGCCACTCTGGAAAACAATATGGAGGTTCCTCAAAAAGTTGAAAATAGAGCTGCCAAATGATCCAGCAATTGCACTACTGGGTATTTACCCAGAAGATACAAATGTAGGAATCTGATGGGGTACGTGCACCCCGATGTTTTTATCAGCAATGTCCACAATAGCCAAACTGTGGAAAGAGCCAATATGTCCATCAACAGATGAATGGATAAAGAAGAGGTGGTATATATATATACAATGGAATATTATGCAGCCATCAAAAGGAATGAGATCGTGCCAGTACCTATTCTCGCTCACTGATCTTTGTTCGCCAGAAACAGAAGTGCAGGCAAGCCGTGGCGCAGGGGCTGGGGCGCAAGGGCTGGGGCGCAGGGGCTGGGCATAAGGGCTGGGGTGCAAGGGCTGGGGCACACAGGGCGGCTCCACCTACACAATGTACACCTTCGGGCTTGTGAGAAGTGAAACACTTCTTCGGTGCTAGGACAAATGGCTTTGTCATCTTGACAGATGGCAAGAGGGTTGTAGCCGTAGCTGTAGCGGTTGGGCAGCCTCATGGGCGGGTTGTTCTGGATCATCGAGTCCCCCGAAATCTTGCCGAGCAGACAGGAATTGGTGCAGTGGGCCATGGGCAGGGGCTGCAATACTAGTTCGGGGAGTGGCTGCACACAGGCCAATCAGGGCTCTCGGAGCTGCTGTCCTCCTTGGAGCACTGTGGTGTCTTTATCACCGAGAGGCTGGCCTACAGAGTGAGGGTGAACACAGAATTGTCCCCAGCTGGTATAGCCAGTAGTTGTGCCGGACCTGTTGGCTCAGCATCTGCCACCTGGCTGGGTCCAGCAGGTCCCTGTAGGGCCATATGTACGTGTCTGGCGGGAAGGCAAGCATGCCCATGACCTGGTGCACCTTGGCCAGCTGGCTCCCTTCAGCCTGATCAAAGCGCTCTCTCGCACGTCTCACGGCGTCCAGTCTCTTGTTCAGCCAGATGAGTTCAGCGAACTCCTGAATATTTAGGCTGAACTCCAGGCAGCTCTTCATGCCACTCTGGCGTAGCAGCTTCACCACAGCCTTCTAAGCCTCAGCGCAACAGGTGCTCCGCCATTATGCGGTCCATGCGCTTCCTCTTCCACAAGCTGGCTGCTGCTACTCCTTGAGTTGCTCGATTCTGCGCTTGCATAGCTTGGTGCTCTAGTCCTCCACCTGGATGGACTCCACCACCTTCCTCTTGAGGACGCTAAGCTTCTCCCCTGCGCCATCCAGAAGGCTGACCATGGAGTCCCCGGCGGGGCAGCTGCTCAATACTCCTGTATCTTCAGGGTCCTGGAGAGCTGAGCAGCTGACTCTTACACTGCCATCTTGAATCCACCAAAACCTTAGCCACAATCATTGCAATTTAAAATCAAGCCAGTGTCAATGTAACTCAGTGAAATTTGTATCATTTATTTTTAATCCTAATTTGCTGACAGTGGAACAAGTATTATTGGGTTATTTTTTAACCAAAAAAAGACACACCTAGTAAGGTGAGGTGGTGAGAAATGGCAGTGGTTGGAGACAATGAAGAACAAATGAGTCTGTTCTCATATTACTTAGAAGTACTCTTTCTTGTGTACTGAATCTGTGGTTTCTAAGTTTTTTTTAAATCGAGCTGAAATTCACCTAACATAAAAGTAGCCGTTTTAAAGAGTAAAATTCACTTCATAATGTTGTACAACCTGAATTTGCTTTTATAGCTGTAGTTGAAGCTGAGAGAACAAAACCACTGGTGTGTTATTTGCAGAGATATATTGGCTAGGGAAGGAGGGACACATTCCAAAATTTAAGTGGTTTCACATAGGAAATGAAGAATTGGGTTAAAACAACAAAAAATTAGAGAAAAGTATGGAATATAAAGGCAATAGTATCAGATGTTTAATATTATACATCTAAATATTACACACTAGTACTTTGATGGCTTCCAATAAAGCTGAACTTCAGGCCATACTCATGAAAAATAGCGTTGATATGAGTTCCTTTGAAATGCTGGGTGAATATGAAGCAAAGAATGTACTAAAGCACCACCAAATCACAAGTACAGCTAGTGACATGCTTCTCCATTTTTCCTGATGAAAGCACAATGTAAACACAATAGTAGCCCCTTTGGTAGATGTTCAGTTGAATATGGTGGTGGGTGTGAAGGAAGAACTTTGTCTTTCAGCTTCATTATTAATAAACACACAAGCTCTGAAGTGCAGGAAGCCATGAAGGATCACCTAGTTAACAAAGGTGGTTTGGAGTGGTTTAGTTTTGCATAGGAGATTGTTCTGATGTTGAAGTGACAATGACAGGTAACTATTCTGGACCAGGTACCAGGTAAGTCAATCCATGGCTTTTTTTCCCTGAGAAAGCTTATTTCTACCTCACAAAATGTCAACACATTAAGTAATGTATTTATTTATTTATTTATTTTTATTATATATATATATATTTTAATTCTTATGTTAATCCCCATATATTACATCATTAGTTTTAGATGAAGTGTTCCATGATTCATTGTTTGTGCATAACACCCAGTGCTCCATGCAGAATGTGCCATCCTCAATACCCACCACCAGGCTAACCCATCCCCCCACCCCCTCCCCTCTAGAACCCTCAGTTTGTTTTTCAGAGTCCATCGTCTCTCATGGTTCGTCTACCCCTCCGATTTCCCCCGCTTCATTCTTCCCCTCCTGCTACCTTCTTCTTCTTCTTTTTTTTTTTCTTAACATATATTGCATTATTTGTTTCAGAGGTACAGATCTGAGATTCAACAGTCTTGCACAACTCACAGCGCTCACCAGAGCACATACCCTCCCCAGTGTCTATCACCCTGTCACCCCATCCCTCCCACCCCACCCCCCACTCCAGCAACCCTCAGTTTGTTTCCTGCAATTAAGAATTCCTCAGGGCGCCTGGGTGGCTCAGTTGGTTAAGCGACTGTCTTCGGCTCATGTCATGATCCTGGAGTCCCGGGATCGAGTCCCGCATCGGGCTCCCTGCTCAGCAGGGGGTCCGCTTCTCCCTCTGCCCTCTTCCCTCTCGTGCTCTCTGTCTCTCATTCTCTCTCTCTCAAATAAATAAATAAAATCTTTAAAAAAAAAAGAGAATTCCTCATATCAGTGTGGTCATATGATACATGTCTTTCTCTGATTGACTTATTTCACTCAGCATAACACTCTCGAGTTCTATCCACATCATTGCAAATGGCAAGATTTTATTCCTTTTGATGGCTGCATAATATTCCATTGTATATATATACCACCTCTTCTTTATCCATTCATCTGTCGATGGACATCTTGGCTCTTTCCACAGTTTGGCTATTGTGGACATTGCTGCTATAAACATTGGGGTGCACGTATCCTTTTGGGTCCCTACTTTTGTATCTTTGGGGTACATACCCAGTAGTGCAATTGCTGGATCATATGGTAGTTCTATTTTCAACTTTTTGAGGAACCTCCATACTGTTTTCCAGAGTGGCTGCACCAGCTTGCATTCCCACCAACAGTGTAGGAGGGTTCCCCTTTCTCCGCATCCCCGCCAACATCTGTCGTTTCCTGACTTGTTAATTTTAGCCATTCTGACTGGTGTGAGGTGGTATCTCATTGAGGTTTTGATTTGGATTTCCCTGATGCCGAGCAATCTTGAGCACTTTTTCATGTGTCTGTTGCCATTTGGATGTCTTCTTTGGAAAAATGTCTGTTCATGTCTTCTGCCCATTTCTTAATTGGATTCTTTGTTCTTTGGGTGTTGAGTTTGATGAGTTCTTTATAGATTTTGGATACTAGCCCTTTATCTGATATGTCATTTGCAAATATCTTCTCCCATTCTGTAGGTTGTCTTTTGGTTTTGTTGACTGTTTCCTTTGCTTTGCAAAAGCTTTTTATCTTGATGAAGTCCCAATAGTTCATCTTTGCCCTTGCTTCCCTTGTCTTTGGCGATGTTTCTAGGAAGAAGTTGCTTCGGCTGAGGTCAAAGAGGTTGCTGCCTGTATTCTCCTTTAGGATTTGGATGGGCTCCTGTCTCACATTGAGGTCTTTCAACCATTTGGAGTCTATTTTTGTGTGTGGTGTAAGGAAATGGTCCAGTTTCAGTCTTCTGCATGTAGCTATCCAATTTTCCCAACACCATGTGTTGAAGAGACTGTCTTTGTTCCATTGGACATTCTTTCCTGCTTTATAAAAGATGAGCTGACCATAGAGTTGAGGGTCGATTTCTGGGCTCTCTATTCTGTTCCATTGATCTATGTGTCTGTTTTTGTGCCAGTACCATGCTGTCTTGATGATGACAGCTTTGTAATAGAGCTGGAAGTCCGGAATTGTGATGCCGCCAGCTTTGCTTTTCTTTTTCAACATTCCTCTGGCTATTCGGGGTCTTTTCTGGTTCCATACAAATTTTAGGATTACTTGTTCCATTTCTTTGAAAAACGTGGATGGTATTTTGATGGGGATTGCATTGAATGTCTAGATTGCTCTAGGTATCATTGACATCTTCACAATATTTGTTCTTCCAATCCATGAGCATGGAATGTTTTTCCATTTCTTTGTGTCTTCCTCAATTTCTTTCATGAGTGTTTTATAGTTTTCTGAGTACAGATCCTTTGCCTCTTTGGTTAGATTTATTCCTAGGTATTTTACGGTTTGGGGTGTAATTGTAAATGGGATCGACGCCTTAATTTCTCTTTCTTCTGTGTTGTTGTTGGTGTATAGGAATGCCACTGATTTCTGTGCATTGATTTTATATCCTGCCACTTGACTGAATTCCTGTATGAGTTCTAGCAGTTTTGGGGTGGAGTTTTTGGGGTTTTCCACATAAAGTCTCATATCATCTGCAAAGAGTGAGAGTTTGGCTTCTTCTTTGCTGATTTGGATGCCTTTTATTTCTTTTTGTTGTCTGATTGCTGTGGCTAGGACTTCCAATACTATGTTGAATAGCAGTGGTGATAGTGGACATCCCTGCCATGTTCCTGACCTTAGGGAGAAAGCTCTCAGTTTTTCCCCATTGAGAATGATATTCACTGTAGGTTTTTCATAGATGGCTTTTATGATATGTACCCTCCATGCCTATACTCTGAAGAGTTTTGATCAAGAAAGGATGCTGTACTTTGCCAAATGCTTTTTCTGCATCTATTGAGAGGATCATATGATTTTTGTTCTTTCTTTTGTTAAGGTATTATATCACGTTGATTGATTTGCGGATGTTGAACCAACCTTGCAGCCCATGGATAAATCCCACTTGGTCATGGTGAATAATCCTTTTAATGTACTGTTGGATCCTATTGGCTAGTATTTTGGTTAGAATTTTTGCATCCATGTTCATCAGGGATATTGGTCTGTAATTCTCCATTTTGATGGGGTCTTTGTCTGGTTTTGGGATCAAGGTAATGCTGGCCTCATAAAACGAGTTTGGAAGTTTTCCTTCCATTTCTATTTTTTGGAACAGTTTCAGAAGAATAGGTATTAATTCTTCTTGAAATGTTTGGTAGAATTCCCCTGGGAAGCCATCTGGCCCTGGGCTTTTGTTTTTTGGGAGATTTTTGATGACTGCTTCAATTTCCTTAGTGGTTATTGGTCTGTTCATGTTTTCTATTTCTTCCTGGTTCAGTTTTGGTAGTTGATACATCTCTAGGAATGCATCCATTTCTTCCAGGTTATCTGATTTGCTGGCATAGAGTTGCTCATAATATATTCTTATCATTGTTTGTATTTCTTTGGTGTTGGTTGTGATCTCTCCTCTTTCATTCATGAATTTGTTGATTTGGGTCATTTCTCTTTTCTTTTTGATAAGTCTGGCCAGGGGTTTATCAATCTTGTTAATTTTTCAAAGAACCAGCTCCTAGTTTCGTTGATCTGTTCTACTGTTCTTTTAGTTTCTATTTCATTGATTTCTGCTCTGATCTTTATTATTTCTCTTCTCCTGCTGGGTTTAGGCTTTATTTGCTGTTCTTTCTCCAGCTCCTTTAGGTGTAGGGTTAGGTTGTGTACTTGAGACCTTTCTTGTTTCTTCAGAAAGGCTTGTATTGCTATATACTTTCCTCTCAGGACTGCCTTTGCTGCATCCCAAAGATTTTGAATAGTTGTGTTTTCTTTTTCATTGGTTTCCATGTATTTTTTTAATTCTTCTTTAATTTCCTGGTTGACCCATTCATTCTTCAGTAGGATGTTATTTAGCTTCATTGTATTTGAGTTCTTTCCGAATTTCCTCCTGTGTTTGAGTTCTAGTTTCAAAGCATTGTGATCTGAAAATAGGCAGGGAATGATCCCAATCTTTTGGTACCCGTTGAGACCTGATTTATGACCTAGGATGTGATCTATGCTGGAGAATGTTCCATGGGCACTAGAGAAGAATGTGTATTCCGTTGCTTTGGGATGGAATGTTCTGAATATGTCTGTGAAATCCATTTGGTCCAGTGTGTCATTTAAAGTCTTTATTTCCTTGTTGATCTTTTGCTTAGACGATCTGTCCATTTCAGTGAGGGGGGTGTTAAAGTCCCCCACTATTATTGTATTGTTGTCTATGTGTTTCTTTGCTTTTGTTATTAATTGCCTTATATAATTGGCTGCTCCCATGTTAGGGCCATAGATATTTACAACTGTTAGATCTTCTTGTTGGATAGACCTTTTTTTTTTCTTTTTTTTTTTATTCTTATGTTAATCCCCATACATTACATCATTAGTTTTAGATGAAGTGTTCCATGATTCATTGTTTGTGCATAACACTTAGTGCTCCATGCAGAATGTGCCCTCCTCAATACCCACCACCAGGCTAACCCATCCGCCCACCCCCCTCCCCTCTAGAACCCTCAGTTTGTTTTTCAGAGTCCATCGTCTCTCATGGTTCGTCCCTCCCTCCAATTTCCCCCACTTCATTCTTCCCCTCCCACTACCTTCTTCTTCTTCTTCTTTTTTTTTTCTTAACATATATTGCATTATTTGTTTCAGAGGTACAGATCTGAGATTCAACAGTCTTGCACAATTCACAGTGCTCACCAGAGCACATACCCTCCCCAGTGTCTATCACCCAGTCACCCCATCCCTCCCACCCCACCCCCCACTCCAGCAACCCTCAGTTTGTTTCCTGCAATTAAGAATTCCTCATATCAGTGAGATCATATGATACATGTGGATAGACCCTTTAAGTAGGATATAATGTCCTTCCTCATCTCTTATTACAGTCTTTGGTTTAAAATCTAATTTGTCTGATATAAGGATTGCCACCCCAGCTTTCTGTTGGTGTCCATTAGCATTGTAAATTGTTTTCCACCCCCTTACTTTCAATCTGGGGGTGCCTTTGGTTCTAAAATGAGTCTCTTGCAGACAGCATATCAATGGGTCTTGTTTTTTAATCCAGTCTGATAGCCTGTGTCTTTTGATTGGGGCATTGAGCCCATTTACATTCAGGGTAACTATTGAAAGATAGGAATTTAGCGCCATTGTATTGCCTGTAAGGTGACTGTTACCATATATTGTGTGTGTTTCTTTCTGGTCTATGTTGCTTTTAGGCTCTCTCTTTGCTTAGAGGACCCCTTTCAAGATTTCTTGTAGGGCTGGTTTTGTGTTTGCTAATTCCTTTAGTTTTTGTTTGTCCTGGAAGCTTTTTATCTCTCCTTCAAATTTCAATGACAGCCTAGCTGGATAGAGTATTCTTGGCTCCATATTTTTCTCATTTAGTGCTCTGAATATATCCTGCCAGTCCTTTCTGGTCTGCCAGGTCTCTGTGGATAAGTCTGTTGCCAATCTAATGTTTCTCCCTGTGTAGGTTACATATCTCTTCTCCCGAGCTGCTTTCAGGATTTTCTCTTTGTCTCTGAGACTCATAAGTTTTACTATTAGATGTCGGGGTGTTGACCTATTTTTATTGATTTTAAGAGGGGTTCTCTGTGCCTCCTGGATTTTGATGCCTGTTTCCTTCCCCCAATTAGGGAAGTTCTCTGCTATAATTTGCTCCATTATACCTCCTGCCCCTCTCTCTCTTTCTTCTTCTTCTGGGATCCCAATTATTCTAATGTTGTTTCGTCTTATGGTATCGCTTACCTCTCGAATTCTGCCCTCATGATCCAGTAGTTGTTGATCTCTCTTTTTCTCAGCTTCTTTATTTTCCATCATTTGGTCTTCTATATTACTGATTCTCTCTTCTGCCTCATTTATCCTAGAAGTTAGCACCCCCATTTTGATTGCACCTCATTAATAGGCTTTTTGATTTCTACTTGGTTAGATTTTAGTTCTTTTACTTCTCCAGAAAGGGTTTCTCTAATAACTTCCATATTTTTTTCAAGCCCAGCTAGTATCTTTAAACTGATGATTCTGAACTCTAGATCTGACATCGTACTAATATCCGTATTGAGTAGGTCCCTGGCAGTCGGTACTACCTCTTGTTCTTTTTGTTGTGGTGATTTTTTCCATGTTGTCATTTTGTGCAGAGGAGAATAGATTAATGAGAGAACAAAATGCTAGCAGAGTAACAACGTCCCCAGAAAATATACTCTAAACAAATCAGAAAAGACCTGAAGCAGTGGAAAAAGAAACGGAAAGAGAGAAAAAAGAAAAAGAAAAAGAAAAAGATAAAAACAAACAAAAAGAAACAAAACAAAACAACAACAACAACAAAAACCAGAATGTGATCAAATATGATCAGGCTGGTATATAGATCAGTGCCACACACTAGATTTGGGGTGTATTTTGGTCTGTTAGAAGAAAGTGCCTCCCAAAATTTTAAGGAAAGAAAAACTTATATATGTATAAAAATAAGGGTTGATATGATGGAGGGATGGAATATGAGTGTAAAGATGGAAATTATAATAAATTTAATAAAAGTAATTGATAAGAAATTGTTTGAAAAAAGAAAAGAGGATTTAAAAAAAGAAAAAAGAAAAAAAAGGGAGAGAATGTGATCAGGCAGGGGAGTAGAAAAACCATATATTAGAGATTTAGGGTATATTTTATGTTAGAAGAAAGTATCTCAAAATTTTAAAGAGAGAACAACTTATATATATATGCCAAAAATATGGGTAACTACTATGAAGGGACAGAATATGACTCTAAAAATGAAAAATAAAAATGTTTTTTAAAAAAGGGGTTTGATAAGATGTTGGTTGAAAAAGGGAAAAAGAAAAATTAAAAAAAAAAAGAAAAAAAGACAGTTAAAAAAAAATTAACTTTGAAAGACTAAAGAATCATGGTAAAAAAGCCATGAAATCTATGTGCAGTATTCCCCTAGCGCTGGAGTTCTGCCGTTCTCATTGATTGGTAAACTTTGTCTTGGCTGGCTGTTCTCGCTGATCTTCTGGGGAGGGGCCTGTTGCTGTGGTTTCCAAATGTCTTTGCCGGAGGCGGAATTGCCCCGCCCTTGCCCCCTCCCGGCTAAGTAATCTGCTCGGGTTTGCTCTCCAGAGCTTTTGTTCCCTGCAAGCTTTCCGTATAGCTTTGGAGGCGGAGAGTTAAAATGGTGGCTTCCCAATCTCTGCCCCGGAGGAGCCAAGAACTTGGTGCCCCACTCCTCAGTGAGTCCCCAGAGAAAAGCCATCAGTCACTCCCGTCTCCCCGGTCTCCAGCCGCACTCCGTGCTCACCCGGCCTGTGACCGCGCGTTTGTATCTCTGGCACCCGACCCCGGGTGGAGTCTCCAAACCCAGCAGATCCCTGCGGTGCACTCCTGCGTGGCTCCTCCCGGGGGAGAAAGGTGAGTCTCCCCGGATCTGCCGCTTGTTGGGTCCCTGCTGGAGGAGCAGTGGCCCGACTGTGCTGCGGATCACGGTTTATGGCAACCCCGAGCTGAGAGCC
Organism: Neomonachus schauinslandi; assembly: GCF_002201575.2. Classification (NCBI taxonomy): domain Eukaryota; kingdom Metazoa; phylum Chordata; class Mammalia; order Carnivora; family Phocidae; genus Neomonachus; species Neomonachus schauinslandi. The sequence continues at coordinate 118,667,468 of NC_058411.1, read as the reverse complement.
CGCGCCTGGGCTCCGCCTCTGCAGCCGGCTTCCGTGCTCCAATACCTGGGAGCTCTGCCGCACTTAGGCACCCCCCGGTCTTTCTGTGACCCTGAGGGTCCTGAGACCACACTGTCCTGCGAGGGTTCCACCCCCCACTTAGCCACCAGAGTGACGTCCCTCAGCGGAGCAGACTTTTAAAAGTTCCGATTTTGTGCTCCGTGGTTCTATCACTTGCCAGAAGCGGCCAAAGGAGGCCCCTCCCCCGCCGTCTATCCTCCCGAATATCGCCTCAGATTCACTTCTCTGCACGTCCTACCTTCCAGAAAGTGGTTGCTTTTCTGATGAGAGAGTTGTTGCTATTCTTTTCTTCGATCTCCTGTTGAGTTTGTAGGTGTTCAGAATGGTTTGATCCCTATCCAGCTTAATTCCTGAGAGGAGACGAAATCCAGGTCTCCTACTCCTCCACCATCTTGCTCCGCCCCTTATTATATATTTTTTAGATTTCATTTATTTATTTGAGAGAGAGAGTGAATGAGAGAAAGAGTGCACACATGCAGGTGCAGAGGGAGAGGGAGAAGCAGACCCCCCTGCTGAGCAGGGAGCCTATTGTGGGGTTCAATCCCAGGACCCTGGGATCATGACCTCAGCCAAAGTCAGACGCTTAACCAACTGAGCCACCCAGGTGCCCTTAAATAAAATATTTAAAGATGTGCAGATTGATTACAAAAATAAATCCAGTTCTCTAGGCCTTCCAGTATCCATGTACTTTGCATCTCCTCAAAACAGGAAATGGACTCCATTTTCCCCCTCTGTGAATCTGATGTGGCTTTTCACATGTGTTGGCTGATAGAATGCAGAGGAAGTAAAGGCGTGTTAATTTTGACTCTAAGGCCTCACGGAGCCTTGCCTGCTTCTCTCTTGGATCCCTGCCAAGCCTGAGCTAGTCTAATGGGTAATGTTAAGACAGAGGTCTCCATCACCTACACTCTGCCAAGAGCCTTCCTGCTCCCAGACAAATGGCACTTCCTAGCACAACCATTCCTACACTGAGCAGCCTGCTAATAGCAGCTGCCCAGGGAAGCACAGCCAAGCTCGACTGAGTCTGGCCCAGATGCCAGAACTGACCAGTTGATCCAAAGACATGAGAGCAGTCATCAACAATTATTCTAAGTCCTAGCATTTTGGGATAATGTAGCAAAAACTGAGTTATGTGAAGGCGTTAGCTTTGGGATGATTCTTTTTATGATGTACCATGAAACTGGATCACAAAAAACCTGGTATTGTATATCTATATGTGATGGTTTGACGAGTTCTGCCAAGAATGTTTAAACTTCTGAACAAACTTGCGTGTTTTTTAAGATGAGAAGGCAGTTTGGTTCCAACTTTTCCATGATGTAAATGGAAGAACCAGATGTGCCCCCTTGTCTGTTATCATCAGCACTTTCCATGATCCTAATACTTCTCTGCAAGGAGGAAAGGCAATGTGGATTTCAATGACAGGTAAGATGGAAGGGCAGAAGTAAAAGCAGGAAGTGTGGAGGAGTAATGTCTACTGCTTGTGTATAGTAGGCTTGTCAGAGTTAGCAAAACAAACATATACAAAGTGTCCAGTAAATTTGAATTTATATTAATAAAAAACAAATAATTTTTAGTGTATGTCTCAAATATTGCATAGGGCATACTTATACTAATATATATATATGTATTATATTTATAGCTATATAGTTGATTATAGTTATATAGTTGATCTGAAATTCAAATTTAACCAGGACTCTGGTATTTAATGTGGTAATCCTATTACATAATTTAAATTACATTTGTAATTCATCCTCTACGATTCTGGTTTTCCTTGCATTATTGTCATAATTCCTATGGGGAAAACTGGCAAATATTATGGGTGTCTATCTCAGAAAAGGTGATGTCTGCTGAGTGATACATTGTGCACATGGTCATGGGTGTAAGTTGACTCAAATAGAAATTGGGGTCCACAATGATGATGGGGGAAAAGAAGTGAGCAAGAAGCAAATGAAGTTTGTTTAGTATAACAAATAAGCTGGAATTCAACAGGGGTGCCATATGGGTGCCTGGGTGGCTCAGTTGATTAAGAGTCTGCTTTTGACTCAGGTCTTGATCCCAGGGTCCTGGGATCGAGTACTGCATTGGGCTCCTTGCTCAGCCGGGAATCTGCTTCTCCCTTTCCTCTGCTGTGCTCTTTCTCTCTCTCTCTCTGTCAAATAAATAAATAAAATATTAAAAACACCCACAGGGGTGCCATAAAGGAACACTCTTTACTTTTCATCAGGGCAAAATTGGCACATATGCACATATACATACATACACAGACTTTAGTAGGCATGTACATGTAATATATAGACTTCTTTTTCTTGGCTTAGAACATACAAAAAAAATTCTTGTATTGAGCCTGAGGTCATCAGTTTTCATTCTCTATGTTGAGATTGCTCTGAAAAAAACAAAACTGTGACGTTCTTAAAAATAGTATATCTATTCTCAGAGGCAAAGTACTCAGTAAAAAAGCTTGTCTTCAGCTATATATTTCAGCTAGTGTTTCTGGAAACTTGAATCTGAACCCCATTGACTAGAAGAGAGGCTGGGTACCCACAAGAAAGGATCCTGTGACACCATGGCAAGGGTATATGGTAATGACATGCCCTGTTCTTCTCCAAAGACACCCATGACCATTTATTCAGATAAACAGCCACTGGGAAATTGACATATCTAAGTCATACCTGCTTCCTGGGGGCTACTTGCACCCAGTGACTGGTCCATAGGTGGCTATGAAATCCCAGCTCTCTTGCCTCAAAGGTGGACTGTACTGAGGCATCACGGTGCACTCTCTCCCTCTGCCCCTTCTTGATTCCCTCTCTCTCACAGTGTGGTTCCTGAGAGCACTCCCACTGAAACTCCTGCACACAGTTCTCAGAGCTTGTTTCCCAGGAAACCTCTTAGGAGCATATCATTCTATAATCACTAAATGATTCTCACTTGAGCCAATAAAAATTAGGAGGTATAGTTTTATTTTCTCAGCAACTGGTAATTTGAATGAAATTGCTTAAGGATATTTGTTCATCATGCTGTTGACTGAGAGGAGTCACTGTGGGGTCTATCTCAATGATAAGCTTGAAATCATCAAACACCCCGCCTTGCCTGCTGATTTCTTCACAATTGGTATCTAATCAAGCTTGAGATAGAGCCCTGGCTAACAGGAGCTGCAAACACATTCTTTGTTTACTTACTGCTGGTTTACTTACTCTATAAAGAGAGATCTGAGGCAGGAATAAAGGGAGAAATAATGAAAACTTCTCCCACTCTCTCCTTCACAGATGATGACATACTGTCTTCTGCTACTTGAGTTAAACTAAATTGCCCCACTGTTGATACAAACACACTGGGTCCCCTTCTGTGGGCAGGAAGAATGGAATGGGGCTGGCTCTTGATAGTGGGGATATGTTTGCCTTTCCCAAGGTGGGGGGTGGGGTGGTATTGCTAAATATTTTCTTTAGGTATTTAAGCACTGTTCCACATTTGGCATCTTCCTAGAGTTCCCAACTCCTTCCTTGTGTGTTAAATTTCTACTGGACACTTAAAACTGGCTATCATGCAGATATTCCAAACTCAGCATGTTTGCAAATAAACTCAATCCCATTGCTCCTGATTGCCATCCTTGCTTATCTTATATTCCTATCTTTTTAAAAATTTTTAATTAAAAAAAATTCTTTAAAGATTATTTATTTGAGAGAGAGAGATAGCGAGAGAGAGCACAAGTGGGGGCTGGGGAGTGGGGAGAGGGAGAAGCCCTGATGCGGGGCTCCATCCCAGGACCCCGGGATCATGACCTGAGCTGAAGACAGACACTTAACTGACTGAGCCACACAGGCAGCCCATCGTTTGTTTTTTTGTTTGTTTGTTTAAGATTTTATTTTTCTTTCCACACTACCCAGGGAGGGATGAATACAACGTTGTTTTGCATTCCCTTCATAACTTAAAGGGAAACTTCCACAATGTCTGGAGCCCTTGATATCCTGCAAATGAAGGAGGAGGATATCCTTAAATTCCTTGCAGCAGGAACCTACTTAGGTGGTACTAACCTTGACTTCCAAATGGAACAGCACATCTACAAATGGAAAAGTGATGGTATCTACATCATAAATCTGCAGAGAACCTGGGAGAAGCTCTTGCCAGCAGCTTGGGCCATTGTTGCCATTGTAAACCAAGTTGATGTCAATGTCCTATCATCCAAGAATACTGGTCAGCAAACTGGGCTTAAGTTTGCTGCTGTTACTGGAGCCACTCCTATTGCTGGCTGCTTCATTCCTGGAACCTTCACTAACCAGATCCAGGCAGCCTTCTGGGAGCCCACACTTCTGGTGGTTACCGACCCCAGGGCTGACTCTCACAGAAGCATCTTATGTTAACTTGCCTACCATTGCTCTGTGTAACACAGACTCTCCTCTGTGCTATGTGGACATTGCCATCCCTTGCAACAACAAGGGAGCTCACTCAGTGGGTCTGATGTGGTGGATGCTGGGCCCATGAAGTTCCACGCTTGCATGGCACCATTTCCTATGAACACCCTTGGGAGGTATGCCTGATCTCTACTTCTACAGAGATCCTGAAGAGATTGAAAAGGAAAAGCAGGCCACTGCTTAAAAGGCTGTGATGAAGGAAGAATTTCAGGGTGAATGGACTGCTCCAGCTCCGAGTTCACTGCTACTCAATCTGAAGTCACAGACTGGTCTGAAGGTGTGCAGGTGCCTATTCAGCAGTTCCCTACTGAAGACTGGAGTGCTCAGCCTGCCACTGAAGACTGGTCAGCTCCTACTGCTTAGGCCACTCAGTGGGTAGGAACAACCATTGAGTGGTCTTAGCTGCTCTTACACAAAAGCAAACAAAATGAAAATAAGGATGATAGAAAATAAACAGTTTCTTAAAAAAAGAAAAAAAGAAAGAAAAAAGAAGAAAAATATTTTATTTTTAAGTAATTTCTATACCAGTGTGGGCTTTGAACTCACAACTCTAAGATCAAGAGTCACATACTCTATCAACTGAGCCAGCCAGGGCCCCCTTGTATTCCCTGTCTTGGTTGCTAGTACCTGTACTCATCCTGTCCCCCGAGTTGGAAATCTGGAACTCATTCTTTACCCTAATCTCTCCTCTCCCTATCCTTTTCCCAAACTCCATGTAATCAGTGGTCTAGTCCTATTTACTCTCTCTCCTAAATATCTTTGAAATACATCCCCTCCAAGCTATCCTCAAAGCCATCGTAATTTTCAGGACCTCACTCTTTCATGCTTTGACTGTTGAAAGAATCTCTTATTTTGCCAGTTTACCTATAGTGACTCCCTTCTAACTCTTCTATCACTCTTCCGCTAGATCTGATTCTGTTTTCCCTTGGTTTGTAATTGAGAGATAATATGGCCCCTGAAGGCTGGCTACTTATTCAGGTGATTTTCAAAATGTGATCCACAGAGCCTGGAACAAGTCTTCTTTCACCAATTTTGATTCTCAGCTTGAAGAAAGGCATCCTCAGCTTTGGAGAGTTTGGAAACTGTCATGATGTAATACTATTTGTATTTCCTCCAAACACCCCAAGTTGCTTCACAAATATTTTCTTTTGTCCATGATCCTTTCTCTCTGGAACAATTTTCACTGCTTTTATAATTCGATAAATCACTGATCATATTTCAGGATGGAGCTTGGAAGTCACCTAATCTTCGAAGCCTTCTTGAACCCAAGGGAAGAGCCCAACAGAGACCACATCAGTTTTATCTTTTACCATTTGAAATTGAGAAAAAGTTCCCTCTTCCAACTCTGCAAATCCATGACTTTTTAGATTTTATTTTCTTTTACTCCTACTTGAAAATTGGCCAATTCCTTTCTGAGTTTTTTTTTTTTCATAAAAATGTACTAACTGCAACCTATAACAACTAGCATAGACTAGTTCCATTTTCCAACCTCTTCTGTTCCAGTTATAAGTTCATTAGGCCTATGATCTGACTTCTGAGTTATTGCAAACAGTGGTTTTACCAGATATTTTGTCACTGTGTTATATAGATTGTGATCTTTTTGGCCCCCAATAATAATTTTCCATAAGCATGCTACTTGACACCTAGGTCAATATTACATATTATAAATTCTTCCTGATGTCTCCGATCCTGGTACTAATTTTTTGTATTTGCGTGATAGATTAGGTTTTGCTGTGGTAATAACTTCAGAATGTCATGGTTTAAAGAAGCAGATTTTTTTTCTTCCTCATGGCACATGTCTACAAGTGGTTGGATCTCTATATGGTTGCTTCAGTCTCCAGACCAACAGGAATGTGCCATCTGGAGTGTGGATGGTTTCTGTGGCAGGGTGCAAGAGTCCATGGTAAATCCCACCTCAGTGCTTAAATCTTCTGCCCAGCAATGACACACATAACTTCTGCTCCCACTTTGGTGGTCAAAGCATGCTATGTGGCCACATCTCATGGCAAGGAGGTGGGAATAAGGTCCTGTCTTTGGAACGGGGAATATTTGATGCACCAAACTCATGGCCACCATGGTACACAGTTCATTGATCCTTGGAAATATGCAAGGATTTAGTAATTTGTATATTTTCTTCTTTTAAAAAAAAGATTTTATTTTTAAATAATCTCTATACCCAACATGGGGTTTAAATTCACAATCCTGAGATCAAGAGTTGCATGCTCTATCGACCAAGCCGGCCAGGCATCCCTTGTATATTTTCTTTTTAGAAGATCTTTAATGGTTAGATTATTCTTTGTTCACTTTAAATTATGATTTGGAACTCATTTATCCTGTTTCTAGTTTGTCTAGCTTTACCATTAACTTTTTAACAAACATGTTTACACATATTTTTCTATCAACATTAAAAAGTAATGAGAATTTCCATACATTGCCAGAGGGAAAGTTTAGCTGTTTAGAAAACAGTTTGGCAGTTACTAAAAATGATAAACAGAGTTCCCACATGACCCAGCAATTCCAATTCCAGGTAATTGACTAAAATTTGAATACATGTGTCCACATAAAAATGTGCATACAAATATTCAGGGAAGCATTATTCATAATGTCCAAAAAGTGGAAACACCTTGAATGTCCATGAAGAGATGGAAGAAAATGAAATACTGATACATACTGCAATATGCTGAGCTTCAAAACATTAACCAGAAATAATGAACATACTGAATGTAATGAAATAACCAGTCATGATGGACCATATTTTATATGATTCCATTTATATTAAACGTTTAGAATAGGCAAATCTATGCAGACAGAAAGTAGATTAGTAGTTAAGAGGTGCTTCGGGAGATGTGGGTAGCAAGAGTGATTGCAAATGTGTATGGTATTTCTTTATGCACTAATGAAAATGCTCTGGAATTAGATAGTGGTGGTTACATGGCTCTGCAAATATCATAAAAACTACTGGATTGTATACTTTGCTTATTTATTTTTAATTAATTAATTTTTTTAAAGTAGGCTCCATGCTCAATGTGGGATTTTGAACTCACAACCCTGAGGGCAAGAACTGCATGCTCTACCGACTGAGCCAGCCAGGTGCCCCTCGATTGTGAACTTTATGGTATGTGAATTATATCTCAATAAAGCCATCATTTAGCGGAAAAAGTAATCAGATGTGTAATCTTCATATCCTGAGCAAGATGAGACCTTTAATGTACTTCCAGGTCCCCCTCTGTCCTTCTCCTTGGGTTTATTTAAGGGACTTTCCACTTATACTGGCCCTGACCTACATTATCCTTCTCCTAATTCATAGGTCTGCAAAGGGAATAATGGGGCATATAACACACAACTGTAGGATTTGAAGTCTGCTCCTTAGCCAATGATAACCACAGGTTTCAAGATACTGTTTGTGAGAACAAATCATGAAACCAAAGAAAGAATGACAATTGTAGAATCATTTCTGCGGACATATTCCTAACGCCAGGATTCATCTGAGCAAATGCCAAATGCTAACTTTGTAGTTGTGTACACATATTACAAAAGAGGAAAAACATCCTCTGCGATTCTCAACAGAGTAGAGGGGAAATATGGAGAGGAGAATATGTTGTTTGAAAAATCATATTTCAACTTACCATTGTTTTCAGCCATAGTATTCATTTAGATGTCCTAGATAAATCAAAGGAGGTCATGGACTATTTCTGTTTGTCCAAAGGGCTCATGGGTCAAACTGTATTTTACAATTGCATTCAGTCTATTGTGTGTGTACCTACGAATGTGTATAATATATAAATGTTCTGCTCTCTGGCCAGATCACATCTCCAGTGCACAAGGGGTCATATGTTCCATGTCTTCCACATGGAGTCCTGGAAATCATGGTATATATTTATGATGCAGCCTTGGTTTCTTCAATTGTAAATACTGGATAATGGCTATCTCTCTTACAACCACCAGCAATATGGGTGAATTTAAATAAGAATATTCAAGAGGATGTATACAAAAACCATGAGTTTAGCCCTGAGATTTTCAGTGGTGAATCTTCATTGAGAAGAAAATAAGTGAGGAGGAGAGATTGGGGACTTGGATGTGGGGGCTCCTGCTGTGAGCCATTCACTGCACGATCCTGTAGGTGTGGCAAGGCACACAGGCTTATGGAGGAACAGCGGGCACTGAGCAAGTGAGTGTCCAGGTCCATGATGAATGGTAGCATCTCCATACCCCTCATGGGTTAGCTTGCTGAGTAACATGAGCTCAGCCCTCAGCTGCAGTGACAACCACAACCATTGTGGCCACATGGTCCCTGAGCTACGTGGGTCTTGCTCCCTGTCCTAGGATTCTCTGCCCTTCCCCATCTTTAGGAAAGCTGTGGCTGAGCTCACCACATCCAATTCAGGTAAAGGCTTAGGATGATGAGGATAAAGGTGAATTTAGGCTCATGTTAAGAGCTTTCTTGCAGTTCAATTCATCGACTATAGAGATTTGGAAATAAAAATAGAAGACACCTGTTACATTTGAATTTCAGATAAATGACAAATAGTGTTTTGGTGTAAGTATATCCCAAATATTTCACATTTAGCTGGGTGTCCTGTATTTTATCCAGCAACCCTAATTGGCTGATATTTCAATCTCAGATATAGCATAGAATCATAGAGTTAAGTGGAACCTTTAAGGTTTACTTATTCACTGCATTACATTAGTTAAAACATATCTGAACTGCCCTAATCAAGATTAGATCCTACTTCTCTAAAAGAACTCCTTTACTTCAAGGAAATTCTAACATCTATTCTAAATCCACTCTTGAGGTATCTTTAATCCATGTGCGTGTGTGGTGAATGTGTGTGTGTGTGTAAGTATATGTGTGTGCTCAAACACGTGTGTGCATGTGCACCTGAGGGCATGCATATTTATATGTGTGTGTGTTTGATCACATCTATGTGGCTGGTAGAAAGAACATCTGAGTTGCATTCCTCTGTTAAACAAAAAAGCATGTGCTTGCAGACCTGGATTAGGCCCTATGTCAGACTTGTCTTCTGTCATTTGTGAGCTCTGGAATTACCGGTGAGTCATAGGGCCAGGCAGAATAGGACACTTTGTAACAGTCATAGAGAATAGAAGATGATCTTAACAAAGACCTATTTATTCCAAACTCTCAGGCAAGATCTCTAAAAAAAATGAAAGGCAGGATGAATAAAATATGCCAAATGATACTTTTAAAGGCAGGAGAATCATGTTTCTTGCACCTTAGCATATAATTTACTGAACTGAGATGTCAGTCATTATAAATGCATGTGATCACTTTTTTTTTTGAGGTGTATAAACCTTCTAAAATGAGAAATGAAGGAAGCACTCAACAACTCATGCCAGGAGTCTGTTTATAAAGAAAATTTTTTACATGGTGGAAGTATGGCTACCAGCAAATTTGATAGGTTGTTCCTACATATGGAGAAAGAAATGTGTATTTTGACCTTCAAAGGACAAAAAGGTACTTTGTGGCCTTATCCAATTTCACAGCAGACATCTATATAAATTATACAACTTGCTCCTGAGAACAGCAGGGTGGTCTCTTGGTATTTTCTTTTCCTTGGTTTAGTTTCAAGATTAAGAAGTTGATGCAGCTGAATGGAAATAACTTTTTTATCATTACCTCTTTCAAATTTTTATCCGTGTAAATTGTTTCCCCCCCAAAATAGAAAAGAATGATATAAATCATTGGCTGGCTGCCGTCAACTCTGCAGCTATTTCTATAATTTTCAGCACAGTATGAGGTATGCATGTTTATGTATGCATGTGTCTCCTTTTCCTTACCACTTCTGGTTAAGTTGTATTTAAAATAAAAGAGGACCTTTTTTTTTTCTAATTTCCAGATTATGTTTCTGCTTTGAATTTCTGCAAAAGCAATTCCTCATTCTCCCCGCACAGACTCTGGCTTCAATGATTGATCTCCTCCAGGGTAGCCCTGACTGGCATTCTGAAGCCCCTTTCCTAAGGTGGACACCATGCCTCAAATGCCAGCACACTGAAAAGGAAGAGGGTGCTTGGCTGTGTTAAATAACTAAAATTCAACTGAGTAAATTTAAAGATCTAATTGGTTTTATTCAACAATTCATGAATTGGGCAGCATCCCATATAATAACAGAAGGGAGCTCTGAAGGCCTGTACAAATGGCAGGTTTTTTAAAGGCAGAAGAATGCATTGTCTCAGGCAAGGTCACCCTCTTAAGGTAAATGGAAGGGGTCCATTGAGCAGATTATTTCACTAGTGCTAACCACGTAATTTCATGTTGAGGGTTAAAAGTCGCATTCCTGGGAAGCTGAAACTGTAATTAGGTTAGGTATAAGTCTTGGTTTGCTGATGTGAAGCTTACCACAAGTGACACCATTTTGGCTCATTTTCTCTTTTTAAACAGCTATCCGCAATCCTCTTTTTTTCCAGTATTCAATAATCTTTTATTCTGCAAACATCTGTTCAAGACCAGACATCCCGCTAAGCTCTGGGTTATAACGGTGAGAGGATAAAACAAAGACCTGACCCTGCCCTCATAGAACTTACAGTCATGCAAAAATAGACATGAATCCAATAATCACACAAACACTTTTTGTTCTGTAGCAGGTGAACCTCCCTCAGAGGTGCATGACAAACATTAGGGAGCTCAGAGACAGCTTCCCTGAGAAATGCATAATTAGCTGGGAGGTGAAGGAAAGCGATTTAGCTTGGCAAAGGCAGGTAGGTGTGGGAGAATATTACAGACCACTTCACAGTATTGGTGCATAGACCACTTACTGGGAGAGAACAATGCATTGTTCAAGAACTTGGAGGAAACCCAGCATACCAGAGCAAAGAATGAGAGGAGCATGGGGCAAGTTGAGGCTGGAACCATTGGCTGTGGCCAGGTTATGCAGGATTCTGGGACATATGAAGGAATTTGGTTGGGGGTGAGGATTGGTTTATGGACTGTTTGCTTTTGAAAGCCACATTAGGTAGATTGCTGTACTCTTCTAGTTATCTGCTCATCTTGGTCACATACAACATCAGAACTGACAGCCTGGTATAGTTTGCCCTTCATCTGTGGTGAAAATCCGACCTTCACAATCACCAGAGTGAAGTCAAGAGAAGTCAGGGAGACCTGTTAGAAAGATGTTTTCTGAAAAAAGATAACAATGACTTCACCTTTCCAGCAAGCTTCATTTTTTTCCCCCTGTAATTGAATTCCTATCTGGCATCACTTCCCTTCAGCTTAAATAAGTCTCTTTAACAATTCTTGATTAGTGATGTTGAACGTCTTTTTATTTGCCTGTTGGTCATCTGTATGTCTTCTTTGGAAAAATGTTTATTCATGTTCTTCACCCATTTTTTTAGTTGAATTATTTGTTTTTGTGTGCATATTGAGTTACAAAGTTCTTTATATATTTTGGAGATTAATCCCTGATTGGATACATCATTTGTAAATATGTTCTCCCATTCAGTAGCTCATCTTTTTGTTTTGTTGATGGTTTCTTTCTTTTTTATTTTGATGTAGTCTCAATAGCTAATTTTTGCTTTTGTTTCTCTCGCCTCAGGAGACATATCTAGAAAAATGTTGCTATGGCCAATGTCAGAGAAATTACTACCTGTGTTATTTTCTAAGATTTTTATGGTTTCAGGTATCACATTTAGGACTTTAATCCACTTTGAGATTATTTTTGTGTATGATGTAAGAAAGTGGTCCAGTTTCATTCTTTTGCATCTAGCTGTCTAGTTATGCCAACACCATTTGTTGAAGAGACTGTTTTTTTTTTTTCCATTGTATATTCTTGCATCCTTTGTCATAGATTAATTGACTATAAAAGCATGGATTTATTTCTGGACTCTCTATTCTGTTCCACTGATCTATGTGTCTATTTTTGTACCAGTACCATACTGTTTTGATTCAGTATTTTTTTTTCTTGCATGCTTTAGTTAGAATAGCTTATATTGACTTGTCTTCAAGTTCACTAAAATTTTCTTAGGCAGTGTTCAATCTTCTTTTAAGCCCAGATGGCTAATTTTCATTTCAGACATTGAATTTTTCAGTTCTACAATTTCCAACTTCAGTTTTATAAATTTCCAATTTATACTTTCTATTTCTCTGCTGAGATAGCCCATCTGTTTACTCATTCTGTCCACCTTTTCCTCTAAATTCTTGAGCATATTTTTAACATTTGTTTGAAGATCTTTATTTGTGAAACTCACATCTATCATCTCTGGGTATACTTATATTGACTGCTTTCCCACACTTCTGGTTTTGGATTATATTGTCCTGCTTCCTTGTATGGCTAGTAATTTTTTATTATATGCTGGATTTTGTGTATAATCTGTTGTGAGTCTGAATTATTTGGATTTACTTTAAATAATATTAAGCTTTGTTCTGATAGGCAGTTAATTTAGTAGCAGTTAAGCATCAGCCATTAAGGATTGGCTTTGAGCTTTATTAGTGTAGGTCAAAAGTATCACTTACTAGCAGGCCTGGATTGGCAGGGCTAGATCAATGTTTCTCAACATTGGCACTACTGAATTTTAGACTAGATTATTCTTTGCTGAGGCAGGGTGGGGGAATATTTTGTGTATTATATGATGTTTAACAACATCCCTAATCTTTATGCACTAGATACAAGTAGCATCCTTATAGTTTTGAAAACAAAAATATCTGTCAACATTGCTTTATGTCCTCTGGGGAATAAAATTGAGAACTAACAAAGTTGAGAACCATTAGGCTAGAATACTGTTACACCATCTTAGCCACTATTCCTTGGTAAACTTTTTGGAATCTCAATAGAACGCTTGGTATGTGTAGCAGAGTCTCACTACTCTGTATGTTTGGAACTTTGAAATCTCCAATTAGCTCACAACCCCCAGCAGTTATTCTTTGAGAGGACTTATGGAACCTCATTATATGCATGAGTAGCTTAAAATTTGGCCAAAAATTCAAGGGAGTCCTCATGCAGAGCTTTCTCTCTGTGATGCTCCCTTGTCCCCCATATCTTATCTGCAAATTCCATCCTCTTTAGTGGCTCAGAACTCAGTTTTCTTTTTGGGCTCTCTTCTTTTTGAAATTTGAAAAGTGCTTCCAGGCAGAAAGTTGAGATAAATGGAGTTCACCACGTGGATTTCCCTACTCTTAAGGATCACAGCACTGTGCTGCCTGCTTTTCAGTGCCCTGAAACAGCAGCTTCACATGTTTTGTCTATTTTTATAATTATTCTGTCATGGGCAGTTACTTGGCTACCTCTTCACTGTAATGCCATATTTTTCAATTGATTATTAATTAAGTGGACACAATTACCACCATGCATGAAGAGAAAAAGAACTTAACAAAAAATCCAATGTTTTGTATGTGTGGGGTAGTTTCAATGAACAACTCTGACATTTAAACCTTTATTTTAGATTTTATTTGACTAATTCAGGAACTGGAATGCATGGCACTATATTATAATAACATGATTGTTATTTGTATGCCCTGGAATTAACATTTCTATTCAGTTATTTATCAGATGCTTGTCACTGTAAGAAAACAGCTCATCGGATAATCCAAACTTCTATAAATGAAGAAATTAAGGCCCAATTAGGGCAAAAGATTTGTCCAGCACCACATTGATAGTAAATCTTAGAGTTGAATCTTGAAGCAGATTTCTTTCTCATCTGTTCCTCTTCTCAGTTTACCATGCTCAAACTCTGAACCTCTGGCTCTTCCTTTCCCTACTCACTAAAGCACTCTGTATATAAAGTTAGGGAGAAACCTGGTGTCTCCTTTTGTTACCTATCTGTCATAGCCACTAACTAGGAAATAAATGGGTAAGCCCTGGTGTCTCTGTCCCAGGGAATCCCAAGGGGCTTGGACAAATTGAAAGCATAGCTCCTGGCTGGGTTTGCCAACACTGTTGCAGAACAAATCTGAATGAACTAGTCATAAGAGAAGCCAATAACTCAAGAGATAAGGGTTTGGAAAAGAGAAAGGGAGAAATTTACAGTGGGTGCCAGCAGCCAGGGGAGGTGGCAGGCCCAAGCCTTAACAACCAAACTCTCTGTTTGCAAGATGGACACCCAGAGTATTATAGGGAGAAGTCCGGGGGTACATGCAAAAGAGCAGGGAGAGAGCACATGATCACCAGTGGGGGTCTGGATGTTGAACATGCGATCATGGGTAAGGAAGGGGATGTGAAGGATGTAGTCTTTCAGGCATTCCGTTGCTATTACGGCTTTTCTGGTCTGGTTGTTGGAATGTTCCGGTCATTGTAAAACATCATTAATGCTTCAATAACAAGAACAGTGGGTTTTAGTTAGAGCATGAGTTAAGTGGTCTTGTCTACTTCTGGTTTTAACTGTTGGGGTCTATAGTTGAGTAAATGGGCTCACTAACACTCCCTGTTCATTTTTAATTTCTTTCAGTAAACTTCCTTTGACAAACAGATAAATTGCTATAATGGAAAGAATTTTGACTTGGAACATAAGAGATATGGATTCTACTCTTAGTGCAATCACTGATGGTTCCATGATCTGACAAATTGGTTCTGATTGCTCTAAATTTCAGTTTCCTCACATCTAAATTAAGGAATTGGGTTGTATCATTTCTGATGTTCTTACAGTTACAACATTCAATAGAATATTAGAGCATGACATATACCTACCTCTGTGAAGAAAGTCATAAAAGTTGAAGGGAATTAGTACTGTGTTTCTTGTAAGGTTCCTGTTCCAATTTCAATGTTGAGGGATGAGGAACGAAGCAATTCTTGGACACCAGAAGGGTGACTGAGAATTCAACTCAATTCTGACACTATCTGCCAAGAGATAGCATTGGATTCTACAGATTAAAGAAAGCCTCAGTCTTACAAGACTGCCCCCCACCTCCCACTTCAGATACCAGTGAAAAGTCCTAGGCAGTTACCTGTGCTTTTGGCTGACCAGCTACAGATTGGAGTTCCAACAACCTCCTCCTTGGGTTCAATTAATTTGCTAGAATGGCTCACAAAACTCAGGGAAACACTTACCTTTACCAGTTCATTAATTGATATGGTAAAGAATATGAATCAACAGCCAGATGAAGAGATAGAGGGTGAGGTCCTGAACAAAGGAACTTCTGTCCTTGTGGAGCTTGGGGCCCAGATTTGTGGCACATGGAAGCATTCTGGTTCCCCAAATGTGGAAGATCTCCAAAAAAAGGACCAAAAACCTGTCCTTTTGGGTTTTTATGGAAGCTTCATTACATAGTTATGATTGACTAAGTCATTGGCCATTACTTGATTCAATTCCAGACCCCCTTTCTCTCCCCTCCCCAGTGGGGGAAATGGGAGAGTAGGACTGAAAACTCCAACCCTCTAATCAAAAGGTTGGTCCTGCTGGTAATTGTCCTCATATTGGCACCAGGGGTCTAAAAGTCATGTCATTAACATAACAAAAGATATTTTACTACTCTCAATACTTAGGAAATTCCCTGTTTTGGGAACTGTGAGCCAGGAACTATGGATGAAAACCAAATATATATGAGAAATATATTTTAGTCATTTAAATGAACAAATGTATATATATATGTTTTTCTTATAAATCATAATTCCCAGTGTTTTACCCCTGTGAGTGAATATGTAAGCCACTGTGATTATGGAAAAATTGTTTCTTACTGGTGTTTATGTGTGTGTCTGTGTGTATTTGGGGAGAATAAGCAGCAGTGTGGAATTTTAAAGAGTAGTTAGGGATGTGTGTAAGAAAGCTGACAACATGTAATGTTTAATAAAACTGTTAGGACAGTAAATCAACATGACCAAGAGACACTGTGTTAAAATCTATACAGTTTACTAAAGTGTTTATTTATTAAAACTCTGGTTTTCTGTATCTTCCCTTTCTCTTTTCGGGAAGGAGACACATTTTAAAAACTCTTAAGTTCTCATGGGCGCCCGGGTGGCTCAGTTGGTTAAGCGACTGCCTTCAGCTCAGGTCATGATCCTGGAGTCCCGGGATTGAGTCCCGCCTTGGGCTCCCTGCTCAGCAGGGAGTCAGCTTCTCTCTCTGACCTTCCCCCCTCTCATGTGCTCTCTCTCTCTCTCTCACTCTCTCTCTCAGATAAATAAATAAAATCTTTAAAAAAAACCCTGTAAGTTCTTATGGGAGTGAACTGTGTAGTGGTATATAGGGTTTAAAAATACACTTAAAACCCTTTGGGCGCCTGGGTGGCTCAGTTGGTTGGGCGACTGCCTTCGGCTCAGGTCATGATCCTGGAGTCCCGGGATCGAGTCCCGCAGGGAGCCTGCTTCTCCCTCTGACCCTCCTCTGACCCTCCTCCCTCTCATGCTCTCTGTCTCTCATTCTCTCTGTCTCAAATAAATAAATAAAATCTTTAAAAAAAAAAAAAACCTTTAGTCATCCTCCTTTTTTTTTTTTTCTTTTTGCTTTATGCTGGGTTACCTTTGCCATAAAAATGGTAGATCATGTTGACAATACTGGTGAGTTTAGAAGTGCTATAAATGAGGTCAGAGGGAGAAGCAGAAGCAGTGTGACTGGAATTGAACACTGGAAGATAAAATATAAAAGAAATGTTCCCTTTGTATCTTGGTGTTTCATTTATGAGTTATTTCCCCCAAGTACTTCCAGTAGACGTAACTCTCTGTAACTTTCATATGCAGCCTAGCAGTTAATATAAGCTTGTCTTCTTCAGTGTACAGGGGTAGATTTATTGAGCTGATAATATTTGCTCACTCTTTTTTTCAGTGATGATTTATTTAAATTCTCCAACTAATCTAAATTTAATAAGAAAGGAACTTTGCACATTGCTTTATTGAAACTAGATTCATCATCTCTAAAAACACTGCAGCATTCAAGATTAGTGCAAAAGTGGCAATAACTGTTACTGGATTTAATTAAAAACAACAAATCATTTGGTCAGTGGTAATGGATGTTCCACACAACCCATTGGATATGTGGCTATTTGAGGAGCCAATATTTTAATCTTAAAACATCTTAGACAAGATCATTGAGCTGATGGATATTCGATAAAACAACGGCTTTCCTTTAATGTGGGGACCATAAGGGTTGGCTGGCGAGGGGAAAGATCTAGTTGGTTTATGTTCCCTTCAATTTGCAGTGTTAGGGGAAAAAAAAAATAAAACCAGGCTACATTTTCTGGATGAAGGTCAATAACAGAGGGGATTTTCTGGGGAAGCCATTTACTGCTAATTATAGAATGTGCCTACAGCTCTCTGTGGTGCTATGAAGTTTTTACTGAGCTCTTTCATTCAGGGCAAGCAATGGACTAAAAAGTGTTGAGACTTATATGTAGCTATTAATAGCATGACTATCATTCATCTCTTGCTTGGAATTTTCAGAAGCCACAGGCTCTCATGCATTCTTCTCTTCCCCTTTTCTCTCTTCTCCCAGCTGGCTTAGGGAGCAGCTTATGACCTGATTATCTTGAGAATTAGCATGAGAAGGGCATGGTGAATGAGGGTACTTGCTCATCCACATAAAATGGCCATAAAAGGCACATTTTCTTTTGAAATAAACAAATGAAATCTTTAGACTATTTGAATTAACAGGTATTTCTATAAATCTGCAAAAGAAAATTATATAACGTCCACAGAAGTGTTTTAGAAATAATATATGTGCATTATCTATCTCTATACATTAGGTAATATACTATACATGAAGGTAGACTAATTATTTTACTTAAATTGGATCTTACAGAGATATTTTGCTATTGAAGCTCAGGTAAACTAGCCAATGCACACACAAGACTGTTCTTGCAGCAAACTTTGGCAAGCTCTATCTAAAGTATGTACTTGTAAGGGGTGGCTAGGTGGCTCAGTCTATTAAGTGTCTGCCTTTGGCTCAGGTCCTGATCTCAGGGTCCTGGGATTGAACCCCGCATCAGGCTCCCTGCTCAGAGGAGAGCCTGCTTCTCCCTCTCCTTCTGCTGCTCCCCCTGCTTGTGCTCTCTTTCTGTCTGTCTCTCTTGCTGTCAAATAAATAAATAAAATCTTAAAAAAAAATAAAGTATGTACTTGTGAGTAGATGTCTTAGAAGAACCAGTTTAGAGGCACATAGGTGATGCTTGTCTCTATTATCCTAGACATCCTTTGTCAGTGCCTATCTTTCACTTTACCTTCCTACCCTCAGGTGTTCTATGCACACTGTTTTTTCCTGTTTCCTTCTTTTTGACGAAAGCTTATTTATGAATGTTTTACTATCCACTGACTTATAACCTCTCTTAGGGATATTCACTTTTAGACTAACTGTAGAATAAATGGTGCCATGTCTTTAAGACTCTGCAAGCATTTTCCTTCAACTAGAGATATGGTGGGAGGGTAGGAGGAACAGAAATCAGTTTCTCATGACCCAGAGAGTAACTTTCTCCCTCCAGTCAGTGTTGATTTCAAAGTCAGAATTCCTTTCTAAGACATAAACTGGAGTGGTTTGTACCTCAAGTGTTTGTTTTTCTTTCTACAAGGATACATATTTTTGAGTGAACATCACTTATAAAGGCAAATGGCTGAAATGTGTGAATTTTGCTGGCCCAACTATTTACTGTATGAGGGTCAAAATAGGCCACTTAATATTAGGATGCAAATGTCAATGTAAATCTGAAAGAAAAATGGGGGCTTGGCTTTTGCAGGAAGCTTTTTGTTAATGCTGAGAGTTTATAACAAAAGCACAGTTCTCTTTTTACTTGGGCTGTATAATTAGAGGAAGTGAATTACAGCAGATTTCCTGAGCAGGACTAAACTTTATGATGGGGATTCAGAGGGCAGCATTTGAGATTCATGTGTTTCTAAATGTACAGACTGCATTCAGCCTCTGATATTGCTCAAACAGTATTTTTTATTTTATCTTTTGTAGCTTATGGTCTGTAATTTTGTTTATACCTCCTGCCAAATGTGGTATTACAAGAGTAGAACATTACATGCTCAGTGATTGGAAAGGCCAAAGAGGATGGAACATGAATATGAACTCTTTTTTTTTAATTTATTTTAATTTTTTATTGTTATGTTAATCACCATACATTACATCATTAGTTTTTGATGTAGTGTTCCATGATTCATTGTTTGTGCATAACACCCAGTGCTTGATAGCACTAGAATGAAAGAAATACAGGGTATCAGAAAAATTGCCTTAGTTGGGAAGGATGGGCCTTGGACAATGAGCCAGGGTTTGCTGGTCTCCCTTTGCCACAGGAGGAGGAATTGCTTCTTTTTCACCTGTGAGAGTTGGCAGTCTGGAAAGCTGCATGTGAAGTGGCTCTGAGTGGGGGAGCAGGGGCCAGCATGAAGCTCCCTGGGTGGGAGCCAGCAAGGCTCTGGGCTGCAGGAGCCCTCTTTGCTTTCACTGAGGGCCAGGCTCTGAGAGGTTGTTAGGCTTTGACACCCATCAGAATCCTTTAGGTGTAAAAGCTGAGGTGCTGAGAAAATGGGCTCCCCTGCCTGGTGCCCTACTTTTCCCTCCTCTCCAAAGTTGGGGGAGGGTATGGCCACCTTGGAGAAAGGGCGTTCCACAGGTTTCATTCAATTGGTGAGATGTGCCGCTGGCATGTGGGTGTGGGAGAAGTCCTTGGAGGTCAAAAAGGTCACTTCAGAATACCACAGGTAGTCAAAATTCAGTGTGTGTGGTGGAGTGAGGGCTCTCACTCCCCCACCCCATGCCTGCTTCTCAGCACTGTGCCAAGCTGTGCCCTTGGCCTCTGCTCTGGTTCACCGAACCTGTAACTGGGAGTTCATGACTTCCCACAGTGATTGTAGCAATATAGAGAAAAATGCTACAGAGCGTCTTTTATTTTTAAAGATTTTATTTATTTATTTGACAGAGAGAGACAGCGAGAGAGGGAATACAAGCAGGAGGAGTGGGAGAGGGAGAAGCAGGCTTCCTGTGGAGCAAAGAGCACAATGTGGGGCTCGATCCCAGGATCCTGGGATCATGACCTGAGCCGAAGGCAGACGCCAATGACTAAGCCACCCAGGCACCCCCTACAGAGCATCTTAAGAACAGATTCAAATATATGTGAAAAAAAATGAAAAGATAGAAAAACACGTCAAGGACCAGGATTGAATCGATGCTATTTTAAAAAGACACTGTTTTCTTTTGTAAAATTTTTATTAAATTTTTTCCCTTATTTCTTTTTCCTCCTGTTCCTTCTCCTTCTTCCCTCTGTCTCCTCTCTCTTTCCCTCTCTCTCTCCTCCCATCTCCTGGAAATCAGAGTCACTGGTAATTAATTAGGAAACCTTTGAGAGAGAAGCTGAGCACATGGACCAGGATCACAGGTTTGTAAATGTCCAAATATTGACCTGAAATGTCATCTTCCTGGAAGGATGGTGACTTTGAAGACCCAACCTGCTTGATGAAGAACAGTCTTCTCATCTCTTCCTACTCCCCTCCCTCTCTCCCCACCTTCTATTTATTCACTCAACAATCACTTCCAGAGCATCTGTTATCGTCCTAGGTAAATACAGTATGCTGGAATACAAGTGAGGGCTTACAAACACTATTTCACTGCAAAGGAACCTAAAGCATCCATGAATTCAGTCAGCCAGTATTTTCTGACTGTCTACTATGCTAAAGTGCTTTGTGGAGATTAAAAAAAACGAAGAAAATGTACACAGTACCCCGAAGGAATTTTTGGTTTGGAAGGAGACCTCCTCCCTGCTTGCCTTCCATACTTGTTGTATTATTATTTTATTGTGTTTTTCCTTTGCCCCCAATTAATGTACCAGCATCTGTGCTGAGTTCAAGATGATGAAGATTCCTACAGTGACATCAAGCTCTCATATCTCTGTTTAGCTCTAGGAGAAGATGCACACGGATGCCAAGAGGTCATGGCAAAGGCTGAGACTGGAGGCAGTGTGAGTTAGGGTGGTTTCACAAGAATCTTACCAAGGGAAGTAAAATAGGATTGAGTTCATCTAAAACACATCTTTTCCCAGAGATTTGCAAATACACTGAGCAGCACATTTACTTTTAATTGCCTTTCACTGTCCTGCATCCCTGAAGTCCTATTGGACCCTAAAAATAGAAGCACTGAAATTGCAAACAAGACTTTCTTCCAAACAACCCATTTGAAAACACATAAAAATATTCCATTAGGACATATCTAGCCTGATTTCTTTTCATGAATGAGACAAAGAATTCAAAGTTATGTCTGCTAGAACAACCTTTTTTGGATGCACTGTCTCAACGGAAATGACAGCTGTGGCATCTCAGGGTGTTGCTGGTGGTTGTGCTCAGCAGACTTAATCAACTTGGGAAAGTCTCTCAACAGGAATGGTCTTGAAGGTAAAGATGTCTGCCCCAATTAGTGACTGAACATTAGGTACCATTTACTCAGATTTTTCTGCTTTCAATGCACAAAAATAAGTCAGTTGATTACTTTCCCTATGTAAGAGTATACTGCAATGAATCAGTCCTGTTTTGGTTTTTAAATGGCTCTAACAGAAAGATCCAAAGAAATTAAGCTTTTATCACTGAAAGCATTAGTTTGTGAAATGCAAAAATATGAATCCCTGTTTCAAAGAAATAAGGAAGTACTTGATAAGTACACCAAGGAAACTAGAAATCTGTCCAATTATTTTTTGACCTCCAAAGCAGTAACTAATGGGCCAACTTATTCACGCTCAAAGGAAGAGAAAGTAAAGATAAATGTTCTGAGAAAAACAAAACAAAACAAAAACTTCTTTTCTGATTTTTATTCCAATTCTTACAAATCAGCTTTGTCAAGATTTGAGAATTTGGGGGAAATACTAGATGCCAGTTCTGCCATCTAATTTAATCTATTTAAGTTTCCAAATTTAATTTCAATTTATATTGGGGAGTTACTCTTAGATCTCTGACACAAAGTTAGAATTGTCTGTGATTTTATTGGTATATAGATTTGAGACTTTTTTAAACTCAAAATTAAAATAAAATGCTAAGGTAGGGATGGGGATGAGGGGAAAAATAGTTCCTTATTTAGGATTGCTCAAGTTGAAATTTATTCAATTTCAAATGGCCCATAGGTCTTATGAAAAACATGTGATATTCAAGATGCTATTATTTCATACCAAAACCAAAAATTCTGCACCAGAATGTACTGCCCCAATGATGCTGTATAACAAATAACCACAAAAATCTTAGTAGTGAGTAATAATGTGTAACTCTACCTGCTGTGCCTGAGATTAGCTTTGTATGTTGGTGAGGTGGTTTTGCTGTCTTGGTTGGGCTAGCCAATTGAGGAGTCAGCTGATGATTGGTAAATCTAGGCTGGCTTTGGCTGGTCGACTGAAGTTTCTGAGCTCATTCCACATGACTCTCATCCTCCATTGGACTAGACTGGGTGTTTTTTTCATGGTAGTGCTATGGGCAAAAGAAAGTGAGTGGAAACATGCAAGGAGTCTTGAGGCCTAGGATCAAAATCAGGACATCACCACTTTCATTCTATTGACTAAAGACTTCTCAAGGCTAGCACAGAGTCAAGGGAAAGGGAATAGCTCTTGCTTCCTTAGTAAGAGGAGCTGCCAAGGCATATGACAGAGTGTGAATGAAAAGAGAAGTGAAGAACCATCATTAATGCAATTGATTGACACAGCCCCTTATTAAAGGGTTAGGGTCAGGGCTGTGATCTGAGGGTGGGCCATTATGAGGCACTGGAGGGGGCAAGATGACAACGGAGGGAAGGGAGGTCATTTGTCAGGGCCCCGAGCTCAATGAGGGCTTCAAAAATGACATGATACTTATTTGGTATTAGAATGGTCTCCTCAGTGATTCAGATCAATTTTAATATTGGGTAAAGGATAAACTCCTCAAGGATAAACTTTTCCTCAATAGTTCTTGCATTTCTAGAGGAAAAAAGTCCACAATGGCAGTTGTTTGCTGCTTTATTTTGTTTTCACATGTTTTCATTTTGGTATTATGGTTAGTGGTTTCAATACCTGAAAGTGGCCTCTAAATGTGCCTGATTAAGGCAGACCTATAGAAAAACCAATGGATCCCACTTGAAACAGCCTGTGCTAAGGGGAATACTTGTACAATGACAAGCAGGATCATTGCTTGGCACAGATCACTGCATTGGCAAGAATGGAACATGGGTTCAAGCATATTGGGAGCCAGGATAACTTGAATATTAAATTCTCTTCTACAGTCAGAATGCCTGCTTTGAATTCTGGCTCTAATAGCTACTAGCTAGATGACCTTGGCTAAGTTACTGAACCTCTTTGCCTTAGTTTCTTTATCTTGCAAATAAAAATAGCTTCTACCTTATAAGGTTGGTTGGAAATTAGTGCAGTAATAATAGTAAAGCATTCAACTCAGGCTTGGTACATAACAAGCAAGGCTTTCGTTACTGAAAGAGGGGAGCCCCGTGGGCTCTCTGAGCAGCGGGTTAACTGACAGAAGCACAGTACATGGTGTAAAGGGGTGGAAGGCACGTTCTGATGAGAAGAACAAGCAGTGAAGATAAACTCTGACAACCATTAGTACCACCCAATGTTACCCCTGTTTGTACATGACCACTGCTTCATGGCAAAATTGTGTCTTCTTCTTTTTCTAGTAATTATTTTAAATTGAAAACTGGACCTTCCCATAAATAAGAGTTCAAGCAATCACAGAAACTATATTAAATAAAGAACAAGTAACCAGTTTACAAGTATTCCTTAGATAGTAATTAGTTGCAACAATTTGCCATAATGTAAAATGTATTACTTTTCAAGAGCACCCAAATTAATTGTATTCCAAATTAGTTTCTATCTTAGGTTGTCAATTCACTTTTCTTCCTACAAATCTTTTGTAGCTAAAGATGTTTTAATGCTATTAAGAAATACCGGGATCACCATTCCATTATTCTTACATTAATAATCATAATTTTAATTACTTAGACTTTCTCCTTGAGGAGGAAACTGATTGTTCTCAAATTATAAATGTCTACAATAATCATCTCCCCCATGTACAAGTCAGTTACAGAGAAGCATTTCCCACTAAATTCTAGAATACAAATTTGTCCCAAGGGCAATAGCAGAGATGAACTGTGATGAGAGCCAAAGAATTTTTAGAAAAGTGGGTGTAAAGGTTAAACAAGATAAGATGGATTTTTGTTTTTGAAATTTGGTAATGCTAGGTAAGGCAAGTGGGAAATGATTCCTTCTCTCTTTTGCCACCATCAGGCACATTTGGGTGTGTGGAGAAATATTTTAACTGTATTAACCATGTTTATAGCTTCTCTAAACTTGATGCTTTAACATCTGCCCTCCCCGAAGATGCCAAATGTGCCTTGCTCTGGATACTCTGATGACATGCTTGAGTCTGCTTGCCTTGGCCTTCTGCCTTCCTCATCACCCCTCACTCTTATCTTTGGGAGGATTCTTCCTCCTAAGGGTTCACTTTTCAAAAGCAAACCAACTGATTGGGAGTCCACACCCTCACCACCTCCTTCTTGGGCTCTCACACTCCAAGCCACTATCCCTCTGCCCTAATTACCCCAGGACTAGGTACCAGACAACTAGGGACAGCCTCTATGCCCCAAAGCTCACTGAAATTATTCAAACTAGCCAATTCGGCCTTGCCTATGTTTTCCCCTGATTCCTCTGCCTCCTGACCAAACCTGCTATTTCTTTGTGTGACCCTCCATAGCAAGGTGTGTTTCTTGGGACCTTGAGTTTAATAACTATCTTTTTAATGGCAGTTGTCTTCTGATCTGCTGGACTTACCATACATAAATAATAAGAAAACTAAGTTAAAACAAAACAAAACAAAAGAGCTAAGCCTGGCAAAGTCAGCTCTTGGTGTTTGTGTGTGCTCTGGAAACTCAGGGAGAAGTCAAGCATGACCTGCTTTGTGGATTTTCTACAGGCCACATTATAAATTCTGGAAATTGCCCTAAAACATCAGAAGGTGGAACAAGTGACAAAATCTCTGTGTGCCCTGGGTAGGTGGTGGTAGGGGCCTAAGACTTCACATCTACCAAGACATTTATTTGATTATATGTTTTCCGGCCATCCAGGCTTATATTTTATAGATTAGTTATGTTTAAATTATTTATGGACATCTGGTGTCACTTCTAGCACATAAAGAGCTTGGAAGTCATCACTCTCATCCCCACAGAAAGAAAAAAGCTAAAGAAACTGAAATCAATGACTTTTATTAGACCCATTAGTGGGTTGAGATCACAGGGCAGACTACCATCCCCTAAACTGGAAAGATGGACAGATAATAGAGGATTGCAGCTGAGCTCAGCTAACCCGGAGCAGAAGCCACTAGAGCCAATAACTTGTAGAAATAAACAAATTGCTGAAGGATGAGTGTAGACCAGGCTTAGAATTAAAAACTCCTGGGGGAAGTCATCTCTGGGGACCCCCACAGTTTCATCAATTTTGCCTACAGGAGACTCAGCAGATTCTCACAGTGCAAATCAAAGAAAAATGCCCTCATACTTCAGGCAAAGACAGGGGAAAAGTAGCCATTTGAAATAAGCCCAGAGCATTCTCCATAGCAATGGACTGCTCTCAAGGGAAACTAC
The DNA here is from genome assembly GCF_002201575.2 of Neomonachus schauinslandi. Taxonomy (NCBI): domain Eukaryota; kingdom Metazoa; phylum Chordata; class Mammalia; order Carnivora; family Phocidae; genus Neomonachus; species Neomonachus schauinslandi. Next base: position 118,641,540 of record NC_058411.1, on the reverse strand, counting down.
TGTGCCAGAGCCTTATCTGATCTGGGGGAAGGAGAATAAGGTAAGAAGCTTATGGCTTTCCTGTCTCACCTTAGGGAAGGAAAAAAAAGATGGCTAAGAAATGTTTCTGGAGGTCAGAGCCCAGAGACTCAGGACCACTAAAAACATGAAATTCAATAATGTATTGCAGAATGCCTCCCCTAACCAACACCTTACGACCATATCAGCAGGGCTCCAGGATAAAAACAGTGAATTACAACTGAGGGACCTGCAAGAAAAAACTAAGAAAGCTTTCTTGGGGAACCCAAAGACAAGATGGGAAACAAATACACACAAGGAAACTAAGGGAAACTAAAACTTTTTTTTTTTTAAGATTTTATTTATTTATCAGAGAGAGAGAGAGACAGAGGCAGGCAGAGGGAGAAGCAGGCTCCCCGCTGAGCAAGGAGCCCGATGTGGGACTTGATCCCAGGACCCTGGGATCATGACCTGAGCTGAAGGCAGGCAGACGCTTAACTGACTGAGCCACCCAGGTGTCCTGGGAAACTAAAACTTCTGGCATCTCCAGCTACAACAAACCCTAACCAACCCAATTCCTAACCAGATTAACATAAAACTTTACAATGAAACCTGATTACCTCAGATCCTATTACCAGATACATCAATCCAGCTTTCAACAACAGCAACAAAACAGCTATAAGGTATGCCAACAGTCAAGAGTAAACACAATCTGAAGACACAAAGCATTCATGAAAACCAGATCATATATGACAGCAATTTGGGGATTATCAGATAGTGAATTTAAAATACATATGATTAATATATTAAGGGCATGAATTGGAAAAATAGACAATGTGTAAGAACAGATGGGTGAAAGAAGCAGAGAAATGGAAACTCAAAGATTCATAAAGGAAATACTTGAAATAACAAATACTGTGAAGAAATGAATAGTGCTTTTGATGTGCTCATCAATAGATTGCACAGAGCTGAGGAAAAATATTAGTGATCTTGAAGATGTGTTGATAGAAACTTCCTAAATTGAAATAAAAAGACAAAAATGTAGAAAAATATGAAAGAATACTCAAGAACTGTGGGACGATTATAAAAAATGTACATGTACTGGGAATACCAGAAGGAAAAGGAAGAAAGAAAGAAAAAAAGGAAGAAAAAGAAAGAAAGAAAGAAAGAAAGAAAGAAAGAAAGAAAGAAAGAAA